>NC_092061.1:1062500-1397500 GCF_039877785.1 Chaetodon trifascialis
CAGCAGGAGCCGTGATGAGGTCGAGACGTGAAACAGACGTCAGAGAGGAAAAACATCAGGTCTGTTTCTGAGTCCGAGTAAAACTGTGGAATCTGCTTCTTGTAGTACAGGATGCTGCTGAGTATTCACACCCAGTACTTCAGTAAAAGTACTAATACCACACTGTGAATATGCTCCATTAGAGTATAATCAGTAAAATGTATTTCAAGTATTGAAGTAAAAGTACTCAGGTGCAGTAAAGTGTCCCCTGTGTCTGTTGTCCTCTGGTCTCTGTGGATCACTGTGTCTCCTCGTTCACGTCTCAGCAGGACGTTCCTGTTGTCGGTTGAGGTGAAGCTCATTTTAACTGAAACTAAGGATTCTTTTCATTCTGGATCAATCTGCTGATCATTTGTTCCATCGATCGATTGATCGATCGATTGGTTTGGAAACTTTGTGAGAACAGTGAGTAATGTGGTGACGATGAGTCCAAAGTGACGCTTCAGCATGTTTGTTTGGTCCAGAGCTCCACAGTATTACATTCTGCATGAGTACTTTTACTGTGGTACTTTAAAGGTCCAGAGTGGAGGATTTCGAGGCACCTAGTGGTGACTCTGCAGATTGCAACCGACTGAAAACCCCTCGTGTCACCTCCCCAGTGGTGATCACTAAAAACATGACCGTTCCTCTATAATCAGTGTTTTGTTTGTCCCCTCTGGGCTCCTGTAGAAACATGGTGGACTGTGAAGAGCTGGACCTTAAAGTCTATTTGACGCGAATACTTCTGTATTTTTCCAAAAGAAAATATTATGAACGCAGGACTTTTACTCGTATTTCTTCAATGTGGTGTTACTACTTTTAGTTAAGTAAAATACCCGAGTACTTCTTCCACCACTGCTCTGTTCAGAGAAGCAGGCAGGAGGGTATCCCAGCATGCACTGGGTGAGAAACGTTGGAAATGCGCGTTGACTCACCCCTTTCCTCAGCCACACAGACGAGTCCTGCTTTGAGACCAGCTCAGAGGACTGGACACCTTCTGGACAAGCAAACAAATCTCATTTCAAAATGTCCTTTAAATCACACACGAGACTAGAAGCACGTTTCGTTTCTTACCTGTCCCAGGTGTGTCTATCTGCTCGTTGCTAGGAGACAGTGATGGACAGCTCATGATCATGTACTCAGCATCTTCCACTAGAAAGACAGCAAACATCCAGCCTGTGTCAATGATCATCAGCAGCGTTGCGACCAGATGCACCGTGCTGGTTTTGGTGGTACTGGCTGTACTGGCTGTACTGGTTTAACTACTTTCAGATCTGACACTTCAACATTTTACCTGCAGTTAATTTCAACCAACTGGCGTTTTAACTCAGCTCACACACCTGAACTGACATTTGAACATATGGACCAGACACTTCAGCTGCTTTCACCTTTGACCTGTCGTCTGATATTTCAGCCAATCCCACCGCTCACGCTCTCCAGAGCTCGCAGAGCTTCAGCTCAGCCTTCAACTGCTCTGACGGCTCCTCACTTTGCATCTCATCTGCTTTCAGTCACGCTTCACCTTTCAGCTGTTTCATCTCTTATTCTTCATCTCAGCTGCGTTCAGTCACTACCCCTCACTCACTGAATCCACCGTGTTTGATTTCCACTAAATCTTCCACCATTTCCACTATTTTCACTTTCACAGATACCTCAACTTCACTTTCACTCAAATGAACACTTCAGCTTCTTTCTGTGTCTCAACTATTTCACATCAGTTTCAAACGTTCAGCAGTGAACACACAAATTTTCTTTAGATTTTTTTCAGTTGTACTAAGAGTATTGGTAGCAGTAATAGCAGTAGTAGTAGTATCAGTAATAGTAGTAGTATTCTTACCTGGCGTGTCGTTGCTCTGCAGTTTGGACAGCAGCTCTGAGATGGATTTCTTCTGAGCCTGAGCAATGTAACTCAGGTTCTCTGAGTCCAGAACAGACAGGAAGGACTGCAGGTCCCAGATCAGCTTGGCCAGCACTAAAGACAGACGGACAGGTGGACAGATGGACAGACAGGTGAACAGCTGGACTCTTCAGCTGTGTCTCTGTTCCTTTCATTAATTCACAGAGTTTATCTGAATCTGAGTCATCGTTTAACTGACTGCTGGCAGAGAGGCAAAGCGATGAGTCATGTTTTATCTCACAATCAGTTTCCATCAAACATGGAAACAGACTCAGTTAATCATGACACACGAAGAATGTGACTGAAACGTCCAGGGAGGATGAGGAGACTCTGACCTTCCTCACATTCACACATGAAGAAAACAGAAATGTCACATTTCCATCATGTTTCCATCGTTTGGCCAACAAGCGGATTCCTCTATTTTCAACCAAGCAACAACAAAAACAGCACGAAGGCATTAAAACAAAGGAAAGAGTCCGTAACCTGTAGAAGAAGCTAACAATCAGGCATGAGAACAAACTGTGGAGGATGTACTGCATCTGTCCACACGAGCTTAATCTTAACTCTTAAAGTCTGAAAGACTTTTTTAAAGTGTTAAAAGTTTGGAGTGACCTTTAAATATCTGCATTAATCATGTTTAAGTCACGATGTTAAAGATCGTTCAGCCGGTCAACACACTGCAGACACGTCAACAGGGACGTTTGATTTGTTGACATTTAGCGTGTGCAGGTGTTCATACGGTGCTATGTTTAGATGAAAACGAGTATTTCTTCCTTGAATTTGTCACACTGAGGTCATAAATGTGAGCGATGAGGTTGAGTTTGTCGTCAGCGGTCGATTAAAGACAAAACCTCATGATGTCAGTCTGTGATCGTCCTGTGAATGAAGACGTTGTCTCTCAGTGAATAAACACTGACTTAGTGTTTAGGCTTGAGACGAGCTGAAGTCATTGAAGGCAGCGCTGTGCGACGCCTCTCACGTCACGTTATCTGCTGTCGAACACACTCAAACACAAACTGTTTTCTCTGCGGCCCTGTTACGTCTCATTACTCATAACCACTGTGATCCTGTTTGATCCTTTTAGCTTGGATAACGTTTTCCTCTCCTGCACTGTGTTGATACACAGGTGTGAGTCTGTCTGTAGTCTGCGCGTCTGTTAATCACATCTTTACTGATGTATGAGTTCATGAATCAGCTGATCTGACCTGAACTGAGGTGAGTTCAGTTAAAGGCGTTGAGGGGTGAACACAGACGCTGCTGCCTGTTTAAAATGGGACCGTTCAGGTTATTTACTGTTGATGAGTGAATGAAAAAGGCCTGAACGCTGAACTGACTGCACCTGTTCAGGTAAACTTTCCCAGCACAAGTATTCAGATGTTCTGGCCTTCACATGTTCAGTGATGTGCAGCGATAAGCTGCTGGATGCTGCTAATGTTTAACACAGAACAAAGACTGCATGCGTGTGTGTGTGTGTGTGTGTGTGTGTGTGTGTGTGTGTGTTTACATCGTGTTTAAACTGAAGGTCCCTGTTCAAACATTGAGAAACAGGAAGTTGTCGGTTGTGTAAAATAATTGGAACGTTTGAAGCAAATTCTGCACAAGGAACATTTTCATTGATCTAACTGACGTTTTACCTTCAACCAGAGCTTAATCTGATGTTCCACATCTGTGAGGACCCTGAGATCTCCTTATGGCCCACTGCAATGTCTTACAGGACCTCTAGAACCTCCTCAGTGACCAACAGAACGTCCCAGAGGATCTGAAGGATCTTGGTGGACCCCTTGACCTCCTTAATGACCATAACAACTTCCTAATAGGCCTCTCTAGAGCCCCTCAGTGACCACTTAAACAAGATGCAAATCCCATAAACACCCCAAAGACACCTATAGAACCTCCTTAATGCTGGAAACTCCTTCAGAGAGACCAGATCCTCCTAAAGAACCACCTAAAGAACCTGTAGAACATCTTCCCTGATCTAAAAGAGTTCCACAACCAACAAAAAGACTTCTGGACTCGGTCAATGACCACTGGACCCCCTAAACAAGCTAGAAAAACACTAAACACTAACTTATCTCTTCAGTACCTTGACCATTAGACCTGAGAATGAAAGAAATTGTTTTTGCTGAAAAGTCAAAACAGAATTTCTGCCAAAAAGCTGAAATCCTGAAATTGTGTTGACGTTGTTTTGACAGTGGAACGAATGAGCTGCAGAGGTTTGAGCGAACAGACCTCAGAACAGCCTGAATTATCATGAGAAGGAGGGGAAAATGTAAAAAATGCAGAGACAAAGCGTCCAAACAGACGGCGATTGTCCCCGAGCTCCATTCAGAGGGACAGAGTGAGTCCATTCACACTGCGAGCTGAGTGGGAGACGAAGGTTAAAAGTTTCTGATTAACTCGTCTCTGCTGATTTTAAGGATCCTGCAGCTCTGCTTATCAGGCTGCTGCTGGTTTAAACACTGAGCGGCACATACCTCACACACCCACAACACACCGAGCACCGCAACAACAACAACAACAACAACAACAACAGAAAGCGTCTGTCCGCAGAGAAACACCTCAGAGACGGTTTACAACAGGAGAGACCGAGAAACAGTTTGTGTTACTGAACGCTGCTTATCTGACCATCAACATCACTTCCTGTCTGTGGCTTTGATGCTGCAGAGAGAACACACACACACACACACACACACACACACACACACACACACAGACTTACATTCATTTCCTTACGCTAACTTTGCGGTCTTCATCCTGAACCTTAAAGGTTCACACTGTGGGACCTGCGTTGTGTCCCCATGAGGAAGAGTCCCCAAAATGTAAGCACACACACACACACACACACACATTTTACTCGATCTCGACACATTCAGTCAGTCGTCCTGTTTTCAGTTCACGATGTGTTCACGAAGTCAAAGACACTTTTCTAACAAATTAACAAACAAGCTGTATTTTTCTGTCGTGTAATTAACTCATGTTAACTGGTAACCTACCAGCAGTCCCACTGGTCCCACTGGTTTACAGGTCAGTTTGTAGTACTTCTGTGTTCTTAGTGTATTTTGTGTTCATTGTGTAGTACAGAAGTTTCTCTACAGTCAGATTTGATCTTTCTGGCCAATGAAGCTGATCCTGTTACTGACTGAGGTTAAGTGTGTGTGTGTGTGTGTGTGTGTGTGTGTGTGTGTGTGTGTGTGTGTGTGTGTGTGTGTGTGTGTGTGTGTGTGTGTGTGTGTGTGTCGCAGGGTGTGGAGCAGCTTTCTCTTTCATCCTCCGGTTGGTAAAAATAGGGCAGCAGAAACATTTACATTACGGAGCTACTGACTCCTCGAACTGCCTCAATGTCAGTCGTCCAATCAGAGGACAGCTCTGCTCACCACATGGTGCAAAGGACGCAGTCTGCAAAGCTTCTACAACCAAAAACACGAGAGCCCAAGAGTGAAAAACCAACGAAAGCATGTTTTCGTTCTGCCAACGTTAGCAGGTCAGGCTAATTGTCAGTACCAGAGTGTTAAGGCCAACCATGCGCATAGCATGAGCTTAGACTTAGACTTAGACTTAGACTTAGACTGCTTCTTTATTGATCCCAATTTGGGAAATTGTTTTGTTGCAGTAGCATTAACATACAGGCAAACACAGAATGTATACACAATATTTAGAAAAAGGTAATAAGTGACCAAAAATGTAAGCAGGAATAACAATAAAAATATAAATAAGTAAAACTAAAGCAAATCTAGCAAAATATTAGTGCAGTTTTGGATGATAAATAAATGTAAACCTGTATATATATAAACTGTATGTGTAATATTGCAGTGAGCTAACTAGCCCACCTTATTTTGAAATGTTACAGGTTACGGTAATAATGATCCTGAGTGTTTTCAGAGCTTATAGGCTAACGTTTGCAGCTGTATCCTGATCGTGGATTTGGGGTTCAGGATTCGACTTTTAACATGGGAGGTTAGCATTAGCTTCATCCTGTTAGCATGGTACGGTGAGGAAGGCCCACAGAGATACTAGAATCAATAGCCGTGGATCTGAGGAGGGGTCCCCAGAGAACGCCTTGGTTCAGGGTCCCGATCATGACCTGGGACTTGTTAGCTTAAGCTTCAGTCGATTAGCACGATGACGGAAACACACTTCGTGTTATTATTACTGTGAGAAAAGAAGAGCAAAACCACCAAAGTGGGACTCAGGTTTGAATAAAGTGGAATTATCTTTGCTGGTAAAAGGAGAAAAACAGCACATTGTGAACACACACAGTCTGAATGTAAACAGTCTCTGAGCTCAGTCTCCTGAGGGCAGCAGGAAGTGAGGATGATGATGATGATGATGATGATGGAGAAGGACAGACGGGTGTTTCCGATTGTTGTGCTGCTGTTGTTAACATCCCATCAGTGTGATAAAGACGAGGAATTTATGACATCAACATGTTGGATTCCAGTTGACTGATTTAAGTTTAAAATTAGGACTCGTAGTGTTACCCTTATTTTTTACAGTGAGGTCATAAGAACACAGGAAATAAACTGTAAATAAAACAGAAACAATACAAAAAACTTGATGTGAAATTTGTGTTTTCCAATGTGAAATAATGATTCATGAACTCATAATATGTGTTTCTATCGAACACTCCACATTTTACAGGAAATAATTCACATGTACTGACATCTCATCTTAAAATGTGAATGATCACGTTTATTTCTGACATTTGTTTCATGTGATGTGTAGAAAAGGTGGTCGTTTTTGTGTTAAATGTGAATATTTTCTTCAGTCTTTATTGTCTATCGTGAAGTTGTCAGGTGAGACCTCAGGTGATTTTTTAAAGATTCAAGACGATAATGAAACGTTAGTGAAACCTCGTAGTTCTTTGATTTGACGTCCTGTGGAGTGAATACGTCGTCCCTGAAACATTACTGTGTTTCTGTGATGTTTTATCTTTAACAGCTGATACTACAGAAGTACTGATACTACACTGTGAAAAGAGTTACTCATGAACAGTATAATGAACAGTATAATCAGGTAAATGTACTTCAAGTATTCAAAGTACTCGGTCAGACACCTTCACAGTGTTTTAGTCCAAAACTCAACATCATCACAAATAAATTCAGATCATTCAAAAAGTGACTGAAACCATGATCAGAATAGTTTCCAATAAATTTTCTCTCAATCGACTCATCGACTCATTGATTCATTGGTTCATTGATTGATTGATTCATTGGTTCAGATGTGCTTCTTCACTTTGTGAAGTCACCTCGAACTAAAGCTGTCAGATAAATTTCCTCTGAGACGTGTTCGAGGAGAAAAGAAAGGACTCAAAGTAAAGCAGAAGTTTGTGTGGGAGAGTAACAGGGTGGACTCAGTACCTTTCTGTTTGTCCATGTCCGTCTGTGGTCTCAGCAGCTGCTGATCTTCAGTCTCATGTCTCCGCTGAAGAGTCCAAACCATCAAAGCAGCGTCTGGAGCAGAGACAGAGGAGCGTCCTCCTCCACGAACTCGTCCGTCTGCTGTGTGAAGCAGCTTCAGCTTGGACGGTGGAGTCCTGCCTCTGTGTGGGAGGCGGGAGAGGAGGGAGAGGGGGAGAGGGGGAGAGGAGGGAGACGAGGGAGACGAGAGAGAAGGGAGAGGAGGGAGAGGAGGGAGACGAGGGAGAGGAGGGAGAGGAGGCAGTGGAGGGAGAGGAGGGACTCACGATAAGAGAGGGAGAAAAACAACATCCTGACTGAAGACCACGGCCATAGATGCTTCAGCTACAGCTCTGCTCATCATCTGTTTTTCTTCTTCACGTTCAGACTCAAAGCAGCAGTGAATGCTAACCGCTAACTGCTAACCGCTAACCGCTAACAGTTCAGTGTTTGTGTATCACAGCTGATTGATCTTTGTCCTCTGAGCTCCATTAAAACTCATCAGTGAGCCTCACTGTTGTTCTTCATCACCATGAACACACACACACACACACACACACACACACACACACACACACACACACACACACACACACTACAGCTCCAAAAGTGGATTCATCCGCCACTGAAAATAGTCCTCAGTCAACCTGTGGGCTGAAACGACGTGTCGCTACCTGACAGCTACGTTTGACTGTTTTGAGACGCTGGCAGAGACGTGATCTGTGTTCAGCTGTGAAAGCAGAAATGTTGAGCTTCATGTTTTATTAAAGATCTGAAAATCAGAGTCAAGCTGCAGACTTTGGTCGTCTCTGTCTGCAGTGAGCCAGATGATGTTAGCCACCGTTAGCCTGAGCGCTACGTGATGCTTCACATGGGACAGTTTATTATATATTTATATATTTATTTATTTATATATTTATATTTATCATCATCCTCTTCATCCTTTCATTTATCCTTTGCTTTTCCTGCATCATGTTGCATTCTCGCTAACTTGCTAAACTGTTAGCCTGCGGCGTCTAGACACCGACAGTAACGTTCATGTAGCTGTTGACTAGCAACAGTGTTCTCACGACTTAACCACTTATCGCATCATAACCACGAGCTCCGTGTTGCTCGGCTACGTTGATCTATCTTGAAAACTCCAGGAGGGATTGTCATGAAATGTAGTTCAGACATTCAGATTGAATGATCGTCAGTTCAGTGTGTCCATTATTTTGGTTTATGTCCAAACATCTGCAGAGCTGAAGACATTCCCATCAGCCTCAGCGGTGCTTTGTCTTTACTGCTAATTAGCTCATGCTAACATGCTAAACTAATGTGAAAATGATAAAGATTATTCCTGCTAAATACAGTATCAGCATATTATCGTCATTGTGAGCATGTTAGCATGGCAGCATTAGCATTCAGCTCATACAGCTGCTAGCATGGCTGAAGGCGCTCTGTGTGGTTTGTGAATTAAAGATTAATGATGAAAATCACACGATGAACAGAGTAAAGACATTTAAACACAGCGTCCTCAAGGCAAAGAGAAATGCTCTTTATTGTAACTCATGGTTAATCATTCACATCACCATTCATCTGTCACGTCACCTGGATCCAGACATGAAAACAACAACAACAACAACAAGAATTATATTATCATTCAGTGGTTCACTATGTACAGCAGCAGGACGACTCCAGGCAGGCGAGACCGCCAACGAGTGTGACCTCTGACCCCAGCCTGGCCTCACTGTGACCTCTGACCCCGGCAGGCAGGAAGCTGTAACTGCCAGCGTCATTATAGAAATCTACTTAATTAAAGGTTAAATACAAATATGACATCATCATCATGACATCATCATCATGACATCATGCTTACAACAGTTGAAATGTCAGACGCGTTGACGGCGACACGCCTCCATGAAGTCGCCCTGCATTTAAATGATTCAATAAAAAAAGAAAAATTGAAAAAAAAAAACACTTTAAAATATACAAAATGAAAGAAAAAGCTGGAACAATCTTTGTGTCATCATGGTGTTCGTCACAGCAACCCACTTCCTGTTTCTAATACACACAACCAATCAGAACAAAGCGTCAATCCTCTCAGTGTCATCAGTCAGAATCATTCCTCAACAAAAGGAAGAAGGAAAGAAAGAAAGAAAGAAAGAAAGAAAGAAAGAAAGAAAGAAAGAAAGAAAGAAAGAAAGAAAGACTAAAGGAAACGGTCTGAACATAAAGTGACCAGCGCTCGCTCGCTCGCTCGCTCGCTCGCTCAGCACATCTTCATCCACTGTTTTTGTTTTCAGTCTTTTTTTTGTTCCACAGACACAGGAAGCGTGTGGTGCTGAGGCAGACGTGGTGCGTGTGATGCAGGATGTGGCGGCGTGATTTTGGCGTTTGCAGTGACAGTGAGCTCGTCCTGAACGTGAACACGAAGCAGCAGAGGAACGAGCGGACGGACGGATGAAGAACATTTGTGACACGATGCCATGTTGGAAAAGCGTCATCCTCCTCTCAGCGGCCGGCCGTCGTTTGTTCTTGTACCAAAACAAACATGGACGCCAAGCAGCGGCTTCACTGTTAATATGCAGAGAAGCCAAAAAAAGGAGGATTAAGTGCCGAGTCCCTCCAACGCCGCCGTCCGTCCAGTCGTTCCATGAAGCTCCCAGCATCCATCTGACTCATTAAACAATTAAAGCTCTTCGCTGCGGCTTCGAGCTGTCCGCTCAGGTCGAGCTGCAGCACTGACTCACGTTAACTCGTCCACGTTTGTGGAGGTCAGGCGTGACGACGATGGATATTTATACTCTAAATATACGAATAACTGTGTGCTGAAGTGATGACGATGATGAAGATCAGTTCAGTTCACTTCTGGTGCTGAGGTGAAAATGTTCTTCAGCTCTTTCCCATCATCCCTCTGTGCTCCTTTGGTTTGTCCAGGAGAATTTGTTCTTCTCGTGTCTTTCGTGTCCCTCCGTCGTCGTCTTTGATGGTGGAAATGTGTCTCAGCGCTCATGTATTGATATAATTCATGTTCAGGTTTAATAACAAACATGCTGCTTCTCTGTGAGGGTAAAAAATAGCTGCACATCATTTGGTCACTAAGCAACACCAGCTGACGCTCAACGTCTACAACCTGCTGAGTGGACAAACCAGAGCCGTGCAGAGACGAGACAGACGAGACAGACGAGTTCAGCTCTGGTCCAAAGGTTCTCAGGGTTCTCTTGCTCTGCACGCGGTGTGTCAGTGTGTGTGTGTGTGTGTGTGTGTGTGTGTGTGTGTGTGTGTGTGTGTGTGTGTGTGTGTGTGTGTGTTCATGTAAACAGGGCAGTGGCTTTCGCTGAAGTACAAAGAAAAACTGAGGAGGAGACAGTTTGATCACAGCCAATGGGAGCCGAGCTCTGACTGATGGACAGCAGGGAGACGAGCTGCTTCAGTGGACATTTGTAGTCTGAACCTCCTCTGACGGATCGATTAACCGAAACGAAACGAGCGTCCAAACAAAATCTGATCGTGAAACAAACAAACATTCAAACAAAACACTTTGATTTATGAGCAAAACCTGAAAAACTCATGAAACCTTCAGCCACACGGGCTCTTTGGGGTTACTGCTAATCAGCAAATGTTAGCATGCTAACATGCTAAACTAAGATACACACAAAGCTTTGTCATTCTGAGCATGTTAGCATGCTGTTAGCACGCTGTTAGCATGCTGTTAGCATGCTGTTAGCATGCTGCTAGCGTCCAGCTGAAGGCACTGCTGTGTCTGTGCAGCCTCCTCTTGTTTTGTTGATCTGAGGCTCAGGACTTAAACGTTCCAGCTTTTAAAGCTTTTCCCGCCAAACTGAACTTAAAAACGTGATTTGAACTCAGCGCTGGAGTTTTAAAACGTGAAATGTCCCTAACTTTCATGAGAATTCAATAATCAGTGAAGAAATGGATCTGACGTCAGACTGGGATCAAACTGTCTCCTGGTTTTTCTTTTCGGTGCTGGGAAAGAAATGCTGTCATTATGACATCATAGCTGGCTAAGCCAATAGGAGCGACCCTTTTAAAAGATCCCTCTCAGATGTGTTCCTGCAGTCAGCATCGAATCTGTATTAAATCTGACTCAGAGTCAGCAGGAATGTTGTTTTCAAGCCCGACTGCAGCTGGAAGCTCAATAATAAAAGATTCACTTCAGTTCTTCAGTTTGAACGAATCGAATCTCAGTCAGAACAAACGGCAGAAACACGTCAGCCTGTCGCTTCAGACGTCCTCAGGGAGCAACACGTCCATCCAGCTCTGACATTTAACCTTTAACCTGCTGTAGTAATCAGTGACGCGTCATGTCCAGTGAGACCAGCAGCAGAAAACCATCACGACAAGCAAACAGCTGAGCTGCACTTCCTCGCCTCCACGTCCATCAGGCTGCTCTCACCTCCCAGTTTAAAGGTCCCAGTGACGGACTGGGAAGTGTCCTCGCATCGAGCCGGGTCACACCAGACCACGGAACGGAAAGTTCCTCCATGTGTCTTCAGGAAGGAGGCGGACTAAAAGTCGGGAGGTTTGACGACTCCGCAGGATGGTCGACATTTGTCTATAATGCTAGCTAGTAGCAGACCGGCTAAGTAGCTCAGGTGCTAACTGGAGATAAAGCTAATGCTAATCTTTATGTGAATGGTGGCGGTGACGCAGCTGAGGCAGTGGACCCTCTGTTCTACGGTGGCTGAGGGAGCTCAAAACACTGCAAAGACAACACGAGCATGAAGAAACCACACAAGACATTTAGGAAGAAGAAAACACTGCAGAGAAAATAAAAGTCGTCCGGTGGTGAAACTGAATGTGTTTCAGCCGTTTGCACAGTTTGTCTCTCGAAGCCGAACGTGTTGAGCTCAGACTGACAGACGGGCGACTGACACGAGCTCAGTCCAAATGGCGGAAACGCTGGTGTGATGCAGCCTCGCAAGGCGACGTCCAGGTCAGAGTTCACTGGGCTTTCGGCTCTTCTTCTCTTCTCTCTAAACCTGCTGTTTGGCGATTAATACGTGTCGGCAGGAAGCTAAAGTCACTCTCTGCATTCAAACCTTCACATCAAACCTGAGACGCCTCGCGGACGTCTCGCTGCTGTGACGATGGCGGTGGTGATGATGACGATGTTTTTTTCGGAGTCTGCGTGGTTTCAGGATCCCGTGGTGATCCGGGAAGAGCGGGGGATTGTGGGAGATGCGGCCCCGGCGGCGTCAGAAGAGACACACTTTCTTCTTCAGGTCGTTTCTCTTCCAGACAGAGAGGCGGTCGAACTCCTCGATGCACATCCCGAAGACGCTGAAGAACTCCTCCTGAG
This sequence comes from Chaetodon trifascialis, assembly GCF_039877785.1. Lineage (NCBI taxonomy): Eukaryota > Metazoa > Chordata > Actinopteri > Chaetodontiformes > Chaetodontidae > Chaetodon > Chaetodon trifascialis. The sequence continues at coordinate 1,075,117 of NC_092061.1, forward strand.
AGAGGTGTCTCTGCAGGGGCCAGAGACAGACAGCCAGAGAGACAGACAGAGAGACAGAGAGACACAGTCAGAGAGAGACAGACAGAGAAACAGAGAGACACAGTCAGAGAGAGACAGAGAGACAGACAGAGAGACAGAGAGACACAGTCAGAGAGAGACAGACAGAGAAACAGAGAGACACAGTCAGAGAGAGACAGACAGAGAGACAGAGAGACAGACAGAGAGACAGTTTAGTGCAGTGGAAACCATCCAATCCATCGGTGAGTGCAGCCGACAGCTTTACCTCCAGCCTGGTTCTGTCCACACCAGGGGGCAGTTTGCTCCGTCCTCTGTGGGTCACCACCAGCAGCTCATAGGGGAAGATCTAAAGAGACCGACCAATCAATCAATCAATCAATCAATCAATCAATCAATCAATCAATCAATCAATCAATCAATCAATCAATCAGACAGTGAATGTAGCTGCACTTAATTATGAGATAAAGCCTTAAAAAAGCCGGACAGAGAGATGGACAGACAGACAGACAGACAGACAGACAGACAGACAGACAGACAGACAGACAGACAGACAGACAGACAGACAGACAGATGGACGGACACATGGACAGACAGATGGACAGACAATCAGACAGACAGGCAGACAGACAGACAGATGGACAGACAGACAGACAGACAGACAGACAGACAGACAGACAGACAGACAGACAGACAGACAGACAGTTAATGATCATATCATGGAGAACATGCTGCTGTTACTTTGTGGTCCAGCATGCTGGGGAGAGAGTTTCCTCTGTCCATCCTGGAGTCTCCGTTCTGACAAACAGAGACAGACAAACGATCAGATGTCCATCAGCACCACAGAGGAGACGCTGATTGGACATGAATGAATGAATCAGACTGTACCTGAAGATCTGCAGGAGGAGACGGAGACAAGAAAACATTATTTACAACCTCACAGACGCATGGAGCAAAAGCAGGAAGTAGAAATACTACAAGTACCACAAAACTGTCCTGAAGTACATCAAAGAGCAGGTAAAGATGATATCTGTGTATTTATACACACAGGTGAGTCTGTACCTGCAGGAGCTTTCTCAGTCGAGCTGAACTCTGCCGACTGCAGCTGGAAACAAACAGAAACATCTTCATCATCGTCATCATCAAACTTCTCTGTGATTGGATGACTGTGGTCAGCAGGACTCACCCTGGACAGGCCGGTCTTAGAGGACGCTGGGAAGTACACAGACCTGGTGGCGTTGGACCCTGCAGAGGAAGAAAAGTGGACAAATCAGGAAGACAAAGACTCCTGAGAGTTTCCTGTCGTCCAGGTTTTACTGAAGGGTCAGAGCCTGGTCCAGAATCAGAGCCTGGTCCAGAATCAGAGCCTGGTCCAGAATCAGGGCCTGGTCCAGAATCAGAGCCTGGTCCAGAGTCAGAGCCTGGTCCAGAATCAGGGCCTGGTCCAGAATCAGAGCCTGGTCCAGAGTCAGAGCCTGGTCCAGGGTCAGGGCCTGGTCCAGAATCAGAGCCTGGTCCAGAGTCAGAGCCTGGTCCAGGGTCAGAGCCTGGTCCAGGGTCAGAGCCTGGTCCAGAATCAGGGCCTGGTCCAGAATCAGAGCCTGGTCCAGAGTCAGAGCCTGGTCCAGAGTCAGGGCCTGGTCCAGAATCAGAGCCTGGTCCAGAGTCAGAGCCTGGTCCAGGGTCAGAGCCTGGTCCAGGGTCAGGGCCTGGTCCAGAGTCAGAGCCTGGTCCAGAGTCAGAGCCTGGTCCAGGGTCAGGGCCTGGTCCAGAGTCAGAGCCTGGTCCAGAATCAGGGCCTGGTCCAGAAGCAGGGCCTGGTCCAGAGTCAGAGCCTGGTCCAGGGTCAGAGCCTGGTCCAGGGTCAGGGCCTGGTCCAGAGTCAGAGCCTGGTCCAGAGTCAGAGCCTGGTCCAGGGTCAGGGCCTGGTCCAGAGTCAGAGCCTGGTCCAGAATCAGGGCCTGGTCCAGAAGCAGGGCCTGGTCCAGGGTCAGAGCCTGGTCCAGGGTCAGGGCCTGGTCCAGAATCAGAGCCTGGTCCAGAATCAGAGCCTGGTCCAGAGTCAGAGCCTGGTCCAGGGTCAGAGCCTGGTCCAGGGTCAGGGCCTGGTCCAGAATCAGAGCCTGGTCCAGAGTCAGAGCCTGGTCCAGGGTCAGGGCCTGGTCCAGAATCAGAGCCTGGTCCAGAATCAGAGCCTGGTCCAGAATCAGAGCCTGGTCCAGAATCAGAGCCTGGTCCAGAATCAGAGCCTGGTCCAGGGTCAGAACCGTCTCTCAAAGACGTTGTTCATTTACCTGAAAACATAAATCATCACATGAACATGAACTGAGATAAAATATTTTTTATATCAAAAACAGCAAAATCCAGCAGTAATCATCCTGACCACTAGGTGTCACCACAGCTCTGTGTGTGTGTGTGTGTGTGTGTGTCCGTGTCTGTCTGTGTGTGTGTGCGTGCGTGCTCTAACCTAACGTACCTCCATGTTGGCTGCGGTCCGGCAGCGAGCGCGTCTTCCTCCTCAGAGGAGCAGCAGACTTCTCCAGCTCCTCCTTCAGGATGATCTTTCCCAGGTTGGACTGAATCTGAGGACACAAGCAGAGACAGACATCGTCAATAATCTGGTTGTCCAGCAGAGTGGACACATTGACAGCAGCTGCTCATCCTCCTGGTCAAACTGCTGCTTTCAGAGAGGAGCTGGACGTGGACCTGGAGCGTCCTCAGCGGCTCGTCCTCCCCTGGTTACCTTGTTCAGCTCTTGTTTCTGAAGCAACCTGAGTCCCCACAGCTCGTCCAGCTCCCCGTCCTCCTCCTCATCTTCATCCCTCTGCCCCTTCTTCCTCCACTCCTTCTCTACAGAGAGGACAGCAGACAAGGACAGGACAGGAGACGGGGGGGGGGCAAGGAGGGGAGAGGAAACAAGGACAGGGGAGGAGACAAGGACAAAGGATAGGAAAGAAGGACAAGAGAGGAAACAAAAAGAGGAGCAGAGAATGAGAGGAAACAAGGATAAAGGAGCAGAGGAAATAAGTGGAGGAGAGGAGACAAGGATAGAGGAGGAGATGAGGAAAAAGCAGGAGAGAGGAGAGGAAACGAGGTAAGAGGTGAGGGAACAAGGAAAGGAAATAGGGAGGGGAAACAAAAAAGAGAAAAGAAAAAGACAAAGGAAACAAGGAAGCAAGGAAGGAGGAGACGAGTCAGATTCCTACATTCAGGATTCAAATCTGAACACTGTGTGTGTGTGTGTGTGTGTGTGTGTGTGTGTGTGTGTGTGCGTGTGTGCGTGTGTGTGTGTGTGTGTGTGGGCCGTACCAATCACAGCCAGGGAGGGGGGGCAGGGCCAGTACTCGGTCTCTATCTTGGAGGGCTGGTTGGGGTCTGGAGGCTGAGCTGCTGGAAACTTTGACGACTCGATGATCAAATCCTCGATGTGTTTACCCTGAGGGACCTGAGAGGACGGCACATCTGTGTGCAGCACACACACACACACACACACACACACACACACACACACACACACACACACACACACACACAGAGCATGCTAAAGCTGATTACATGGTGTCTGTGCAGCTGACCGACATTCAGACCAAACCAGACTAATGACCATCAGACGCTGCCGGTCGTCCTGCTGAACAGACCGTCCTCTGTCTCAGCATGTCCTCTCAGGACCAAAGGTCTTAAGAACAGAGCACGTCCCCCTACTGGTGGACAGCTGGAGATAAACACACCTTGTTTGTAGATGGGAGGCTTCTTGTAGATGTTGGAGCCGTTTTCTGACAGAAGAAGAAGAAGTTCAGTTAGAGAGAAAACGATGTCTGATGTCGATGTTAGAGAGTTAAGATCTACAATGTTTGCTCAGTTTTAGCTTGAATAAAGACTCAGATAAAGATAAAGATGTCTTTAGAGGCTGAGAGACAGACTGGAGGACGTCTGACGGTGTGAACCCGTCGGCGCCCCCTGGTGGACAGACTGTGTACTTATTGAAACACACACTGATGCAGCTCTGCCTGCAGTGTGATGATACAATCACTCATGTCAGTGTAATAATACTCCGTCTCTGTCTCTGTCTACGAGGACAGAGGAGGACATGAGACATCAGCAGTGACAGCGAGATGAAGACAAAGGGAATGAAGTGACGTTACCGGGCCGGTGGAAGTGCTGCAGGGCGCTCCTGGTGCCGGAGGAGTGTGTGTGCGTGGCGTTGGGTGTGTTGGGTGTGGGCGGGGTGTGTATGCTGTGTGTTCTGCTGGTCTGGATGGTGGAACCAGGGGAGGAACCTCCAGGAGAACGCGTCTCCAGCCACTCCCGGGACTCCCTCTGGAAACACACACGAGTACAGGGCTCAGAGTTAGCTCGAGGCTAACCACACACACACACACGCACACACACACACTGCTTAAACGTGATTGGTCAGGACTGACTGACGACCAACCAGAATCTCGTCCTTTTTCCGCAGATATTTGTCCATCGAGATGAATCGATCATAAAAGCTGTTTCACCTCATCGATCATCTACAGTCACTCACTTATTGATGGTCGAGCTGCTGTGACCTCTGACCTTTGACCTGCTCACAGTGTACACAGACAAACTGTGTGGTGCTGTGTGGACGGAGGGGGGGTCTTACCTCTGGGGAGGCAGGAGGAGAGATGGAGCGAGGAGACAAAGACCTCTGAGGAGGAGAGAGAGAGAGATGAGGAGGACGCTACACAACAACACAACAATACACAACAATACACAACAATACACAACAACACAACAACACAACAACACACTGCTCACAGAGCTGAATCCCAGCGCTCAACTGGGACCAGTTCAGACATCGCTGAGGTCACAGTTTGTGATGAAGTGGTTCCATGTGAGTACACACTCTCCTGTACTGTGCTTCAGTATACATCTGAGGTACTTGTACTTCAGCTGAGTATTTTGTTTCCCTGTTGCTTCGTCTCAGAGGGACATACTTTGACTAAAGCTGCTCTCGATGAGACGCTGTCACCTGAACGTGATGGACCACAGACTGTTTCAGATGACCTCACACACTCCTAACAACACCTGGTCACATGGTCTCCATCACGAGGTCGCCATGACGATTTATTCAGGTGTAAATAACACACCTTTCAGACACATCAGCATACACACGGCCGGCTGCCTCCAGACAATCTGATCTCTTTGTCTCCCTTTCTCCTTCTCTTAACACACACACACACACACACACACACACACACACACACACACACGCACAGACACACACACACACACACACACACACACACATGCACAGACACACTCACACGCACTCACACATGCACACACAGACACACAGACACACAGACACAGACACACAGACACACACACACACACACACACACACACACACACACACACACACACCCTCTCTCTCTGTGTAATGAGCTGTCCTCTCTCTCAGCAGCTGATCGATGTCTCATGTCTCAGTCAGACGCTCAGCTAACCAACCGGCAAACTAAGCGACAGTCAGACCAGCCGCTCCCCGCTAAGCTAAGCTAAGCTAAGCTAAGCTAAGCTAAGCTAAGCGAAACACATCCTGGACGTCCCTCTGGAGAGAAACTGATGTCCATGTCTTACACCTTAGCCCTCTACATGTCTCTCATTGTTGAAACACGTTCTCCGTCCATCAGTCGCTCCTGAGCCATCAGCTTCATATCAACGTCTGTCCCTACAGTGAAATAAGACGTCTGTCTTCATGTCTCTGTCTCACTGTCCTCCGTTCAGTTCCAGGTGTGGTCTGGAGGTTTGTGTCCAGCAGCACAGACACTACAGCATGACCATGAAGACGTGTCTCCTCTACGGAGTGTCCAGACTACAAACGGAGGACAGAACGAGTGTTTCATCCTATTTAGTTTGGACAATATTACAGATGTGAGACGAAGCTGACAGAAGAGACCGAGAGAAAAATCTGTCTGTCTCTTCAGCACCATGGACAGCATGAGACACACTGGACTGTCAGCAGAGACGCTGCTGCTTCGAGTCCCCAGGAGAAGAATACTGCAAATACTTGTACTGCAAACACGAGTGTGAGTCACCTCCAGCGGACTGTAGCTGTAGTGCGGCTGGTAGATCATCAGATCCGGTCTCTCTATGTCCAAGATGGCTTTGTCTCTCGGTAACGCTGCCAAGTCCTTATAACCGATAACCCCGTCCTCCACTCTGGCCTGGGGGGGGGTGAGGACGAGGAAGAGGAGGAGGAAACAGAGAGCCAGAGATTACAGATTACTGCCTGAAGATTAAACTGAAGGATAACATAACGTGATCTGAATGAACGTCTCACCACGATGGCAGCAGCAGGGGATCCTGGGACGCTGGACCCTCTCAGAGACAGCACGCTCCCAGGAGACGTCTGAGCCAGCTGCTGCTGACACACACACACACACACACACACACGCACACACACACACACACAGCGTGGTCAGGGGTCACACACAGACTGATATGCAGCCAAATGGAAGAAGACTCCAGTGAATGAAGGAATGGATGAAGATCAGTTTTTAGTTAAAATCTAGACTCTAAGAGCAGAGCCACGAGCAGCCGAGTGAGAGGAAAACTAAACGATTCGGAAAATGGATGTCGACGTCTGAATCTGATCAATGTGGGCGCTCTGAGTATAAATATCTCGTTTCTTCCTCTCAGGTTCGAGTTTTAGGAGCTAAAAACAGAAACGTCAGAGACATGAAGCGTCTTCGTCCACACGGTCGACCATCAGAGGACGAAAGCAACAGAAACACGACGATGTTCAGTCTGAATCAAAGGAAACAAAGAGACAGTGTTTACCTTGGGCATCATCCTGACTGCTGATTGGTCAGTTCCTGAGGGAGAGACATGTGACACAATATTCATCATATGACAGGAGACAGCACCAAAACTGAACGTGTGTGTGTGTGTGTGTGTGTGTGTGTGTGTGTGTGAGTGTGTGACGTTGTGCCTATTTTCTCGTGGTAGAAGAACGAGTCAGTCAGTCTGCAGGTGTTTGGTTGTTGGAGGACAAATGTTTCTCATTCCCCAAAAGCAGGTTCAGCTAATTTAAAGGTGTCAGTCTGCTGTTTTAAAATACTTTGTTCAGGCTGTTTGTGTGGCTGCAAGGTTAGCAGCTAACGCTAACCGCTGTGCTACACTTCATGAACACCAGCCAAGGTAGAGTTACAGGAGCAGGTTAGCATAGCCTCCTCGTTAGCTCAGAGCATAAACAGCATCTCCTCAGTCAGAGTACAGCAGCTAAGGTAATATTAGCAGCTAGGCTAATATTAGCAGCTAGGCTACAATTAGCAGCTGGCTCAGTAAATCAGGCAGCGGCTGACTCAGCAGTGTCTGTCAGCTTGTCGTGGTGTTTGAAGGTTCAGTGTGAAGGACGGAGAGGACACATGAGCAGAAATGAGATCTGATGTTCATGGTTCAGTGTTTAATCACCTGAGAATAAGAACCGCTGTGTTTCTGTTACCTTAGACTCAGTCTGTGTGTCTACAGAGAGAGCAGCTCCTCTTCACAGTCCACCATGTTGCACCACAATGTTCTACAGGAGCCCAGAGCGGACAAAAAAAACAGACTCTAAAGAGGGACTTTGACTTTTTCACATTATTTGCAGCCACCGGAGCGGAGGGTGAGGGAAGGGGTGTTCAGATGGTCCCAGTCTGCATCCTCACCACTAGAGGCCACTAAATCCTGCACTCTGACCTTTAACATGCTAATTCAACATGTTAGCGTCACCTGGACCAATGCTACACGTCAGTGGGTCACTTTCAAAGGGGCTTCGCTCCCCTGCGTCCTGTTTTTATACAGAGCCAAGCTAACACATCCTGGTTTCTGTCTCTGTAGGCCTGCTGGACACACAGGGATGAAAGTGATGTCCATCTGTGACATGTGATCCTGGACAAACGTCTCCAGAAACGTCACATTGTCCATCAGACCGCTGTGTCCTCAGACAGCTAACATCCCGTCAGCGTGCAGAGCTCTGCTGCAGCTGCACGGCCGCATTGTCTGATGCGACTGACGGACACAAAGGGATTATTCCAGAGTCCACAGCTTTGTCCAACACACACACACACACACACACACACACGCACACGCACACACACACGCACACGCACGCACACACGCACACGCACGCACACACACACACACACGCACACATACACACACACGCACACATACACACGCACGCACACACACGCGCACGCACACATACACACGCACGCATACACACGCGCACGCACGCACACACACACACACACACACACACACACACGCACGCACACACACACACACACACACACACGCGCACATACACACGCACGCACACACACACGCACACGCACGCACACACGCGCACACACACACACACACACACACACACACACGCGCAGGTGGAGGTCTGGGTAACATGCGGTCAGTGATGGGAAAATCCCTGCACACACTCACAATGAAATGGTGTGTGTGTGTGTGTGTGTGTGTGTGTGTGTGTGTGTGTGTGTGTGTGTGTGTGTGTGAGTGTGTGTGTGTGTGTGTGTGTGTGTGTGTGTGTGTGTGTGCGTGTGTACGTGTGTGTGTGTGTGTGTGGTTGATACCTCAGGGAGAATAAGGGATCATGTCTGGATCTGTGTGTTTTTGGTCCGTGCACCTCGATCAGTACCTGAAACACACGAGTGACCGTTAGCAGACAGACGGCTGCAGATGATATGATAATATATATTTATATATAATATCAATATTGACCATAAAACAGAGCACACACACAGATTTTACAGAGAAATACTTCAAACAGACAAACAGTGCCAGCTCATGTTAAACTGCACAGGCTTCACGTCACAGACGGTATTTAAAATGTGATTTATTTCCTTCATTTTCATCATTTCCTGCACGTTCAGAGGAGACAGAACTGTAAATAAATAAATTAAAAGTGTTTAACACAGTTTTCTGTCTCTGGTGTTTCAGACTTTCTGCAGATTCGACAGATTTTGGCCAGACACCCCCCCCCATTGATCTCTGCTGGTGTCTGATGGCACTGAATAATTAATGTGCTAATATGTGTTTGACTGGTTTCACTGGGAGCTGTGGTCACTTTCCAGCAGGAAACTGAGAGCATCACAGTATTTTAACTGTGCTGCTGCTACTTTTACTTCAGTCAAAGATCAGAAAACTTCAGTCAGGTCTAAATGTCTCTGAGAGGACGGTAACATGCACCGACACTGCAGACTGGTTCTGCATTAAACCAGTGCGGCCAGTGTCTCATTGCAGACTTTTAGTGGAAACAATGAAATGTGTTTGCAGCGATCTTTTATCTTATCATGTCACTGTGAAGCAGACTGTCTGCTGCAAACTCAAATACACACATATAAACACGTATGTGAAAATGGCGGCTGTGGAAAAAGACGCCAAATTCGAGGCCTCCTTCACATGTCTCAGTCCAGAGGACGAAGACATCTCTGTTTGTCCCTGGAGGGGGATCAATTACAATCCGACGGCTCCTGGTGATCAATAACCTGATCAATAAACTGGTGGAATCAGGTATCAGCTCCTGAAGTACAACTCTGAAGTGCACGAGTAGAGAAGCAAGAAGAAGAAGAAGAAGAAGAAGAAGAAGAAGAAGAAGAAGAAGAAGAAGAAGAAGAAGAAGAAGAAGAGCACAGAGCAGAGCGTGAAAACATGTCATACATGTTCACTTTCACATATCTGACAGACAGAGCTCAGAGAAGCACACAGGCCCAACAGCAGGACCAGGTGAGCTCAGAGCTGCTGCAGGTGAGCTCAGAGCTGCTGCAGGTGAGTTCAGAGCTGCTGCAGGTGAGCTCAGAGCTGCTGCAGGTGAGCTCAGAGCTGCTGCAGGTGAGCTCAGAGCTGCTGCAGGTGAGTTCAGAGCTGCTGCAGGTGAAGCACGTCTTCATGTCTCATCCTCAGTCCCTCGGTGAGGATCAGCAGGCATCAGACTGGAGTTCTGGACAGACAGATTCGTCCTCCTCCTGTTTGCTCTGCATCTATTTTCAGACTCAGGTTTTATTTGCAGGAGGTGGATGCTGTTGCTAAGCGACGACGCTGGCTGGAGTTTGAATCATCTGACAAAAAGCACAACAGGAGCGATGTGCAGGAGGAGGCCGGCGTCCATCTCTGAATAAATGAGACGTTTGGACCGACTGGCTCGTCTTGATCTCACAGCAGAGACCGTAGACCAGATCACAGATCCTGAGCTGAGTCCAGTACGTTATGTTCAGACTTCAAACCTTCACATGAGCTCACTCTGAATGGCTGACAGGAGTTTTTTTTTTAATCAGGATGTCATCATCGTCGTCGTCGTCTTCATCGTCATCACACATGTGAGAGATATTCTTTAAATGTTTGTCTGCTGGTCAGATAACAAAACAGTGTTGGTTCAGCTTCTGTGAGTCTGCTGGGGCCGGAGACAAGGCAGAGGAATGCTGGGAGATATCTGAAGGTTGCTAGGTTACCACGCCCAGCCGTCCAATCAGCTGGCAGGAATGTGGAAGAGACAAAGAGGGAGACGCTGCACTAAAATAGACCTCCCACCACCAGACCACCCCGAGCGTGTGTGTGCGTCACATTGTTTCTGAGACACACACACACACACACACACACACGCTCACACGCACACACTTTTAGGGACATTTCACAGACTTACATTCATTTCTTGGATCCAAACCTTCACCCCAACATTTAATAATTTATGTGTTCTCTACTTGAATAATACATGTCCACACGCACACACACGCACACGCACACACACACTGTCTGCAGGTCACAGTCTCAGGTAAACCCCGCCCGGCTGCCATGCCTGGGAGAAGAAATCAAACGTAACTTCCTCCTGCCCAGCAGACGTGACGGCCGCTGTGGGGACTCAGTTTTTGGTGAATCCACTTCATCTACAGTCAGTGATTTCCTACGTTTCCCAGAATTCCTGTCAGCAGCTCAGAGTGGAGGTTCTCCAGCTGGTTGCTTTCAGCTGCTGGTGTGTGGGAGGAGAACGTGATAGTGAAAGTGTGAGTCGGACTGAAAAGACACATCCAGTTTACTGAAGAAACATAAAACCAGCAACATGGAGAAAGAAAAGAAGAAGAAGAAGAGGAGCAGGACGCGTCCGTTAGAGACATTTGACTTCTGAAACAAAGCAGGAATCTTCACTTCAGGATATCGTCTGAAGCGCTTTGAAAGCAAAATGTTAAAATGACCAAAATTATATTTAAATCAGGAAATATCTGAAGCTACAGACACATTTCAGTCAGTGCCTGGAACACCCAGCCTGACTTATAGAAGCTTAATTATTAACGATTAAACAAATAAATAATGAATTCAACTCAGAACACTGTGAACACTGCGACTAATCAGTCTTACGTTACTCGAATCGGAGCTTTCGATAAAGCTGTTTGTCTGCTGACGCTCAGTCTACAGTCCAGCGTCTTATTCTCAGGAAAAAAGTAATAAAGTATAAAAGTAATGAGTAACTGCAGCAGACAGCGATGAGGACGTTCAGGTCCTCTTTGAGCTGCAGTGCAGTGGTGCTATGAAGTGACGCTTAAATACTCAGGTGAAGAGCTCAGTACAGTACAGTACTTCAGTACATGTACTTAGTTACTTTCCACCAGCAGAGGGACGTTCACTGTCTGACTCTTCGGGTGGGCGTGTTCGGATGAAGACGTAAATGATCTCGTTAATGTCACTGAGGGGGTCGTTAGTGCCGCTCACTGCGTTCGTACACACAAAACACACACTGAGGTCCTGAGAACACGCAGACCTTACGTTTAGATTTACGACTGCCTCACTGCGGCGCACACACACACGCACACACACACACAAACACACACACACACACACACACACACACACACACACACACACACACACACACACACACACACCTCTGATTTGATGTTCGGCTCTGGTTAAACAGCTAAATTCAAGCAAATGCTGCTATAAACTTTTAAGTCCTTGTTGGTGCATTCAGGGACTCTTTGACATCAGCGTCTACATTACTGTAAGAAATGCTCACTTTCTTTGTCTTGTTTGTGTATTTTTATCTGTTTAACCGGGTTTTAAAAATTAAGCTTATGTTTTAATATGTATATGTATTTTTATGTATTAGATATCTAAAAAAAGAAAAGCATTGCACTGAAAACTCAAAAGTCTGACCGTCCATTAACGCACCAACAGGAACATTTTTCACCTTTAACATCGTTTTCAATGCAAACACTCAGTTTTTCTGCTTTATCTGCAGACATAACGTCACAGTTTCCCTCTGATTCATCCACGTTCAGGTGCAGAGCTGGATGTTCGTCCTGCCGCGTCGTGCCGTCTCATCGCAGCGTTTGTCGAGTCGTGATGCAGTAAAATGTGAACGTGTTGATGCCTGAAGCTCTAAGTGGGTCACAGACTGAAAACTGCTGAGTCACAGCTTCACATTCACGGCTCTGCCTGATTCTTCTCATCCTCAACCTCTGCTGAGCTTTAGCTTCATCCTCATCTTCATCAACACTTTCAGAACATCGCTCCATTTACTGCTGAGAGCATTTGATGAAGAGGAGGGAAACAGACGAGGAGGAGCTGGATAACTAACAGGAGGAACTGGAGGTGTAGCAGAACAGAAGGCCGCCTACAGACGCTGAATCAACGGGAAGGAGGCATGCTAAAACGCTAACATGCTGAATGTTAGCTCTTTGCATGCTAAAACACTAACATGCTGAATGTTAGCTCTTTGCATGCTAAAATGCTAACATGCTGAATGTTAGCTCTTTGCATGCTAAAACGCTAACATGCTGAATGTTAGCTCTTTGCATGCTAAAATGCTAACATGCTGAATGTTAGCTCTTTGCATGCTAAAATGCTAACATGCTGAATGTTAGCTCTTTGCATGCTAAAACATGCTGCTTCTCTCAAAGGCTGCTTCCTGTTTCTTCTTCTTCTTTCCTTTGTGAAAGTATGAATACATTAATGTTCGCAGATGCCATCCATCATGGCTGCCCTCCTCTGCCTCTGATTGGTTTACACTTGTATTCTTGCCCTCATCACCCTCATGCCTGCACCAAACCAACCCAACCAACAAAGGCACTAGCCAATCAGAGGTAGAGGAGGGCGGGTCATTGGCTTGCTGTGGTCGGATTCATAATTTAGTGATTGTTTACTGCGTTGGGTTTTACTCTGATGGAGTTACAGGAAATCACAAGATGCAACAGTTACAACGCGTGTGTGTGCGCGTGTGTGTGTGTGCGTGTCTGTGTGCATGTGTGTGTGTGCGTGTGTGTTTTGGCAGCTTTTTATCTCGGCTCACAGAGATGTGACCACACCCAGATGGCCGTCGTCATTGGCTGACACAGACGACATCACGGCGTTTGTGTAACGTCTTCAAGGTGTTTGTGGTGAAGTTTTGATTGACAGCAGACAGAGGATGGCGTTTCCTTCCATGCTCCCTCATTTCCTCTCTTCCTTCCTCCTTTAAACTATGTTGTTCCCTTCCTCCTTCCTTCATTTCCTTTATCCTTTTATTCCACACTTCCTCTCCTTTCCTTCCTCGTCTTTTCCTTCCTCCTTCCTTCCACACTTTTTATTAATGTCATACCTCTTTTCTTCCTCTCCTTCCTCATCACCTCCCACCTGCCATTATATCATTACCTGTAAACACAGTCCAGCTGGTGTCATATCTCTGAGTATCTGTTGTCATGACGACAGCTCCACGATGAAACACTGATTTCATGAAAGCTCAAAATGCTAACCGCTAACTGAATCAGCACACAGGTGAAGTCCAGGTGTGACATTAGGTTACATGGAAGTCATGACAACAGCAACTAGCTGAGTCAAAACAGACCTGAAGTCAGCCTCTAAAACATGAATCCTTACTCCTTTCATCCTTTTTCCTTCCCTTCCTCCCTCTTTCCTTGCTACAATCCTTCTTTTCCTCCTTTCCTTTCCAACTTTCTCCTTCCTTCCTCCTTCTTCACTTGACTCCTTCTGTCTTTCCTGTGTCCTTCCCTCCTTTTTATTGTTTCCTTTTAAGCCACCTCATTCCTTCTTTCCTTCCCTCCTTCCTAACGTCCTTGTTTTATTGTTTTATATTAACTTTGTTTTTATGCTTTATTATATCTAAAGTTTATTAGAATCTTCCTTTCTTACTTTTCATACCTCCTTCTTTCCTCCTAGCGTCTCATTACAGCCAATCAGAGTGCAGCTGTGTGTCAGGTGCACACCTGGCTTGTGTGACCAGCTGCAGTTGATGGTGCAGCTCATGTTTCTGGATGTTTCTGAGGAGCTGATGAAGCGACAGGCGCTCAGTGTGGGCGATGGATTTTCAGAGGTGCAGCTCTGGTGTCAGAGGGGAGGAAGGTGTTGTTCTGAATAAAGCTCGTCCATCTGTCGTATCAGCAAACTCAACTTAAAATTCCTGCAGTGGAGAATCGACTGACAGAGCTGACGGCAGCCTGAGCGCCTGCAGCCAAAACAACACAGAGCAACAGTTTAACATGCACGCACACACACACCACTGGCTGTGCCCATGGCCTTGTTCCTGCAGCATCAACAACTCCCCCCTCGGCCCCCCCGCCCCCCCCGGCCCCCCCTCGGCACCCTGCTGCTCTCAGAGATAAGAGCCGAGGCCTCCGTCTGCTGCAGCGACAGACTGGATTCAGCCCACATTAGTTATTAAAGGAGCACTCAGCTGTTCTCTAACCTGAGGATTAAAGTGCACCACAGTGTGCTCCACCACGCCGGCCTGAAACTGTCCCCCGTCCTGCGGCAGGCCGTCATGCGGTCCTCTGGTTCCCAACATGGAGGTCAGTCAGGAGACAAACACAGACGGAGCTGTCTCGGTGGCCAGGCCTGGACCCATGGGGGGCACAACCCAGAGAACTACATGGAGCCGCCCCCACCTGCAGCGAGGGGCACAGGCGGCAGGGAAAGGTGCTCTGCTAAATTTTTCAGGAATCCTCTGGGTCATGTGACTCCTGTGGGATATTTCGTGATTCATCACGTGACTGGGACAAGACAGGAAAAGACAGCGGCAGTGGGCGGGACAGAACAAGAATAACAATCGACTCGATCGCAACATGAACGAATGAAAACGCTTCATTCTGAACACAAAGTCAGTCGTTTCTTATTGTACCTCCATGAAGAAAAAAGGTTGCATCCACTTTAACCAATCACTGATTAACTGCACCACCCGGCAAGTAAGGCCGGTGACCAAAATCAAACACACCTGAGATGTTTAATGACCAACAGGTGCATGCTGGGTACTGTGGGAGTGTGTGGAGCTGGGACCCGTCCTCTGATCACACTGTACCATCAAAGTCCTGTTTGTGATATTCAGGACAGAAAGTCAAGGCCTGGTCCAGGCAAGGACAGCATCCCGTTTGGGAACCTCAGAACTGGAGATCCACTCTTTGCAGATGATGCGGTTCTGTGGGCTTCACCAGATCACAGACGCCGTCACAGCCGAGGCGGTTCAGGTGTCTGATCAGGATGCATTCTGGGTGCCTTCCTTCTGACGTTTTTCAGGCATGTCCAACTGCAAGGACGTCCTGGTGTGGATCCAGAACTCGCTGTTGAAAATGGATGATGATGGAAAGAAGGACGCAGGGAAGGAAAGAAGGAATGAGGAAGCTCGAGAAGGATCGATAAGATCACCACAACATGAGCGCTCACGCTGGCCAGAAAGCCCAAAGCTACAAAGACGTGGGAGTCCTCTCTAAACGTAAATTATTGATCAGATATGAAAGATTCACTGGAAGAAGAAGAGGTCTCACTCTGTTCGAGTTGTTGAACTACAGAAACTCTCTGATTGTACAGTGATGGTACAGAGTGGAGCATCTTTTCTCACAGAGGATCTTTGATGGAGTTCAGACACAAACTGAACGAACATTGATTATAAACAGCTGAGCTGCATGAAAGTGATCTCAGCTTCAGCTGAAGGTGAGAAGCTGCTACCTGAGCTTCGTTAACAAGACAGAAATTAAAGATTCAAAGCAGGTTTGCTGAATCTAAACGCGTTCTGTCGACCGTCCTGTCAAACGCGATCTTTCAGTGATGAGCAGTGAAACGCTGAGCTGCAGCATCAGCTGAGTGAAGACAGCACAGTTTAATGAAGGATGGGAGTATGATTCACTGAAACTGATACTGAAACACTAAAATATTCACCTGACCGCCGCAGACAGATTCAGGTCAACGACCACACAAATACACGTAAACTTAGCTCATTTCTATCCGACTCTTTGGCAGAATCGTGTCATTTCTTTGCAGCCAACAGTGAAAAAACACTGACGACACGCTGAATGCATGACACCTAAAACCTGACAGCAGCAGCTGCTCTTCTGCTAAGCTCGCTGCCTTTTAGCATGTCCACTTCAGCTGTTTTCATCCTCGACGTCTCTATTTTCTGTGTTTTATAACAAACAAACCAACAAAGATGTTCATCAGAACTGATCAATACTGGTTCAAACACAGGAATCAGCAAGAGGAGGAAGAAAGAGAACTAGCTGTCAGCTAGCTGTTGTTAGCGCCGGGCTAGCTTTATCTGGATTTGGCTCTTTTGCTTTGACTGTTTGGTTCGAAGATGTTCTCCTGCTGCCAAAATAAGCTCATTCTCCAACAGAGAATCACAGTTTCCTGATCCGCTGATGTGGATTTACTGACTGGTGGACAAAGTACTTTCACTTCAGTAAAAGAATCGATGCAAAAACGTAAAAGTAGTTGATTACAAGTAAAAGTCCTGCACTGAAAATGTTACCTAAGTAAAAATACGTCAGTATTATCAGCAAAATGTAGTTAGAGTACAAAAGTAAAAGTAGTCATTACACTCAGTCTTCAAACATCAGGACATCAGTACTCATTCACACTCTGCCAGGTGGTTTAATTCACTGTTTAATGATGCATTGTGTTTTATAGGATCACCACAGGTTTTAAAAATGTCAATCTGCAAACTGTCTGCTGCCGTCAGATAAATGTAGTCCAGGTAAAACTACAATATTTACTCTGAAGTGTGAAGTAGAATGGACTTAAGATACTCAAGGGGAGTACAAGTACCTCAGATCTGTACTTAAACACAATATCTGAGAGGCAGACTGAGTTGAACTCATGAACGAAAGGCCTGCAGTCCCAAACTGGAGTGAAGGATTCAAACCAGCAACCTCCCATCAGACTGGCTGAGGATGGAGCTCCTCCTCTTCCTCCTCCTGCCTTCTATTTCTGCTGCAGTCGAGTCTCCGCGGAGCAAAGTTTCTATTGTATAACATGAGTGAAGATGACTCATGTGTCCAGAAATAGAGGAGAGCGCCCACGCAGCAGTGAGACGTTCAGGGACCGTACGAGCGCAGGACGCCAGCGCGGAGAGCCAAACACAAAGCGGGAATGTTCTGAAGCCGATGTGAGTTTAGAGAAAGACTGACGTCTGAGGACAGACGGCGGTTTGTCCAACGCTACGCTAACCGTTCAGTTACTGATTCCACTATGAAACTAAACTCTGACACTGATTAACAAGCAACGCGAAGGCTGAAACACAGAGCAGCTCGACCGACGACAGCAGCAGTTGACGGAGACGGAGCTCATCTCCAACTACTATCAATCTGCTGATCAGTTTCTCCATCCATCCATCGATTGCTTTGGAAACATTGTGAAAACAGTGAGAAATGTGGTCACGATGAGTCCAAAGTGACGCCTTCACCATGTTTGTTTGGTCCAAAGCTCCACATGATCACAAACACACTCAGATCATTGAGATGATTGAGAGGAAAAGCAGCCAATCAGACATCTGAGAAGATCAAACATCACATGACTCCACAGCAAAGATCAATGAAACCATTAAAATACGCAAGAAGTACGAGTACCTCAAATCTGTGCTTCAGTTCAGTGCTTGAATAAACATATTTAACACAGTTTGTTTGTGAACGTCTTCTTGATATTTCATATCTGTTCGAAGCGTTTGAACGTGTCGCTGACTGACAGTCTGATCACAGCATTGATCGCGTGTTAGACGCTGACGTGTCTGCTAACGTCTGCACAGCGCCAACGTCCTGCAGGGCCTACACTGAGAGATGTAACTAGATTTAACACACACGCACGCACGCACGCACACACACACACACACACACACACACACACACACACACACACACACACACACACACACACACACACACACACACACACACAGCAGGTTCTTTCTAGCTCCCACAGGACTGGAGACCCATTATTCACAGCTGCAGCAGGTTGAATGGGACAGAGCCGTCTGTCCATCCGTCCATCCGTCCGTCTTACAGTTTCCCATCAGTCACATTCTCACCTCTCACAGCGACCTTTGACCTCTGACCTGAACACTCCAGACGGTCAGAAAGTTCCAACACTTGTATTTTACTGAGCATGAGCAGAGAGTCTGTTGTTCAGTGTTTCCATGGTGACGCCTCCACATGAGCAGACACATTAAGCTTCATCATCATCATCATCACCATCATCAGGAGCGCTTCGGCTGTTAAAGCTGAAGTTAGCTCGGCTCTGAGACGACGCTCAGGGTTCAGAGCCAGGCCTGCTATGAGCTACATGCTAACACCAGCATGCTAACACCAGCATGCTAACGTTTCCCAGTGCTAACCCGGTGACGTCTAACAGGTGATGTGAACCATGTTCTTCATCCTAGCTTAGCATGAGGCTGACGGCAGCGGCTTTGCTCATAAACACACGTCCAAATGTTGACCTGATGGTGGCGCTAGATGAAGAGTCAGAGGATCAATGAAGTGATCAGAGTTCATCCTGAGGGGAGCACGAACGAAGCACATCCATGTCAAACATCCTGCAGCTGCTGACATGTTTGAGTGGGATGGACCAAGACGCTGCCAGCGAGGCTAAAGGCTATTAGACAGAGAGACAGACAGAGAGAGAGACAGAGAGATAGAGAGACAGACAGGAGACAGAGAGACAGAGAGAGAGAGACAGAGAGAGACAGACAGATAGAGAGACAGACAGGAGACAGAGAGAGAGACAGAGAGAGACAGACAGATAGATAGAGAGACAGACAGGAGACAGAGAGACAGAGAGAGAGAGAGACAGAGAGAGACAGACAGATAGAGAGACAGACAGACAGGAGACAGAGAGACAGACAGAGAGACAGACAGACAGAGAGACAGAGAGAGAGACAGACAGGAGACAGAAAGATGGACAGAGAGACAGAGAGAGAGAGACAGAGAGAGACAGAGAGAGACAGAGAGACAGACAGGAGACAAAAAGACAGACAGAGAGACAGACAGAGAGAGAGAGAGACAGACAGACAGACAGACAGACAGACAGACAGACAGACAGACGGAGAGACAGACGGAGAGACAGACGGAGAGACAGACAGACAGACAGACAGACAGACTGTGTGTCAGTCATTATGGGATGTCATAAAGATATTATTGTATAAAGTCCAGAACAGTTCAGACTCTGATGGTGGTGGGGGGGTGGGGGTGGGGGGGGTGGGAGGCCGGCCGGCAGATGTTGTGATGCTGGGTGAGGAGGGGGGTCTGAGGGGGGTGTTACATAAAACCATCCCCTCCTTCTAATCCATCCTCCATCCCTCCATCCTCCTCTCCTCCGGCGCGCTCGCCGTGCAGCAGCCTCTTACATAACTCCACTGAATCACCTCTGATCAGATCGATGATACACACCGAGCTTTTATTTTAGGAGTGAAGCTCCGGCAGCGCGGAGCGGGACGTCAGAGCCGCTCTGCCCGCCGCGGCGCGCCGCAGCCCGGCGTGCCTCAGCGCCCGCTCCCCCGGACCCGGTCGACCACAGCCGGGGAGAGCCGGACAGAAATCCCGTTAAAATCACCCACAAGATTCCCCCTCAGCTCTCTGATATTCATGCGAGAGCTGCGGGAAAGCGCGCACACAGCAGACAGAAGCCTTCAGTCCAAACTTCACGCTGCAGTTTTCCTGAGCATCAGATCATCCAACACGTTTCTGTGACATATTCCAGCGGAATTTTTCCCTCATAACAACTGAAACGCCGCGTTTGTCACCTCACAGGCCCGCGGCTCTCACTCTGCTCAGAAACAAGTTTCCTGCCATCGATCTGCGGCTGCTTCTCGCTCACACACACGCAAACGCGCTCAGGTGGAGGTGAACAGAAGGGCTCTTACCTGCGCGTGTTGTTTCCGGCGTTTGTCAGAAACATCCAGCAGCTCCGTCACCAACTGTCCTCACTGCGCCCGGAGCCGCATTTAACCGAGCGCGCGCACGTGTGCATGTGTGTGTGTGTGTGTGTGTGTGTGTGATAGCAGACTGTGCCTCTCTCTCTGCTGCTTCAGCTCGTTACCTGTTAATGTCTCTCTCTCTCTCTCTCTCTCTCTCTCTCTCTCTCTCTCTCTCTCTCTCTCTCTCTCTGGACCAGTCCATTTGCAGCGGTGGGGGGGTTAAACATGACGGTGCAGGTGTCGGTGTGCAGTCACACCTGCGCGCTGTGATATCACAATCTGCAGTTCGCGGTTCAGTTTTCAGTTCAGATTGTTGTTATTTTTCTGCCTCAGACAGAAATGTTAAATGAGAAACCACAGGAGAGCAGGGAGGACTCCCGGGGGCCACTGAGGGGCCACGGGGCCAAAGCCTCTGTTTGAAGGGACCGAAACGACCTGAAAGACGAAACAGGAGCAGAAATAATACAAAATGAATACAGAGACGAAAAATAAGCACTGTACATACAGAACATATACACATCAAGCTGAAGGTGTTTTTCATAGAAATAATCAAGAATAATCAAAGTGTGTGTGTGTGTGTGTGCACTCACACAGATGAAGTGTGAAGGGAGTTCATGTTTTTTTTTCCACACACAGACCGTGAGGACGGCGTGCTGGACTGTCCCTCTGCAGGCTGATGTTTGTAAAAAATCAGATTAAAAACTGATGGATGGATAAAAAAAAGCAGCGCAGGCATCAAATGTCACATTCATCGTCCTGTTGATTTAAATGATCATTTCGACGGTTTTTGGCTGTATTTTATTTTGAAAAACTCACTGTTTGACTTTCTGCATTCAGACATTAACTTTCAACAAATGTTTTAATATTTGTCAAAGGAAAGTAAAAAAAAGGAAGAATCCTTTTGCTTTTGGCTCTGAAACTCTTATTTTATCATTAATACAGATAAGATTCAAACTCTTCGTCTCTGCTCCCTGTGCTGATCTTGGAGATGGTATTTTTCGCCTCCTCCTCCTCCTCCTCCTCCTCCTCCTCCTCCTCCTCTTCGCTTCAGGCCGTAATGAGAGCTGCTTTTAAAGAAAGGAGCTTCATTCGTGTGCATCTGGATGTTTCTCAGCTGATGGCCTTAATTTGACTGAAGAGCAGCAGCATTGAGAGCAGCAGGTCAGAGAGGAAACTCCATTCAGCAGAACTGGTCTCTGATCAGCACTAACACGCCGCTGAAGGTGGATCTGACCTGAGGGACGAACCTCAGACTGCATGTGCTCCGATCTCTGACGAAGAGCAGAGATGGAAACGTGAAGCGCAAACATCAGTGCAGCTTTACACTGCGACTCAGAGGCCTTTCACTTCACTTCACAGCATCATTAATACACACATGATCAATAATTAACATGTTATTAGCAATATATAAAGTCATTAAAATCAGATCCATTTTTACCAGCTGCAACATGTAAGTGATGAACACGTGAACGCATCAATAATTCTAACGCAGTGTTATATATTTTTCTGAAATGAACCTTTTACATAAAGACTTTTATTTTTTGGCCTTTCAGTGAATCTTCATCCTGAAACATTTAAACACACAACTTCAAACTGGGAGTATCTCTGTGGTATTACTACATGTACTAAAGTAAAATATGAGTACTTTGTCCACCACTGAGAGTTTTTCTAAATAAAATAAAGAGTTTTTAAGATTGTTTTTTCAAACAGTGGCAATTAAAATGACAAGTCAGCTGAAACAGAGAGAGTCCATCTCAGGTCAAAGCAGACCAAACCGTGTTTTTACTGGTTTACAGTTCAACTTTTCATTTGATGAGTCATTTCTTGCTGTAAAAAACATAGATAATAATAATCAGAATCAGTGTGAATGTTTGTCCTGCCTGTCTCTCTCTCTTTCATGTGATCTGTGTTCAATCAGTTTTAACAGGAAACATCGATCTTTCAAAATGTTGTTTGTTGTTAAAATCATGATGAAAACTCAGAGGAAAGAAGAAGAAGTCAGCGGCTGTGCTCACGTGAGCCTGACGGGAATAACTGGGCTGATTACAGCAGAGGTGGGTGGACGCCCAGCTCTGGATTACAGCAATGACCTGCTGGTGGCGCCGCATGAAACATCAGTCAGACGGGTTCATCCTCTGATGACCACGAATGTCACCAACAATACATATGAATACACGATTAATCAATAAAAATCGCTATAGTTGATGTTTATTATATAACCCAGCTGGTCTGCTCTGGAGGTCAGAGGTCATCAGTGTCTCAGGGAGTCCAGGTGATGACCCTGACGGCGGTCTGAGCGGCCCGCCGGATGTCCTGGTCCTCCTCTGTGGCCTCGCTCCTCATCACCAGCAGGGGGAGCTGCTCCAGCAGGAGGCGCCGGCCGGCCGGGGCCTCAGCCAGGGCGGTGAGAGCCCGCAGGGAGTACATGACGAGGGCCTTCCTCCTCCTCCCCCTCTCCTCATCCTGCTCTTCCTCCTCCTCTTTCTTACTCACCAGGTGGAGGAGGACGGGGACGACGCCCAGATCCAGACACTGCTGCTTACCTGCAGAGGGAGACTCAGTGACACCCTCACACCTGTGATTCAGCTGTTCTGTGAAGGAGCTGGTTGGTCAGGAGGAGTCACATGGTGCGTTTCAGGTTCAGAGGACAGCAGTTTGTCGAAGGCGTCTGGGGCTTCATGATCAACATGAGGCTCCACATCTGAACATCAGCGTTAGAAACATCTGCTTTGTTGACAACAAATCAGAGTTACAAGAGCCCTGAAGACAGAATCAACTACAAATCCCAAGATGCATTTCACTGACAAACATCCCATCACAAAGCTTCACATTCTGCTGCGTGTGCTCCTCTAACGGTGAAGATTACACTCAGGAAACACATCCAGTTGTTTACATCAGTCCACGCACTGATTCCAGATCAGTTTGGATCAATTCAGTAACCATGGTGACAGGATATGTTCCTCATCTTCTTCTCCATAGCAACAGCAGCTGAGGCTCATGGGTATTTTATCTATATTTATATTATAGATAAAATAATGATATTATATTTAATCTTTTGGTACGTCCACCAAACTGACAGAAAAATCCTGATTTGTCAGAGAGAACATGAACCTGTGCGCGGTGACATCATCAGGTGAGTGAACATCGTGTGCGTACCTGAGTTGATGATCACAGCGTACATGATGACTCCTGCAGCGTTGACCTGAACCTCGATGTCTTCATCCTGTAGCAGACCGACCAGGACAGGAAGTACCGCCTCCTCGCACACGCGCCGCTTCCCGTCCGCACACACACTGGAAGCAGCAGAGATCAATTAGAACGACAAACACCGACGTAGAAACACTGACAGCAGATCTGAGATTTCAGTGTGAGTTCAGGTGTAAACACTGACTTTAAGTCTGTACCGTCTGTACTGTATAAAGCAGAGCCAGGTGTTTCACCTGAGGGCCATCATGGCTGCAGCCGCCTCTCTGCGGATGTTTGGGGAGCGGTGGGAGAGTTTGTGGCCCAGCAGTGAGACACCGTCAGCGGACAGAGCCGGCAGGGCATCCAGCCTGGAGCAGGAGCTGAGGGAGGAGAGGAGCAGCACCTGCACCTCCTCCTCTTCCTCGTCCTCTCTGAGCTTCAGCATCAGTTTAGGAAGCAGAGTCAGGAGAGCTTCTGCGCCTGCAGGATGACACACAGATGACACAGAGCGTGACACACAGATGACACAGAGATGACACACAGCGTGAAATACAGATGACACACAGCGTGACACACAGCATGACACACATGACACACACGACACACAGCGTGACACACAGCGTGGCACACATGACACACACGACACACAGATGACACACAGCGTGACACACAGATGACACAGCGTGACACACAGATGACACACAGCATGACACACATGACACACAGTGTGACACAGTGTGACACACAGATGACACACAGCGTGACACACAGCGTGACACACAGCGTGACACACAGATGACACATTATTATCATTATTACTGATAGAAACTGTTTCACAAAAGAACCAGAGTGAGACTTTAATGACTTTAATCTCTGATGTTACTGATGTCTGTTACTACGAAAAGTACAACCGTGACTCCTCCTGAAGGAGAACATTCAGGAAAATGTTCTTAAAAAGCAAACAGCAGTTTATGAAACTGAATTGTCGTTCTCAAACACAAACAGCACAGAAACGAGACAGAACATCAGTCCTGACTCCTGAGTTAAAAGTGATGTTTGTACCTGCAGGCAGCAGACTGAGGCGGTTCAGAACTCGGTGGACGTTCCTCCTGCAGGAGGACGAGGAGTCGTCCAGCAGCTGAGACAGAGGAGGAAGGAGGGAGGAGGACAGCAGGGCCTGTCTGCAGGAGGAGACCAGAGAGAGCTGAATGAAGCCAGCACAGCTTAAAGGTGTGATCTGCTGCAGCTGACAGGAAGCAAAGCAGCTATCTGCTGTGTCATACTGCCCCCTGCTGGTCACACCTGTCTGTCTGTCTGTGTCTGTCTGTCTGTCTGTCCATCCGTCCGTCTGTCTGTCCATCTGTCTGTCTGTCTGTCTGTCTACCTGCCGACACTGTGGCCGCTCAGCATGTGAAGCAGCTCGCAGGTTTTCATTCTCACTGATGGATCTTCATCCTCAATCAAAACCGTCAGCTGCTCCAGAAAACCTGCAGAAGAAGTGGAACAACATGTCAGTTTTCTGTAGGACAGCTGAGGCACAGCAGAGTTTGATTTCAGAATAAACTTCCTTCCTTTTGCATCTATCAGTTCCACATGATGTATTATTCCCAATAAAGTTGGCTGGCTTGAATATTCATTTTTCATATTTATCAATTTTGGAAAAATCTAATTTCCATGTTGTGTGAGTTTCTGTGTATAAACATCAAAATCTTTAAAAAACAGGAAAATTTAGAGTACTACACGTCTTATATTTCTGTTTGATTTGGATAAACTGCTCTCTCTGACTGACCCCCGTTAACAGCCTGGTAGATCCGCTCCGGGTTGTGCATCAGGTCGCACAGAGAGGCCAGAGCCCGCTGCCTCCTGCCCGCCTCCGGCCGCTGCAGCTCGGCGAACAGCTGCGGAACAGCCCGCTGCCCGAAGGCCACCGGAGCCCGGCTGGGATCGATCAGACGGCCGGCCATCCGGGACGTGTCTTCACCTTTAAACCAGGTTAATCTTGAGTTCACCGGGACAGTTACTCAGTTTGCCGAAATACAAAAACAATGTTGCCTAGTAACCGCTAGGGTGACGTCACTTCCGGTATATGTATGTATAGCTAACCAGTGTCACAGACTGCTCCTCTAACAGTTTTACATTATGATGTGTTTAGCTTAACTGTACATTTACCTGAAAATACTGCTACTTAAGTACTTCACAGGATGGATAAAGTACTTTTACTTTAGAGGATCAGGAAGCAGCAGAACGTGAAAAACGACAGGAAGCGGTCGGACAGCTGCAGACCATCATCCTGATGAGGTGTCCTCTGAAACACCTGCGCAGATCTCAGGTATGTTCAACACACGCCCGGCTAAGCTGAACCAGAGCTGAACTGGAGCTGAACCAGAGCTGAACTGGAGCTGAACCGGAGCTCGATGTGACAGAACAATCAGGTCCAGTTCCAGCTGGACTCCTGCTGGACGCTGAATGACAGAACAGCCGAGACGAGTTTGAACTGCACCAAATCCATGTTTTTAAAACTTCAGTAAAGTGTCATTTCTTCCAAAGTGCTCCTGACTACATGGTTCTTTGATTTGAGTAATTTGCTGAAACACTGAAACACAGAGGTGAGAAAAAGAAGTCTTTATTGACACAGAGGACAGAAGGTGAGGAGGACGAGGGGTTAACAGGAACAGAGGTGAACACCTTCCTCTTCAACCACAGAGACGAGCTCCGTCTCGAGGAGCTCGAGCTGCTCACAGAAATGAGATTTAAAGGATCAGATCTGACTGAACGAGTGTCTGAGGTCACAGTGAGAAAAACTCCTCCAAAGAAAAAAGTTCAGGGTTTGACTGTGAGTCTGAACAATCGATCACAACGACCTCAGGAAATTAATTTAAAAAGACCTTGAAAAAAAAAAAGCAGGTGGCGTCGATGCATCTACTTCTTCTTCTTCTTGCTCTTCTTCCCTCCCTCTCCCTGCTGAGAGCTCGTCTCTCCTCCTCCACTCTTCTGGGTCCGAGTCTTGAGTTTCGGGATCATCTCCGATACGTAGAACATCACGTCTTTACCTGAAGGAGCACAAACGTCATGTCATTTGTCCACATACAGCTTACTGTCCACATCAGGACGACTGTGAGCACACACAGATGGACAGACAGACAGACGGACAGACAGACAGATGGATGGACGGATGGACAGACAGACAGACAGACATAGACACAGACAGATGGATGGATGCATGGACAGACAGACAGATGGACAGATGGACAGACAGACAGACAGACAGACACACAGACGGATGGACAGACAGACAGACAGACAGACACACAGACGGATGGACAGACAGACAGACAGAGGTGGACCACACAGACCTGAGGTCAGTGATCGTAAACAGTTCTGTGCTGATCACTCAAACCTAAAACGCGGTCGCTGACTTCAGAGGAACGTCAGCTCCACTTTGTCAGACGTCGTTAAAGAGGAGGGACGTGTTGAAGGTACTCTGATGTTCATCAGAGACGTTCACGGATCTCTTAAACTGGACAGACGTGGTCAAACAGTGGACTGAGACGCTGGAGGACACTTACGGGAGGTGAACTTGTCCTGACAGAAGCTGCCGTCCGCCTGCTTCACCTGAACTCTGACGCGTCCTCTGAACTGGACGTCCCTGTTCCACTCTCTGGGGTGCATTTTGTTCTGTAACAAGCACACCGTGATGTCACTGTGATGTCACCGTGATGTCGTTTTAACCATTGATGTGTGCGGTCCTCCGTGTGGTTTGGTTTTACCTCCACGTAGACGTTGAGGCCAGCAGCCGTCAGGACGTCTCTGATCTCGGCGCAGGACGGATTCTCCACAGCCTGCAGACACACAACATCAGGCCATGAGCTGCTGGCCTCTGCTTTGATCTCTACATGAAAATGTAAATTCACCCTCCAGCGCTTCAGCTTTTGTCCCTGAACGCACCAAACGGTCTCTGCTAACAGCCAGCAGCTTGGAGAAAACCCAGCCACAGACTGCTCTGAGCCGTCATGCAAACATGGGAAAGCAGAGGTCACCTTGTCTGTGGGGATCCTTCGTCCTTCAGCCAGCGTCTTCTTGCTGTTGATGTAAACTGGATAGATGCAGATGAACCTGAAACACATCAGATGGACGAGCCTCACAAAAACAACTCTGGGAACTGCAGCACATTTAACTGAAACCATGATTAAAAGTTGAACTTGTGATCCTTCCTGCTGACCTGGCTCCGTGTCTTTTCTGTCATCACCAGCGTTTTTATTTTAATTTATCATTTATCTTAGCAGGGGGGTCTCTTTGAATGCGGCCACACTGAGACGTTTACAGTCAGTCAGTCGTACAATCACCAGAAAACAGTTTGCTATGGAAATTATGAGACGATGAAGTTGTGATCCAGAGATAAAAGGCTTAAAGCGTGTTAGAGAGATTCATCAATGAATCGCTTCAGTCATTTTCAGGAAAAACTCACAGGCTCCAGCTTCATAAATGCAAATATTTGCTGATTTTTTTTAGTCTTTTGTGGTAGTTCACTGAATATTTTGGGGGCTTGGACTGTTCGATGGACAAAACAGGAAATATAAAGACTTTAAATCGTGCTTTAGGGGGCATTTTTCAGCATTCTCTGTCTTTTTAAAGATCAAACGATTAATCAATCTGACAGTTAATCAGATTACGCAGATTATTTCATGATGAGAATAATCCTAAATAACTTCCATTGATCTTTCATTTCAGCCCCTTCTCTTTACGGGTTATTAATGACTGTAGAGCTCGTGGTGACTTCTAAGAAGGATTTTCATTCAGTTTTGTGTAACCGAACAAAAACTGGCCTGAATCACTGACCGACGACCCCCAAACTCTTAACCCCGAATAAAACCTAACGCACACTTCATCTAATCCCATCTCTGCCAGTGAAGACGATCATATTGTTGTCCTTCTTCTTCTTCTTCAGCCATTTAAAACTATTTACGGTCGGGGAATCAATATTTGTCGGTCAAATATAGAAGTTAAGGACCTTACATACACGTCATGCTAAACGGCTGCTATGCCACTGTGTCGTACAGAGAGCCACAGGCCAAACTTCATGTAAAAACTAAACCATTTTAACATTTGCCACAGTTTCTGCCAAAGACTTCGTAAAACGTGACTTTTATCTAACTAATTAGAAATAGTAATTGTAGGGTGGTATACTGGTAAAAAGCATTCATAAAGCTAAACATTTAACTGGATTTAGCTACACCAGTTAGCTACTACCACAATCCCTCATTCATTAGCTAACTTAACGTTAACGTTACACCGTCGACGGTTGTCGTGAGCCGTGACCACCAAAAAGTCATTTTCTGGTGTATTAACACATATTTAAACCAGATTTAAATTGTGCCGAACTGAAGAGTTGACATTGAAGATCGACACGTTTAGTACAGCAGCAATTAATGAGACAGTTACATTTGTAGATACCGAAGTTGTCCTTCACTTCAGAAATCTTCTACTGGAGTTTTACAATGTGTGAGCGAAGGGCTAATCGGTTAGCTTTAGCTTAGCTATGCTAACAGGTTAGCTTTTACAACAACTCACCTCTCTTTATCAGCGGGATTTTCAGTTAGATGAGCCATTGTTTGTTAGTCGGGTTGTCCGTCTGACTGCAGACGGTCGAGTTTCGTCTGGATAAAGCGACTAACGACACGGTTTGATTTGTGCCGTAAAACACGCAGCCATACGGCTGCTCCTCCTGCACATTGACTGACTGTTGACAACCACTGGGTGCGCTTGATTCAATGTACCGTGTGCGCCGGTGATACACGATATTCAGTAACCACCGTGACAGCGGAGACAGCAGAATAAACGTCGCATTTTGTGACACGGATAATCAGAAAATGTGACGGATTGTACATGGAAGATAATTATTGGGGTCAGTTTGTCCCTACTAAACCTTTTATGAACAAACTATTCTAAAACTCGAACAATCCATATCCATACAGTATTTCTATTGACGAATTCCTTACTGCTAATCTGGGAGGAGTAGTGCTGAGCAGATGGCAATCCATTGAATTGAACCATGTTTTACAGCTGTAGAACAAATGAAGTCATTTTCTGTAGTCATGTTAATAAACTTGTTAGGAAGAGTCATGGTACAACAAAGTGATGACCCCAAGCAGAACATTAGCGTTCATTAATATTTAAAGTTGTGGGAAAGAATAACGGATTTTAGTTTTCTAGTTGTTTTCTATCTTTCCACGCGGGGACGCCGGTGCGCTGAATCTCTGCGCTGCTGAAATGCCCGGATGTTATTGTAGCTAGCTCTTTTAGCAAGTCGGCTAGCCGCTGCGACGCCGCTGCCTTTTGCCGCTACGGTCTGTCGCATCGGGGACATTCGACCCTTTTGACTCCCCCGGCCAATATAAACTGAGTTTTAACTGTGGTAACTTAACATCGGTAATTTATCATGATAGAAGTTGACTGAACGACTCGTTAATTTTAGGTCTTATCGTTGATTTTCCAACCGATTTGGCGGGACTAGATCGGGTTAACAATACGACGAGCTAAAGGCTAAAGCAGCTAGCGTTGAGACACAGGCCAGTTTGTTTTTTCAGGTAGCTCATACTGCTAGCTTAGCAAGCTACCGCGGCTGTCATGGAAGACAAATCTTTTACTAAAGAACTAGACCAATGGATCGAACAGCTAAATGAGTGTAAGCAGCTAACGGAAAACCAAGTCAGGACACTCTGCGAGAAGGTAAGTTGATTAAAACAGTCGCCGTTTATTCTGACTCCGTCGGCCTCGAGTTCAGTGTGGCCTAGATTTCGATGGTGGCTCGGACTAATTTCTGGAATGAAGTCACGGCAAGGCGGCTATTTTCGCCCGGTTTTCGATCAGTCATCTTGAGTTTTCCAGTGTCGCACTGCACTGTACCAGTTAAACAATTTTCAAAACATGATATTGTCGGCAAGTGTTTTGCCCATCCATTAAAAGTATGCTAATGTGGACTGTTGTAGAACAACCGTCGTCTCAGGTCAGACGGGCCGAAAATTAGCATCTTTTACATCATGACCAGCAAATAGACTGAACTCCATTTTCTGCCAGTTTATTAACGGGGCTTCATTTTGTGGACGGACTGGGACCTAACGTATGTTTGATTGAGGAGTTTTATGTTTTCGTCTGGAAAGTAAACGCCTGTTAATAAAATGTTGGTGCCATGGTTTGCACCGCGCCCTGTCTTTATCGATCATCCGTTTTATTGCATAAACCTGTCGAGCCTCTCAGCTTTCAGACGTCACTTCAGGTTTGTTGCACCATAAAAATAACTCGCTCGGTCGCTTTTGTGCCTCATCGACATTTAATGATCTAAACACCTTTTATGAAAATGGGCTTAAATCACATCACCGAGGCTGCAGGCCTCAATGTGTGCAGGAATAAATGTGGTCTTGTGTGAGTTGAATGAATGAATGAATTAAGGAAAAGATTCATAACTTTGGTTTGTTCAGTAAAACATCAGATTATCTCCTGATGATTCTTTTATTTTTATGTGAACAGTCCGATGTTGGTAAATTGGGAAAAAGTCATTAACTTAAAACGTTATGTGTTCAGTCGATCAACAGAGAAATGAGCAGATCCTCGTTGAATGTGAGGATTTCTGTCTTTTCTGTGTTTATATGATTTTGAATTGAATATCTTCAATCTTGAAGCTCAGAGTTGAATATCAGTTTGTCCATTAAGGTGTTTGTCTTTTAAAAAACAGTTTTGAATGAGACCAAAGAAGCAGCAAACTGCAGAGTCCTCCTTCAGTAATGACAAATAAAGCATGTCAACTCTCATTTATTCATACATGTATGATCTGCATTTGAATGAACTCTGATGGAAGTGAAGCCTTTCACCTCGAAGCACAACAACAAGTTCAGATAACAGTAGGAAATAGAATTAACTGTCACCCACAGCAGAACGGCAGAAATAACGAACCACAGTTTTGTGATTTTTGTCATTTTAATGGATAAATGCTCTGGTTTTTTGTTTCTGTCTTTGACGAAATCATTCCAAACACTACGGTGTCCTGTGAGCTCACGCAGCCTTGACTCCTCAAAATAACCCATCAGTCTGTCATGAAGGCTAAACATGGATGTTTATGACATGAATTACTGTTTGTGTGTCCGTCTGAAGAGTTTTATTTAACCTTCTGTCTGCTCGTATGATCACAAAGAAAATGTCTTTAAAAGGTTGCTAATTAATAATCCGTGTGTTTGTCTCCTCTCCAGGCCAAGGAGATCCTGACCAAGGAGTCCAACGTTCAGGAGGTGAGAATAACCAGACCCTGACTCACTGGTTTCCACAACATCATGGCTGTCAGATACTGGCTGATATGCAGGTTTCAGGGTGGACAGACGATCATATTATACAGATGGAAGACTAATGTTTTCATCAATCCATTGGTTGATCAGCGGAATGTGTGATTAGAAGAAATGAATGAAAAGCAGACTGGTGAAACCTTCAGCTGCTGCAAGTTTCCAAACTGCGTCAGAAAGGGAAGCCAAATACAAACGTTGAAAGCTTTTTGTGCAATAAGTTGTGTTCATGTTTGGTACAAATGAAAGCACAGAAGTGAAGAGGAATTGTTCCTCATCAGGTTTCCACCTTTAGATAAGAAGACTGACGCTTCAGCTGAAACCAGGCGGCATTTCTACAGTCCAGCATTGAGTAGAAGTTCTTGTTTGACCAAACTTCTTTTGTTTATAGCAGATGTCCTTATGATATTAAAGAGAAGCTCAGCTGTTATGTGGAAGCTGATGTTCAGCGTTGTTCCCTCTGGCGTGTGGGGAGCTGAATGTGACGGAGCTGCTGCAGTCAGAACAGAATCACACCTTGTTTACACCACAAACAGAGTCTCAGCTGAGCTGCAGGCTCTCACACTCTTCCCTTTTTAAATGCCACAGTCTTTTTAGAAACATAGTCTGCCAGCAGGCATAGAAAGCACCAGCAGTTCTGTTCTTCAGTAAACATTAAAGAAACGAAGGATGAATTTAAAGTCAACCTGCAGCGTGCTTCACTCCAGCGGCCAGCAGCATTAAAAAGCATTAAAAAGTGATGCATTTTCCACATGCGCCACACAGACGTTTATGAGCTGAATGAATGGATGATCTGTATTTACACTGCGCTCTGTACAGCAGAGCCATCTCTAAGACGCAAACACACTAAAACAGGAAGTGTTGTCAAAGTAACGGGCCGACGTCATGTGAGTGAAACGGCTGCTTCACGTAATCTGATAATGTCCTTTAGTGTTTTTTATGCCATTGGTCAATTATGCAAATTAATGTCTGAGGCCCTGAATCATGAAAAGCAGTAATATTCACTTTATCCATGGTTGGCGTTTTGGTTATCCTGAGTGTTTCTGTTTGTAGGAAATCAGTACATTCAGCATTATTGTGTGGTGATAAACCTCAGTGATGGTATCAATAAATGAGCAGTAATAATAAGGTCTTACGCTTCTTAAGACATCCACATGTTTGGTTCATCTGCACCCAGTTACCTTCCTCCTGATGTCCATGTGAACTGCTGCTCAGCTTTAGTCACAACATGTTCAACATAGAAAACTGAAGAAGTTTCTGGAAAAGTTTTTTCCCAAAGACTGAACATCAACTAAAAAAACTAAAGCTTCACATCAATCTGTCGTTTGATCAAAGCGTTTGTACTGAAAAAAGAAAGAAACCTCAGGAAGCCGCTGTGTCGGCGTTACTGTTGGACTGCCGCTTGTGTCTGTTTGGCTGAGGTGATCCAGTGACATTGTTACCTGCGTCCTCAGGTGCGATGCCCGGTGACTGTGTGCGGCGATGTCCATGGTCAGTTCCACGACCTGATGGAGCTGTTTAAGATCGGAGGCAAGTCTCCCGACACCAACTACCTGTTCATGGGAGACTACGTCGACAGAGGCTACTACTCTGTGGAGACGGTCACGCTGCTCGTCACGTTAAAGGTAAGCGCGGTCACGCATGCTAACGCTCAGCTAGCAGACAGTGTGTTCAGAGATCTGCAGGTATGAAAGTCTTAGAAAGCAGAAGCTTTTTACATGTGAATATTTTCTCAGTCTTTGATGGTAAAACAACAAAAAACAGGACAATTGAGAACGTCCTCTTGGGCTCCGATCAACATTTTTCACCCTCTTTCTGACATTTTATCGACCAAATAAGTTTATTTAATCAATCCAAAAAAATAATCAGCACATTAATCAGCAGTGAAAATAATTCGTGGCCCAAATCAAGGTTAGATTTAAACTTCAGTTAAATAATTTAATTACCCCTCAGACCAAAGGTAGCTCATTAGGTTGATAAAATGATATTTGATAAGAGTGATGATGGTCAAAGTCTCCCAGCTGCCGAGACGAGCGGAGGACTGAGTGTCCTCCAAACCCAGCCGGTCTGATGTGGTTTCTGCTCTGTTTCAGTGCGCCGTGCCTGAAGCGGCGGCTCTGTCCAGCAAATAAACGAGACGCCACAAACACTTTGAGCACCACAGACGGATGAAGTCACGTTTGTCTTGTGTCTGAACTCAGATACAAACCGTACTGTTGTGTCTCTGCCAGCATTCAGAGCTGTGAAAAGATCACTTTAAATTTCCCTCCGTATCACCTGCTGCTGTTTGGTCATCAGCTGACAACCATGTTGCCCCGCCCTCAGTGCTGTGTGACATCACGACAGGTGATGACCACCTGAAACAAAATCTAATTAATGTCTCTTCATGTTTCCCTCATGAGTTACCTGATCTCCTTATTCTCCTGTTAAACATCTGACAGGTCGGTGATGAGCTGCCAGATGTCGTCTACAGGGGCTGTGTAGTGAACGCATCATGATAGCTGCCCTCATGCACCGACGCAGAGAAAGAAACTCTGAGCTCACTCCCTTTAAAGTACAGTTATACAGAGCTGCAGTTACTGTTAGACAGCCTTAAAATAAACTCTTATCTGCTCTGTCAGACACGTGAGACTGACGGAAACGTGGCTGAAGGGTCTCCTGAACGCACCGTTCTCCACAACAAGGCAGAAACACATTGAATAAAGAACCAGATAAAAAGGTGAAAAGACAGCCTGCAGGCAGTTTGAGGCGCTCGGTCAGTTTATCGTCCATCCCCTGGACACGGTCAGTCTGTCAGCCTCGGCTCTGCGAGGCCACATCGCTGCTGACATTTTCCTGTTATCATGACAAATCTGATAAGCAGGACACTGAACCTGTTGATGTGGCCTCCTCAGTGCATCTAAAAATAACCTGCAGTTACTCTCAGCTCGAACGTCTCATCAGCTTCAGAGCAGACTGATTCCACGTCAGCATGTTCGGTGTGTGTGATGACAGCTCAGCGATGAGCTGACAGCGACTGAAGGAGATGTCTGAGCAGATGTCGATACTTCAGTTTCTGATTTGATCTGTTCAATCAAACAATCAGCACATGGATCAATAATGTAAATATTTGTTGGTTTCAGACCTAAATATGAATTGATTAGATGCTGAGTTGAGACTTTCTGACTCTGGAAAAGGTCAGTGGACAGATTATCATCGCCCCTGAGGATGTTTGTGCCATTTCACAGTAATATCGGTAGAATTTCAAATGTTCTGAAAATGGCGATGATGGCAATATTCGGACTCATTGGCGTAATGACATCATACGTTTACGCTTAGTGTCTGCTGCCGGCTCCACGATGAAGGAGTTTGTATCAACAAGACAAACGACTGAAGTCCTGTCGAAGTGTTTTGGTCCAAAAGATCAGATTTCCAGCAAAACCACAGAAACTAGTTTGAAATGCAAGAAAGACTTTCACAGCAAAAACGGGAAACACAGCAACTTTCTTTCATCACACTGCGGCGAGTGTGAGGTCGGCAAGAACACCTTAATCTGTTAATCAGCAGAAGAAGAATCAGATGAGTGGATGGTGACACCAGACCAGCAGCTGTTTTCAGCTTCAGTTCACATTATTCTGTCCATTCGTCAATAAACACATTGGACAGTGATGACAAATGTCCATCAGAGTTTCCTAAAGCTAAGGTCACGTCTCCAAATGTCTAAAACGTCCATCATGAGACAAAGCGACAAACCTTCACATCTAGAAGCTGAAACAGATTTTTTGGGTCATTTCTAATTTTTCAGTGAATCTTTGCATGGCGTCCGCTCTGAGTGAAGTCATTGATTGCAGCTCGTTCATGGTTTCTGTTGTTCTGTCGCTCAGGTTCGTTTCCGGGAGCGAATCACCATCCTGCGAGGGAACCACGAGTCGCGGCAGATCACGCAGGTCTACGGCTTCTACGACGAGTGCCTGAGGAAGTACGGCAACGCCAACGTGTGGAAGTACTTCACAGACCTGTTCGACTACCTGCCTCTCACCGCACTGGTTGACGGACAGGTAGGACGGTTAGCCAGGGAGGCCGAGTCCACCAGTGCTGAAACAGTTTGCACGTAGCGGTGAACCGGCATCGTCTCTTTGTGCTGTGACGTCCGTCCTGTCCTCGATGCTGCCTTTGATTAATTTCTGCTGGTCGTGTTAAAATCTTTCTCCTTTCAGATCTTCTGTCTCCACGGAGGTTTGTCTCCCTCCATAGACACTCTGGATCACATACGAGCTCTGGATCGCCTGCAAGAAGTCCCACATGAGGTACAGGCATGCGCACGCACACACACACACACACACACACACACACACACACACACACACACACACACACACACACACACACACACACACACACACACACACACACACCTGAACGCTGAAACACAGGGTGTCCATTCAGTTCTGTGATTTCTGCAGTCTGAGGCAGCTCAAAGCCCATTGGCTCCTACAGAAGACGTTTTAAAACACCTTGAAAATATACTTTTTTTTTTTTTAACACCCCCCCAGGGCCCGATGTGTGACCTGCTGTGGTCGGACCCTGATGATCGCGGTGGGTGGGGAATCTCTCCCCGAGGTGCCGGCTACACCTTTGGACAGGACATCTCTGAAACCTTCAACCACGCCAACGGCCTCACCCTGGTGTCCCGCGCCCATCAGCTGGTCATGGAGGTAACGCGCGTACACACACACACCACCAACATCACACTCTGAGGAGTTAAACTTTGATCTTTGTGTCTTGTTCTTGTCATGCTGGCACTCGTGTTCACTCAGTGGACTGAAGGGTCCTAAAGATCCTCCTGTATCTATGGCAACATAATGTGATGAAGTCGTCCGGGTGCAGCGCTCCTCCGTCCTGCTCACTCCCACAGAGTCTCTCCACCTGACACACTCTCACACTTTGTGTTCAAATGAGCTTCAGTCAGCAGCTGCAGCTGAGACTGGAAGCACATTTGGTATTTCTGAAGTTGAACTGTGATTGGACGAGCCATCGAGAGTCGTTTTGTAGCCAGGTGTCAGTCGACGACTTGTTCTTCAGTGGCTTTGACTCATTGGTGGGACGTTTCCAGTGCTGGTGTCCCTCTGCAGATGAAAGTCTTTGAAACGTTCACCGCTCTAACCACACGTATCTTATTGTACTTCAGGGCTACAACTGGGGCCATGATAAGAACGTGGTGACTATCTTTAGTGCTCCGAACTACTGCTACCGCTGTGGAAACCAGGCAGCCATCATGGAACTGGACGACACTCTGAAATACTCTTTGTAAGTATGAAGACATTAAAGAAATGAGACTGACAGAATGTATGAAATGTCTCTATCACGCACCAAAAGTTGTTTTCAGCTGGAGGAGCACAGGCGATGGTTGGCTGCCTCAGCCGCCGTGCAGCCGTGGACTGTCTGCGCCTTAAAGCGAGTATCAGACGCTCCACGTCTGCACGGGACGAGCTGTGTGACAGCTACGTCCCTGCTGCAGCGCCATCAGACAGACAGACTACAGTTGTGTTTGAATGATGTTTTTAGCTGCTCTTTCCAGGATTAATTAAAGCTGTCAGTTGTTCCCAAACTTAAAAGACAGATTTTGTTGTTGGGCGTTCTGCCTCAGCCAAGTGTGAGGCGCTCAGCACCTGAGGCTCATCTACGCTGAACCTTGAGCGATATCGCCATCTGTGTTCTCTTGATCTGATATGATCCACGCAGGAAACTGTTTGAATACAGCTGACTGTTATTAACACAACACTAAAGGAGGATTGATGGTTCAGATTCGTTTACTTCATTATTATAGTTTGACGTCACAGTGACTTCCTCTTACACGCTTGCTTTGATTGGTCAAATATTTAGCAGCCGTCGTGTGTTAACGTTTGTGATGGTCGTTGCTCGCAGCCGTTGAAACACAGACTGCAATGACGCGTCTCAGGATGTGTTCAGACGTCCTGCAGGAACAGAGTCTCCTTTAAAGGGCGACGGCGTCCTGCTCCAAACACTCTGCGCATCGATGTATTTTTCTGAAGTCTGTGTCAAAGTGATGTCATCGATAACGAACCCTTTCTGCCTCCTCAGCCTTCAGTTTGACCCCGCCCCCCGCCGCGGCGAGCCCCATGTGACCAGACGCACTCCTGACTACTTCCTGTGAATGTCCAAAGCATCCCTGTCAATCATCCACAAAGCTCCACCCCCTCCCCCTGCCCCGCCCCCTCATTTTGGATGGAAGTATCTTAACGATTATAATACTGTACCACGGAGAATAGAAACAACCGATTGGCTGACGAACCGAGATTTTAACAAAGAGAGAAGCGTAAAGAGCGGCCCCCCCTCTACAGTCTTGTTTTCAATATGCTGTCATTAATGCTGTGCTTCTGGGAAAAACAACACGTACAAATATGATCTGTTTTCTTATTTTTTTGTTTATTACATGTTTGAAAACGAGATAATAAAACTACCAACGTGGACCAAATGTGCCATATTCTGATCCTTTTACAACATGTACAACGCGCAGTCTTTCTTTCTTTTTCTTTCTCTTTTTTCTTTCTTTTTTCTCTTTCTTTTGTTTTCCTGTTTCTGTTTGTTTTTTTAGACCAGCACTATAACCCTACCTACCTGACATCACCGCCACACCACACATCTCATGGCATATGTGCTTTTTTCTGTTGCAAGATAATTTTGAAAAAGAAGAAAAAAAAAAGAAAAAGTTTGCTTCAAGTAGTACAGCTGTCAGTTTTAGCTGTCCAGGCTGCAGCCGGTGGTCATCTCAGCAAGTATATTACTGTAATTTGAATAAAGACAACAGACGTATGAAATAAAAATGTCCTATTGACAAACTAGTGGGCAGCGTCAGTGTCATTTCTTTAGCTGGAGTTACGCTTCGCTCAGCCATTGTGGTGAAGAAACTTTATTCCTGTACGTTTTTAAAAAGCAGCAGAACATGCTTTGACTTTAAGAAAGTAGGATTTAACTTTGAAACTGAATCTTGTCAAAGCGACTTAACACTTTTCCCGGAAACGTTCACAAAACTCTTCAGCAGCAGGTTATATTTGGGTTAGTTGTGAGATTTCTTTATGTCTCTTTTGTAATTTGAAAACCTATGTTCTATAAGAATTTAAATGAAAATGAACTATGGATGGGAAGAATAAGTAAAATATTGTGTCATATAATCCAGTTATTTGTAAAGGAAGTATTCCTAATCCAACGCGATGGAACGATAATTGTGTGTAAACTGTTGTCGCTCACTGGACACTGGAGACAACCTGCCAGGCAGTAAATGATCATGATTAAAATACAAGTGCAAACACGTAACTTTTAAAATATATCTTGAGTCAATTTAACCTCTTCTGGTAGTTTTATAGCGAACCACCAACCAAACGTGAAATTTTGTTAGTTATCGCGAGAGTTTCCGGGAAGCGCACTCTAAACTCCATGTTAGTTTGTCAGTTGCTGTGTGTATTAACTTCTTGGTGGCTGATTTCACAGAGGATCACAAACCGCTGACATAAAGGTTGGTATTGTATGTACTATTATTTGCTGTATATGATGTTAATTAACTGCCTGCTGGACATTTCTTCACATCCAGCGGCTCCTCGGCTTTTCTAGCCAGCTTGTTTTTAGCTGACGAAAGCTAGCCGCTAGCATAACAAGCTAAAACCATTAGCTACCGGTGAGGGGATTTTAGAAACCGGGGGATCGTGAAAGTGTCAAACAGACTCAACGTATTATACTTAAATTTAACGCCACGTTTGACCTGATTGTCTTGCAGTTACTGAAGCGAATTTCTGTTTTTGTCTCGTATTCTCAGCTCTTTGATTCGACATTAGCTGAGTTTGCTAATTGTTTACATTGATGGTGCTTTAACGGGACTCAGACTCAGACTGAGTGACTGTGTATTTGCTGTAAATCTGCTCACATACTAAACTTAAAACTAAATGAAGTCTTCAGGAAATGGTTCCTTCAGAGCTCAATGTCACGTCTTTGGCTCAAGGTGGCAGCATTTAATTTAAGACACGTTTGATTCTGTGCGTTTTGGATTTCTCTCCGTTTGTTCAGTTTAGATTGGAAACTCAAACTATTTCTCGTTATCCTCAAATCACAAGGCCCAGAGTCAGTTTTTCCTGAAAGATAAAAACCTGAAATTCTGATCCTAAAACATTTTTTCGAGGATTGTTTTAAACATCCGGACGCTCCATAATTAATGATCAGTTAAAGTTATCAGTGATGGTTGTCACTGTTTTAAAGTGGAGCCCGTTTTGATCAGATGTGATGACTGTAATCTGTGTCACCACCTGCATTCACACATGAGGAAGATAGTTCTGTCAGTTGGACCAGTCGGTCCGGTCATCTGCACAACAGTTTTTACTGTGGGTAAGAAATAGCTTGTGTGGTGCAACCTGTTCATATAATGAAGGCGAATCTCTTCTTATTAACCACTTTGAAACGTTAAAATGAGGCAAAGTTTGAGCGCAGCTGGTGAATCTGGCTCTGGAGGCTCAGATATGTCACTCAAATGGTCCAGTTCTGTTCAGGATCCCTTCAGTCCGTCCTATCAGGTTTGTCTTTGCCATCATGTGGCCACCACTTGATATTTTGACGTGTTCAGGAGTTTTTTCCCCTCAGTTAAGCCGTGTTCAAGGTGTGTGTATTGGACTCATGTTCACACTGCAGTCTTCAGAGTTATCTGTTGTCACTGCTGTAAATGTGAACTGTGGACTTAAATTTATGTGCTGGAGCTGTAAACATAATCAGTGTTGTACTTGAATTTTCACAGGCCTCACTGGACTAGTCTGCGTTGCCTCCTGCCGTTGTCCCATCATCCCTTGCATTGTTTAGCAGAATGACATCATCATGAGGAGGAGGCGGGCGGTGCAGTCAGTCCTGTGATCTCTGTCCGTCTGTATGGAGGATGTGGTTCTGCACTATCAGCCTGGATCAGCCGCTGGGCTCAGCTGTCTGTTAGAGAGGACAGAGAAGCTTCTGGAGTCCTTCCCCTGTCGGACTCCCCCGGTCTTCAGCCCCTGGTTCCCCGCTGCCACAGACTGCCACCTGCCCATCAGACCTGCCAGAGCAGCTCCAGTCATCACCTGCACAGGTTTACTCCTCTGTGAGAGCCGGCAGCGCGCCAACACAGCTCAGAACAAAGTACAGAAAGCTGAAGTTGACGGTGTTGTTGCTGAAAGACCTCGTGAATCTCCACATGCAGAGGCGACCAGACAGAAACCCACAGATGATGTCTGTGTCTCAGAAACCCCAAACCATCTCCTCCCAGCCTTGCTCTTTAACCAAACGGAGACGGAGGTCACTAGACCGTCTCCTGAAAAACACAACGACAAAGACGGCTTCCCTGTCACAGACTCACCGGTCAAACGGTCCTGGAGTGTCTTTACGCGGACAGGAGTTCTCCTGCAGAGCTCCCAGTCGCTGTCCAAACACTTCCATCACATGGTGTCCGTCCACAGGCTCCACCTCCGCCAGAGGGTCAAATGGGTGATCAGTCAACACAACTGTGGGGCGTCCAGGGACATCGAACAGGTCGGTAGATCATTCATGGAACAGGACCCAGAGTCTCCAGCCAAGCCAGCTGCTCTGAAGCTGTACCTGAGCTAAACGCTAACGTGCTGTTATTACTCACATTCCTTGTTCCTTTTTGTCTTTTTTGGGAGTATTTTGCCTTTATTTAACAGCCAATAGAAAGAGACGGCAAACATGGGACAGAGAAGGTCCCATTTCCTGTAATCTAATGATAATATGGGATATTCACCTTAACCGCTAGGCTACAGCCAGCATGCTAACATGCTGATGTATGTTTACCATGTTCACCATTGAGGTTTAGCATGTTAGCATGCTAACCTTTACCAGTTAGCAGTAAACACAAAGTACAACTGAAGCTGGCACTTGATGAAAAGTTGGAGCATCAGCAGTTATTCTATTCAGCCTGAGGGGAACATGAATGTGAGCCAAACTTCATTCCAATCATCCAGCAGTGGAGGATTCGTCCTCTGAGGACCATGAATATCTCCAGAAAGAGATTCCGTCTGGAAGTGCTGGATGGACAGACAGATGTCCAGAAATCTGTCGATGCATAGATAATGAATGTGTGGGAGTGCTGCCGTCGTGTATCGACCTGCACATTTACAGGTTCTTGTTGAACGTCTTCAGCTTGTAGACCGTAAACGTCCATGTGTGACGTGAATGTCTGCCGGGCCCTGGAAGGACCTGGACAGAGCTGAGTGACACTCGGTGTTCGCTCAGGTCAGAGGTCAGTCGGTGGGGAAGCTGTGCTGCTGACTCCACAGTCTGTGGTTTGATGTGGTGTGTCTGCAGATCTTTATCTGTACCTTCATCCTTCACTGTTTTTCCGCTGCGTTCAGTATCTCAGCACGGTGCGTCGACAGATTCAGGCTGAGCTCGGGTTAAGATCCATCCCAGCGTCGAGTTACAGGATGTTTTAGAGGAGTTTCTGGTCTCTTGGTCGACTAAAACAAGCAGCTTGATTAAATCCTGTTGAGCTGAAAAAACATGTTCACTGTTTCCTCACATTTGTACACGTCGATGCTACGAGACATAAAAAAATGCAGATCTGCTTTGTTTGAATTCATTTCATGAGTCACATTTTGTGTTGTTGATGTTGTCCAACTTTTTTTAAACTAAATAATTGGAAAATATGTCTTTTCTGCATGAATTACTCATCTTGCGGTCTAATTTTCTGTCCTTCATCTTTAATGTCTGTTCATCATCTTCCTCACCTCACCCCACCTGCGGGCTCTCCTCCTGCAGGTGTGGCAGGCCGTGAGCCGCTCCGTCAGGAGGTCCAGGTTGCCGACCTGCAACGCCAACATCCAGCGGGAGCGTGCGGAGATCTGGGTGTTCTGTGACGTTCTGTACTCTGAGCAGGTGGGACGTTCTCTGAAGGACGAGCTGCAGCTGTCGGGGAGCATCCGCCTGTCCGTCCACAGACTGGGAGACATCTTCAGCATGTAGAGGACCTGCAGAAGGACGAGCTGAGGACCATCAGTCCAGAGGCACACTCAGGTTTTTACACAGATGTTTACAGGCACAGGCGTTATGATCACACTGAGAAGACGCTGGAAAAGCTCTTTGCACGTCAGGATCAAACTCAGCTGCGGCCTTGTTTACTTATTTACTTGATATTTTAGTCTGATTTCCAGTAAACTGATGTTTATATTTTTGCTCTCCAGATGAAGAACCCTAATCCAAGTTTTACTGGTAGCAGACCATAATGAATATTCGGTTAACGCGGGCTTCTGAAACCAGGATGTGGTGTTTACATGTGGACACATGATCAGGATTCGAGTGCGCAAGCGAACACGCTCAGTGTGGAGACGCATCCGTGTGTTTTCCACATGATCGAACATTTTAACATCAGCAGCAGCAGCTGAGCACATTATTTATTAAATATCAAAGCTGGTAAAATCAGAGCATATGTCTTCTAAACAACCGCAGTGCTTTTTGTATTTAGTATTTTCTCACAACAATCCTCAAGTGCACAACTCCATTGATATTTTATACAAATCTACATCATTGATGAACTGAACGGGGGGTGGGGGGGTAACAATTTGTATTTTGTGCCAAATTCTAGTCGATTGTATATTTATGAATTTCTGATTGTATTTTTCACATCACTTCAGGCACTGTGTGCTGTGAATAAAGGTTTCATGTGTTGTACATCAGGTCAGTGTCGTTCTTTAATGTCTGGATGGACCAACAGCCTGCATGTGATGTGCAGCTCGTTCTGGAAAAGCCGCGGCAGCAGTCACATGATGTCGGACTCACCCTGCTTTTTACTGACAGGAAGAAAAAACTGGCCCTCCATCTCTCACACACACACACACACACACACACACACACACACACACACACACACACACACACACACACACACACACACAGAGTCAAAGACGGTGCTGCTTGAATAAGACCTGAATAAATGAGGACAGCCTGAGTACAGCACACCCCCCATCTCTCTCTCTCTCTCTCTCACTCACACACACACACACACACACACACACACACACACACACACACACACACACATTCTTTTGTTGCCATGGTCCCCTGACTTGACAGTGCTGCATGCTGCATTAAAATCTAGGTTACCGGATATGACGTCGTTGCCCTGCCCCCCGGCCCCTCGGTAATCGGTTGTAATCTCTTAAACCCATGGTTATGTCCTCTTAACACTATGATGAAATGTAAGAAAATGTCAAAATTGGCTCAGATTTTTGAACGTTTCTCTTTAAAAAGTAAAATTTCGAGTCGCTGGTGCGCGCATTAATTTTGCAACATGTTCGCCAGAAGTATTTTATTTTGAAAGCTATCCGGAACTGGTCCGGTCAATTCCACTCGCGTCATGTGTTATACAGCGCATTTGTCTAGTACAATGATTATTAAAGCGGACTTATGAAGACACACATAGTATAGACTATATACTTATATCAACTGATCAACGACTTACCATGAAAGTAACCTTTTATTTAAAGTGTTTGGCATTACAATACTATAAAACCTGCTTTACTTTGACGGTCCGCGCCGGAAATGCTTTTACTTCTTGCGAATTTGACGGCAGTATAACTGTAAAAATTCAGACGGCTGAACCACGAGTGTCTCCATCTTAAAAAAAATTGGTGAAAAAGCGGAATATTTCACTTCGGAGAGCACCAGGACGTCGTGTCTGCTCGCTGCTCCACGAAGATGTCCGCTGTTCGCCCCGCAGGAGGATTTAATCGGTGAAAAATCGAAAGGTGAGGCGTTGAAGCGACTGACACAAGCTAGCAGGCTAAGCTAGCGCTGGCATGCATTGTCGTTTCCCGTTTCCTGGAGGCATTC
This sequence comes from Chaetodon trifascialis, assembly GCF_039877785.1. Taxonomy (NCBI): domain Eukaryota; kingdom Metazoa; phylum Chordata; class Actinopteri; order Chaetodontiformes; family Chaetodontidae; genus Chaetodon; species Chaetodon trifascialis. The sequence continues at coordinate 1,119,673 of NC_092061.1, forward strand.
AGTGTCTGAGTTTCATGTCTGAGCCTCGAAGAGACTTTTACAGCATTTTGTGAGCATTTATCGTGACAGTAAACTGTGGGAGAGCAGATAAGAGGAATATGAACTCTGTTTAACGCCGGACGTCGGAAAGTACCTGAATTTCAGTCTGATCCGTTTCCTCCTTCTGTCCGTTGACTGAACGCAAACCTTTAAAACTCCATCTGAGCTTTTAACGTGTGTAAAACATATAAGAGCTAAAATAATGCTGCATGATGTGTACTTTTCTATCGGTTTTCTCTTTAATTCATCTGAAATTCCTTCACATTACAAGTCACTCAGACAGGAACTGATGGTTAAAAACCAGTTTACTGTAAAAATGACTTTTTATTTATTTATTTATCCTCCTATTGCTAAATATCCTCTGATTGCTAATTGCTAACGTTAGCCCTAAAACGATTAAACGTTCATTATTTTGAGGTTAGAAAAGCGAATTTTTAGTTCAGTGTAAATTTGATTGATGGTTAAAGACCAGTTTACTGTAAAAAAATAAATAAATAAAAAGAAATTGCTTATTTATTTAGTTATTTATCCTCCTCATAATGATTATTAATGTGCACGTTAAACGTTCAATATTTTGAGGTTAGAAAAGGGAGTTTTTAGTTCAATGTAAATTTGATTGGGATAATTAGGGCATACACAGAAAAACAGTATTTAATAATTCAGTGTATTTTCGTCTGCTGGTGTCAGATCATCGTTTTTAGTGTTTTGTAAAATATCAGGAACGTTTAAAAATGGTCCATCACACTTTTCTAAACCTCACAAACCACCATGCAAAGTGAGAAATCCTGCAAACTATAGAGAAAACACTGACAACGTTTAAATGCTGAGCTTGCTGTTGATCCTCTCAGCTTTAGTTTCATATTTCATTTACATTTTTCATCCCCTTAAAGCGTCACAGTTGTTAGTTTTTATGGTTAAGTGAAAACCAGTTTGAAAGTTCTCAGATGAAGATGATGAAGATGAAGCAGCGATCGCACACAAGCTAACCAGTGAAATGACCAAAAAACAAACAGTCAAACAAACAAAAAAACCTGTGAAAGAAAAGAAAATGCAAAACAAAAAAATAAAATCCTGCTGTGATTATTTGGACAGTTTCTGATTGAGTCTTGATTTTAGTGGATTTTTTTAATTTTAATTTTCACTGAAACGCTCTGAAAACGCTGCTGCTGGTGGGATTTTGGCTGAGGTCGTGTCTGGAGATAATATTTCGATTCATTTTCCATCCCTGAAATAAAATGTGAAACTGGAAGAAAGGGCAGAAGTGCTGAACATCCTGATCATTTCCAGCTTTGATGTTTGTAAGCGTGAGCAGCAGATTGAGGAGGATCAGCTGGTTTCCTCCTCAGCTCAGCGGCTTCTGACCACAAACCCTGAAGAAAAGGAGATTTTACATGACTCTCAGATGGAGGCGTCAGGTCTCTGCCTCCATGTTTTCAATCTAAACGTCCACGCCGGCGTCCGCGTGTCTCCGTCACATAGCTCCACTCACGTGCAGCAGCGCGTCCTCTTCAAGCGTTTTGTCCATCCTGAAGAGCAGAAAATCAGGACCGGAGACGCCGGAGTCAGAGAAGACTTCAGCGACTCATCAGAGGAGTTCCTAATGCACAGATCGATTAACTGATCGATTAACTGATGGTCCGTGTTCGTCACCGGCTGCTGTTTCCTCGCGCTCACTGCTAACCTTTTCCCTCCTCTGTCCTCGCAGGTCGTCACCTCCCCAGATGTGGCCGCTAACTCCGCTGAGACTCCTGTTCATGAACGGCGAGGACGCTTTGATCGAGCGGCTGCGGCTCGGACTGGAGGGATGACAGGACGTTAGCAGACATGGAGACGGGGGAGACGCACAGAACGCCGGAAACGCCCAATTTACCCAGTCTGCATTCTCCACCTTTCATCCACTCAGGATAAGAGAAAACCTTATTTTTCTACTCTTCGCTCAGAGCTGTTTCTTAGTTATTGTGAAGCCATAATCAGGTCAGAATGAGCTCCGAGGGCTTTCAGTACCGAGCGCTGTATGACTACAAGAAGGAGCGAGACGAGGACATCGACCTGCACGTGGGGGACATGCTGCTGGTCAGCAAAGGGGCGCTGCTGGCGCTCGGCTGCGGCAGCGGAGCCGAAGAACGGCCGTCAGACATCGGCTGGCTGCCGGGCTTCAACGAGACCACACAGGTACCAGCCTCTCGCTCCGCCCACCTCGGCCTGGCCTGGGCTGGCCTGGCCTGGCCCGGCTCGGCTCGGCTCGGCTCGGCTCGGCTCGGCTCGGCTCAGCTCAGTTAGTCCCCGTTAAGCTGAGCAGACGCTGTGTGTTCCTCAGTCATCCTGTTTTCACTCAGGTTCTGTTTTAAGCTGCAGATGTTAAACTCACTGAACGCTGAGCTAAGCGACCTCGAGGAGCTCAGGAGGAGCAGAAACATGGAGCCTTTTCATGTCCAGTCAAATTCCACTAAAGTTAGTTCAGAAATGAGGACAGCGTCGTCCTCAGCGTTGACTAAATGGAGACAAAGGCAGCGTCACTCTGAGCAGTACAGGTGAACAGGAAGTGGAGCTGCAGGTGGCTGGAAGATGACACCTTTTTCTTCTGCCTCTAAATTCAGTTTATAGGTCTTTGTACAGTTTATTACGACACATAAAATCCTCGTCCAGTCCTCCTCAGACCAGCTGACTGCAGGTTGGAACCCGACGATTGGACGATTGATCTGGTCATGTGACACACAGGTCAAGCTGCAGTGTTGAGGAGTTGCTTCACCTCCTCTTTGTCCTCCTCGCTCACTTTGTGCTCACTCTGATGCTCCTCAGACGGCACGTTTTCCTCTTCGTGCACATGAAACATTCTGCAGCTGAATAGCATCTTCATCAGGCAACCAGCGAAGAGCGCCTCCTCCTCGCCTCCCCCTCGCCTCCTCCATTTAAATGTGATGCAGCAGGTGTCTGTCATTGTGAGGAGAACGTTCAGTTTCTGAGAGCGTCAAACAGACCCAGTGCTGACTGTGTCTGTTTATCCACTTAAACCTGCTGTTTAAGCGCTAGGCTAGCACTTTTAGCATGGAGGGACACAGCGTCCAATAACTGAGAGACAGAGAATCAGCGTTCATTGAACACGGTCAATGAAGTTATTTCCACATCATCTTCAGCACGTTTCCTTCTCATGAAACATTCATCTGTAATCCAGATGTGCTGATGTTTAACCTTAAAGAGACGTCAGAAGGAGGCGGCAGCAGTTTATCAGAGCCGTGAATTATTAAAACCACAACGTGAAAGTTTTATTTTCTAATCTGATGAGTCACTTTATCCAAACATCTCCTCTCACTCGTCTCTGGCCGACAGGAGAAGGGCGACTTCCCGGGGACGTACGTGGAGTTCATTGGCAGAAAGAGGATGTCCCCGCCCACGCCGAAGCCCCGCCCACACAGGCCGCCCTCTGCAGCGTCGGCGAGGACGGACTCCGAGTCAGAGGGTGAGTACGAGTGGACGGACGATCAGCGTTCAGTAGTTCCTGGTCCGTGAAGAGCACCTGTGTGCCTCCGTGATGACTGAACGAGCCTGACGTTCACCTGACCGCAGACACCTGAACGTTACCTGTCCACTCTGAGGCCTGTCCCTCAGTGGGAGGTCATCGTCTTTCATCCTGGACAACCACACGACTCCGTTTGAGCTCCAGTTTGTTAGTTTATACGTACATACCTGATCAACCTGTGGATGCCCTTAACAGCCAGGTGAGCCTGGCTAACAGGAAGCCTCCACCCTCACACAGAGGTGGAGGCATAATGAGCTCATCACACTGTGGCAGCACCTCCACCTGTTACCTGTTACCTGTCTGACCTCCGCATGTCATTTCTCCACTTTCTCTTGTGTTTGTAGGTTTAATGACCCGTTCAGCCTCTCTGAGTGTTTTTATTATTATTATATTGTTCTTTTTCTTATTATTAGTGTTTTTATCATAAATCCCGTCGATGTGTGAAAGTCTCATTTAACTCTGCAGAGACTGAAACTGTTCATGACTCACAGACTGGAGTTTCCTTCAGCTGCTTCCTCACAAGCTGCTTTATGGACAGGAACACACACACACTCACACACACTCACACACACTCACACACACACACACACACACACACACACACACACACACACACACACACACACAGATCTGGTGTTTCGTCAGGGTTGTGGTTGCTGACTCAGCAGATCTCAGGTCTGTTCTGCGGCCTTACCAGTGAACACAGGAAGTGTGTGTGTGTGTGTGTGTGTATATATATATGTGTGTGTGTGTGTATGTGTGTCAGCTCGTTTGCTGCAGTGATCTGGTTGTTGTTGTTGTTGTTTGTTTGTTGTCTTCCTGCAGCTCTCAGCTCTTTCACATTAAAAGTCGTTGGCGTCTCGTCTGTTTGTCGGTTGGAACAAACCTGAACCGTTCGAGCAGCAGCTTTAGTTTCACCTGCTGACAGCAGACCTCTGTGATGAGTGTGATGTCGTCTTCATCTCCAATGTGTTCGGCGCTGCGTTCGCTGGAGGCCGATGAGTGTGAGCTCATCTGAGAGTGTGTTCATGCGTTCACTGAGAGACTGATGAATGAGTTAACGCTTCAGCAGCCAGAGGAGAAAGTAACTAAATACTCTGACTCGAGTACTCAGTACTTTTAGTATTTCAGTTTTCAGTTACTGTGTCTGAGAGGACATCCTGTACTCTGAGACCTTCGGTGAGTTGTAAACTCATTTGCTGTTTTAACGACCAATCAGTGGCGTCCGTGTGAAGCTCGAGAGGCTGAGCGGCTCAGACTTGTCGAAGCACATCGAGGTTTCCTGTTCTCCTCACTTCCTGTCACCTGACACGGCTCGTTTACACTCAGCTCTGTCGGTTTGGTTGCATGAAGCACAATAACCATCGTTTTGTCTGAACTTGTCGTTGAACAGTGTGTGAAGCTCTGTGATTGGATGTTTGTCAGTGAAATGCACCCTGGGAGTCGTAGTTGTCTTTTCTGCTGGAAGCTTTGAGTTTTTGTCAGAGAATCAGATTTTTTCTAACGCCGTTGTTCGTCTGTTTGACGGTTCCTCACCTGCTCAGAATCAAAACGCTTCGTGTTTCTTGTGTTTGTCTTCAGGCTTCGCGCTGCCAGACCTCCCAGACCAGTTTGGACCCCCAGACACAGCCCCCCCCCTCCTCAGCAAACTGATGGAGGCCATCGAGACCAAAGGTACCAAACACACGTTTAACCAGAGATGAGAGAAAGGAGCAGTAAAATGAAATGGAGTTAAACATGGAGGACTCGGTCCTGCAGATCGTCCTCAGCTCTTCCTGTCTGACTGCTTGTCTGTGGTCTTCCTGCAGGTCTGGACAGTCCCGCTGTGTATCGCAGTCTGAGTGGAGGAGGTCTGGACACCCGGCAGCTGGCTGACGCCGGTGAGGGTCTTCTTCTTCTTCTGCTGTTTCAGACATGTTTGTAAGAGGCAGAAGGTCGAATGCAGTGAAACAGATGCACAGCGACGTCTTTCAGGTCGTCCAGAGACGGACACGCAGCAGAGATCCTGGTCTAACTGAACTGGGGACCCCCCCCCCCCATCTCAAACTGCAGTGGGTCCAGGTCTGACCAGGTGGACTGAGCCCAGATCCCCGTCCCCTAACCTGAGGTGTGTTTGTTTTCAGACCTGGAGCAGCTGGACGTGCCGTCCCTGTGTGATGGGGTGATCCGGTTCCTGCAGGATCTGCCCGGTCCTGTCCTGCCCTCCTCCCTGCAGGGTGACATGATTCACGCAGTGCAAGGTAGATTAGAGCAGACCCTGTCCTGACCCTGTCCAGACCCTGTCCAGACCCTGACCCAGTCTCTGAAGTGAGTTCAATGTTTGTTAACAGTTCTGTCCTCCGCTGTCCTTCTGCAGAGGTCCGGGACCTGGAGGACTGCGCCCAGGTGCTGCGGGGCGTGGCCAGCTCACCGGCCTGCCCGGCCCAGTACGGCCTGACCCTGCTCAGCGTGGTCCGGCACCTGGCCCGGCTCTGTCTGCACGGCTCCAGAAACCAGCTGAGCCCCCGAAACCTGGCGGAGAGCTTCAGCCCGCTGCTGTTCAGACACTCTGCAGGGTCAGTGACTAACCTTTACCCTCACCACGAGGTCCCAGACCACAGCCCCGACCCAGGCCACAGCCCCGACCCAGACCACAGCCCTGACCCAGACCACAACCCTGACCCAGACCACAGCCCCGACCCAGACCACAGCCCTGACCCAGACCACAGCCCTGACCCAGACCACAGCCCTGACCCAGACCACAGCCCCGACCCAGACCACAGCCCCGACCCAGACCACAGCCCCGACCCAGACCACAGCCCCGACCCAGACCACAACCCTGACCCAGACCACAACCCTGACCCAGACCTGCATCTGATTCAAATCTGATTGATTATTGTGGACGAACAGGTTATGAAGTGAATCCACTCAGACATGAAAAGTGACAGTTCACTGAAATAATTCCTCTTTTAAAGGGTAAAAGTGTGTTTTTGTCTGAACTCGCTTCATGAATCAAATGTTTGCTTTGAGTCTGACTGAGTCTCTGTTGCTGTTCAGGTCTGAGTCCAGTCTGGATCCTCTGGTCCAGGTCCTGGAGGTTCTGATCACCAGCGAGCTCAACATGAACCAGGCTGCACCAGGTGTGTGTGTGTGTGTGCGTGCGTGCGTGCGTGCGTCTGCAGGAGGAGCTCAGCCTTTGCCGGCTCAGCTGACATGCTCGGTTGTCACTTCCTCTAACGGCGGTGAAGCAGCGTCATGGTCACGAGTCGCAGCTGTTCCTCATCCTGACGAGTTAAACATCAGATGTTTGTCACGTCGTCTGTCCACACGAGTTCATGGACGGACTGAAGGTTTGATTAGAGCTGGACGTCACTGTCTTTGTGTCCTCACAGGACATGTTATGGAGAGACCGTCGGTATCTTAAAACATCTGGTCAGGTGTGTTTCCTGATTCAGATCCAGACTGTCCCACTTTGAGACTTTGTCTTTGTTTGACTCAGGTGTTGCTTGAGATGATCGCTGATGGATTGGAGACGTTTCTGTCCCTCATCAGGTGTGTAGCAGGTGTTGTTATCACGGCACTGATGGTGCTGGAGAAGCTGACGCTGTGTCCAGTGTCGCTGATGGTCACATGTTTGGTTTCTCTGGTCTGAGGATGAGCTGCTTCTGGTTTGTCCCTCAGCTCTTCAGCGATCGTTTCAGCTCGGTGTCTTTGGGGTTTCTCACAGGAGTCTGTCGCAGCACAAAAGACCAACAAAAGGACAAAGTTTACTCATAAATGTTGTGAAACCGACTGGAATTCATCCGATATGTTAGAGTTGTGAGAAGACGACATGGTGACACCTGAAAATGTGTCCACAGCTGACTGACGGAGACTTTAAGACATCCAGGTTTAACAGCCTCAGCTGGACTTTGTGTTTACTGCTGATCAGCTGATGTTAGCATGCTAACAGGCTAAACCAAGACTGATAACATGGTGAATGTTAGCATGTTAGCAGTGTTAGCACTAAGCTCAGAGCCCTGGTGTGTCTGAGCCTCTCAGAGCTGTTAGCTTGGCTGCTAACTCTGAGCCTGCTCGACATGTTGCATCCTCAGTGAGTGACAGCTGATCACAAACATGTCTTCTCTGGACGAGTCGCTCCGACTGAGGACGAGCAGCTGAGAGTCAGTGTGTCCATCAGTCAGTCGATCAGGCTGAGCGGAGGCTGAAACCATGACATCATCCGTCCACACAGCGAAGGATGCAGCAGAGGAGGGGAGGGGGGTGTTGCCTCGGTGATATCACTGCAATCGCAGGATTGGCTGGGGGCAGTGGTGATGTCACACATCTCCAAGCTGCTCTCCTGAGCTTTGAACTGAGGCTGCCTCTCAGAGAGGGACACGGATGGAGAGAAAGTTGCGTCGTTTTAAATGTTCAGACGGCCGCAGATTTCAGATCAGTGCAGAGAGGAGACGTTTTTCAGGGCTCTTGGTGTCTCTGTGGACGAGTCTCAGCAAAGGTGGACACGTAGAGGATCTGCCTGCAGGTGCAGAGACAGCAGCAAGCGTATCAGTGCAGTCGAGTGCATCTTCAGTCAGAGAGACAAGGCGGAGAGATCTCGCTCAGGAAGGAGGATGTAGCTCGGACCGCTTCCTCCAGATGACGTCAGTCCTTCCCAGGCGGGACGGGGACGGGGACGCTTGGCTGTAGGCAGAACACCATGAGATCCAGAAACAAAGGATCCGCGTTCGGTTTCACCTCTCGAGCGTCGTGGAGGAGGGTGAAGGTTTAGAGGCCACCATGGAGCGAGAGGAGGGGGGCGGGGCCGAGGCTGAGCCGCCGAGAGGACGAGACAAGATCCTCTGCTACATCAGCATGCAGAGTCCAGGTAAGAGAACCTGGAGCTGATTGGAGGGGCCGACACCTGGCGGCGGGTTGACTCGTCGTAGGAGGTCTGCAGGTCGTCTTTGACGAGCTCTGATCAGACTTTAAACCGCGTCGTGTGTTCAATATTCTACCTGATCAGTTAGGCTGCTCCTCAAAGAAAGGCATTATGGGTAAAAGTCGGTCGCAGAGGAGGCGGCGCTCACACCTCCCATATCTCAGCCGCACGCCATGCAGACCTGAGCATCGACTGACGTCTGTCAGAGCGACGCTCGTCCTTCGCTGACTTCCTGTCGAGTCCCTCGTCTTTGTCTTTGGTTTGTTCACCACCTCACACACACACACACACACACACACACACACACACACACACACACACACACACACACACACACACACACACACACACACACACACACACGGTTACACCTGTTCAGTGTCTGTTAATGAGGCGCTGGTGGAGGTGTGTATCACCTGAGGGAGCATTAGCAGTGACAGGTATCAGGTGGAGATCTGAGCTTTGACTGTGGGAGACTATCTATCAGTATTGATCGACATGATTATCAGAGAAAAAGGTGTAAAGGTGACGCTGCAGCTGGAGCTGCTGGACAGGTGTGTCCTCACTGGACCTGAAGCTTCATCATTACCTGTCAAAATGGGCTCATGAGCGCCCTCTGGTGGACAGACTGATCCTAACAAACACCTGACGTCTCTCTGATGATCAGCTGATCCATTGAGGTGGATACACCTGTGATGGTGGTCTGAGATGAACTCTGATCCTGCCTGACATCAGTAACTGATCTTCAAACAGGACGACTGTTGAGAATGAATGAATGAATGGATGAATCAGCTGAAGGTGACGCCGATGAAGAGAAGACATTTTTATGACTGAAATTTCCTCTGTCCCTCTTTCTGTCTATCTGTCTCTGTCTCTCTCCTCACTCTGTCTTTCTCTGTCCCTCTCTCTGTCTGTCTGTCTGTCTGTCTGTCTGTCTGTCTGTCTCTTTGTCTCTCTCTGTCCCTCTCTCTGTCTCTGTGTCTCTGTCTCACAGCGTTGCCTCCTAAACCAGTCAAGTCGTCCACTCCAGCACCTCCCAGTAGTTTTAACAACAGTATTTCACTGCAGGATGCTGAGTGGTACTGGGGAGACATTTCCAGGTGACGTGCGTGCACACACACACACACACACACACACACACACACACACACACACTCTCACTCACTCACAGAAGCTGTTGGGCTGAGCTGATGTTTACTGTGTGTGTGCGTGTGCGTGTGTGTGTGTGTGTGCGTGTGTGTGTGTGTGTGTGTAGAGAGGAGGTGAACGAGAAGCTGAGAGACACGGCTGACGGGACGTTTCTGGTTCGAGACGCCTCCACCAAGATGCACGGAGACTACACTCTGACCCTGAGGTAAGACGTCCACCGCCTGAAGGTGGACAACAGGACACCTGCACGTCCCACAGCTGTGTCTTTGTCCCCGGCTCGGACGCTGTGAGGTCACATCTGAACCTTCGTCATAGGTTTCTGAATCAGGAAATCAGGAGTAATAAAATCTGACTTTTCTTTTTATATTTGACTTCAGCAAATACTCAGCAGTACTCAAGTACTCTACTGATGTAGTTTTTCACAGAAGATCAAAGTACATTTTACTCCTCAAGTGCTTTTGACTTTTGATACATTTTACTGACTGTACATCTTGTATCTTTACATTGTTTTGTGGTACTTGTACTCAGTTATGGAGTGCTTCTTCACTGTGAAGTTCTTCATCATTAGTTACTGTGTGTAAACCAGAGTCTTCATCAGTCACACAGCAGTAAAATACCACCAGCTCATGTCATCACTCTTGCAGTACAGCTGGTACTTCAGTGCAGTGATCTGCTGCTGCTCTGTGGTACTTTGAAACCGTCAGACCGTTTGTTTGTTTGTTTGTTTGTTTTTTTTAATGGACGATCGACATTTGACCTTCAGGAAAGGAGGCAACAACAAGCTGATAAAGATCTTCCATCGGGAGGGGAAGTACGGCTTCTCCGACCCTTTGACCTTCAGCTCGGTGGTGGAGCTGATCAACCATTACCGCCACGACTCGCTGGCCCAGTACAACCCCAAGCTGGACGTCAAGCTGCTGTACCCGGTCTCCAAACACCAGCAGGTCTGTAGACGGTCCGAGGGTCCGCCGGCCTCTCGGACCAGAACTCGTCCGCCACGTTGGTTTATCAGCTGTCGAGTCATCTGATTGGTCGCGTCTTTGCTTTCAGGATCAGGTGGTGAAGGAGGACAATATCGAAGCTGTGGGCAAGAAGCTGCACGAGTATCACCTGCAGTACCAGGAGAAGAACCGAGAGTACGACAGGCTGTACGAGGAGTACACCAGGACCTCACAGGTACTCTGCAGTACTCTGCAATACTTTGCAGTACACCACAGTACTCCGCAGTACTTTGCAATACTTTGCAGTACACCACAGTACTCCGCAGTACTCTGCAATACTTTGCAGTGCACCACAGTACTCTGCAGTACTCCACAGCACTCTGCAGTATTCTGCAGTACACCACAGTACACCACAGTACTCTGCAGTACACCACAGTACACCACAGTACTCTGCAGTACACCACAGTACACCACAGTATTCTGCAGTGCTCCACAGGTGGAGACTGCTGGTCCTTAAGATGGTTGTAGTAACAGAGAATCAACACAAGGTGGAGCCTCCTTCAGTGGCTGAGCTGACCTGAGCGATGAAGAGGAAGAAGTCATCAGCGAAGACAGAAAATAAACAGATTTTCTTCTTCTGACCCGTTTCTTTCTTTGCTCACCTGTCTCTTCCCTCACCCTCCTCTCCCTCCGCTCCTCTCCTCCTCTTCGTCCCTCAGGAGATCCAGATGAAGAGGACGGCCATCGAGGCGTTCAACGAGACCATCAAGATCTTCGAGGAGCAGTGTCAGACGCAGGAGCGCTTCAGCAAGGAGTACATCGAGAAGTTTCGCCGAGAGGGCAACGACAAGGAGATCCAGAGGTGGGCTGTCGCCACGTTTAAGTTCTCTGTTTGGTTCAAGGAGAAACATCAGGAAGTCCTCACTAATGCTGTGATTGGTCAGCAGCATGAGGTCGTGACCCGCCTCCCTCTCTTCACAGGATCATGGAGAACTACGACAAGCTGAAGTCTCGGATCAGCGAGATCGTGGACAGCAAGCGGCACCTGGAGGTCGACCTGAAGAAACAGGCGGCCGACTACAGAGAGATCGACAAGAAGATGAACAGCATCAAACCAGACCTGATCCAGCTCCGCAAGACCAGGGACCAGTACCTCATGTAAGACCCGCAGCCGTGTGGCAGCCGGTGGTCCGTGCCGGTCGGCTCGTCGTCCTCACCGCTGTCCTCTCTGTGTTTGTGCAGGTGGTTGACTCAGAAGGGGGTCCGTCAGAGGAAACTGAACGAGTGGCTCGGCCTGAAGAACGAGACCACAGAGGAGTAAGTCTGAAACCCTCCGCCGCCCCCTGGTGGTGGCAGCAAGCATGACCCTGTGTCTGACTGATCGCCTGCTAACCTGTCCTCTGTGCCCCCCCTCAGTGAGTACAGCATGGTGGAGGATGAGGAGGACCTTCCTCACCATGATGAGCGTCTGTGGCGTCTGGGGAACATAAACCGGAATCAGGCGGAGTCTCTGCTCCGCGGGAAGCGAGACGGGACCTTCCTGGTCCGCGACAGCAGCAAGGCGGGCTGCTACGCCTGCTCCGTGGTGTAAGACTCGCCGTTTGACTCTCTGATGCTTGATTCTGTTTGTGCGCTGGGTTTAACCGACGCTGTCTCTGTCTCTCTCTCAGTGTGGACGGCGAGGTGAAGCACTGTGTCATCAACAAGACGAGCACCGGCTTCGGTTTCGCCGAGCCCTACAACCTGTACGGCTCTCTGAAGGAGCTGGTGCTTCACTACCAGCACACGTCGCTCGTCCAACACAACGACTCGCTCAACGTCACGCTGGCCTTCCCCGTCTACAGCCAGCAGAGACGGTGACCCGCCGGCTTCCTCCTCCTTCATACTGTCATCCTAGACCAGCAGCTGACCTCGTTTACGCACTCGACCCCCCCAGAACACGAACCGGTCGGTCCTCTCAACAAACACAGGAGACATCCAGCTCTAGTCTCTCTTACAGACCAGAATCTGACCACATGACGCGTTCAGAGCTAATGCTCAAAGCAAATGCTCAGAGCTAATGTTCAGAGCTAACATTTAGAGCTAACGCTCAAAGCTAATGTTCAGAGCTAACGTTCAGAGCTAACATTTAGAGCTAACGCTCAAAGCTAACGTTCAGAGTTAACGTTCAGAGCTAACGTTCAGAGCTAACGTTCAAAGCTAACGTTCAGAGCTAACGTTCAAAGCTAACGTTCAGAGCTAACGTTCAGAGCTAACGTTCAAAGCTAATGTTCAAAGCTAACGTTCAGAGCTAACGTTCAGAGCTAACGTTCAAAGCTAACGTTCAAAGCTCTGCGCGCTAACTTTTGGTCATGAACATGACGGTCAGACGTCAGTTTTAAAGACATCAAACAGTCTCGATGCTGTGGAGGATCAAAAACATTCCAGCTCAGTGAAGATGAAGATGGTGATGAAGAGAGCGCTTTGTTACATCCTGTTCAAAAGGTAAAAATTAAAAACCAGTCTTTTACTGTGAAAGTCTTCACGTTGAGATTTAACTTCCTGTGAGAAGCAGATTAAAAAGACTTCAGGACTGGAGTGAACGCTGCAGGTCAAATCTGGAGCGTGATTTGATTTCCGTCTCATCAGAGAAGCCGCCAGCGCTGGAGCTCGTGGTCACGTGACCGTCAGCGGTTTGAGGTGATGGCGAGTTCATACTGCATGAACCGCTTTCAGAAGAAAACAGGACTCAGAGATCAAACACCTGAGCGGAGAGATGGCCAATCAGGTCAATCCACCATCAGCACGCCTGACGAGACGAGCCCTTCACACTCGTTAAGAAACCCACGTGATCACAACCGTCTGAGTTCGACGGCCGACGTGTTTCCTGTCTGTGGAGAAACGAGGCTCTGAGCTGTCGAACGTGACCTTCATCTCAGGTCAAAGGTCAAAGCTGGTTTAAGATGACGGACTCCTCTTGGAACCATGAACTGCTGATCCAGCCCACTTCAGTGGACCAGAACCACAACTGGACCAGACTCTGCAACTATGAACTGATGATGATGATGATGATGATGATGATGATGATGATGATGTCGATGTCAAAGGCAAAATGGCGGACAATCTCAAGAACACTGTGAGCGACTGAACGAGGTTTAAAATGAGGGCGAATCCACTGACCCACATTTTCACATCAGGAGAAAAATCAGGATCAGGATCCAAAGACTCGACACCCCCCCCCCCCCCCCCCCCCCACCAAAACCCCGTCAGCGTGTTCAGAAGGTCCCGGTCTTCAGGTTCCTTCAGGTTCATGTCGTTTGGTTCTGCAGAGGACGATGACTCTCTCTGCTCGCGTTGGATGAAAACTGGATCTCTGTGGATCCCTCGAAGGATTTCCAGGACACGTGGACTCAAATCTGCGCAGACGTTCGTCTTTCTGGACTCTTCTCCCTTTTGTGCATTAAGACTCGAGGAACCAGGTTCAGGACCTGAAGGCCTCCGAGGCGTCCGAGCATGTCCTCGGTCATCACGGTAACTTCCTGAACTCAACGCTGAACTTTTCCACGTTTTGATCGGTTTGGAAATCATCAATACTTGTTGAAAATGTTCCAAACTCTTTTTTCCTGATTCCACTAAAGAGAGCGAACAAACATCTGTAAGATTAAGAGTCACGAACGGATAAATGTTAGAAAACTGATCAATAAAACAGTCGGTCTCAATGTCTGCAGGCGTTTTTATGCTGTGTGTGTGTGTGTGTGTGTGTGTGTGTGTGTGTGTGTGTGTGTGTGTGTGTGTGTGTGTGTGTGTGTGTGTGTGTGTGTGTGTGTGTGTGTGTGTGTGTGTGTGTGTGTGTGTGTGTGTGTGTGTGTGTGTGTGTGTATTTGTTTGGTCTTCACACGGACGAACACTGAGCTTCTTCTAACTGGAGTGAAGTTCGTGTGTAATTTCCAACGTTTCGTGCAGAACAAATGGATCAATGAACAAACTGAGCTGTGGCTTTAAAATAGTCACTGCCATCATCATCAGAGAGGAGTTCTGTTTAAAACACATACAAACTGAGTCTGGGATGGTTTTTGCTGCTGGAACGTCCTGTTTATCAAAGAGATGCTCAAAGTCAGTGATACAGAAATCTATCCAATCAAACATGAATGCGACTAACTTAACCACGCCCCTCATATGAACCACAGGCGCTGGCACGTTACACCTGAACGCCACAGAAACTGGCACCTGCCTCGAACTGTAATCTGACTCCAAACACAGCTGATCATAATTTCCCCAGTTGTTGCAGTGAACCTTTAATCGACAGAATATCTGAGTAACAAAAAAACATCTTCATGCTTTACAGTTTTCATTCAGACATTTTCCATCTTGAATCTGAAACAATGTGAGACAGAAGGTTTACAAACTAAATCAAGAAAACAGCTGAAAACCTGAACCTGAACAGCAGCTTAAAGAACCTTTAATATACGATTTTATTAGACTTAAACTTATTGTTAAACTATAGCATGGTAATAGAGGCATATTTTAATGAGAGATTTGCTCGGAGGGGTTCATTTGAATGTGATGAGGTATTCTGGGTACGCCTGGATGTCACTGAAGACGATGAACATGGTTGGGTTGGCAGTTTTATCCACAACACTGTCGTACAGGTCTGCAGCGCTCTGAGAGCTCCGGGACGGAGGCGTGATCATGCCTGCTCTTCCCTGGGTGAATTCCCCGACCAGGACCCTGGCCTGGTACATGCGCTTGTGTCCGCTGGCGTCGGGGGTGGCGTAGCCCTGCGCTGAGTAGAAGGGGTCCACAGCAAAGTAAGAGCCGTTTCCGTACATCGCAGCTACAGAACAACAGACAGACAACAACAACACAGCAGTCAGGCCTTTGTGGAAGAAAACAGCAAAGCTACGAGATCAGAAACAGAACACCTGCTTCTTCTCCACGTTGCTGCTGCTAGTCGTGTGGAGGTAAACCTGCATGCACCAAGATACCTGTTTACAGCCCGTGACACGTGAACACATACCCTCACATGTCGATGCAGGCATCTCTTTATCAAACTACTTTTCTTACACGCAGTCCTACATCGTGTTCTCGCGTGGCTTTGCGACGTGCTAGGTTCGGTTACCGTGTGCTCCCGCGTAGCTGCGGTTGAAGCCTTGCTTGTTGATGAGGTCGATGGACTTGGCTCCGGTGCCGTGGAACAACACCCTTTCGTTGTTTGTGTTTTTGTTCTTCAGCTCCAGCTGTTTCTTCATCAGCTGGTAGTTCTGCCACAGTGTCGCATTTTGGACGCGTTCGATCTGCCAACACAGTTACAACACAACACATTATTCAATCCGTCGGCCAGCTTCGTTTCCAGCAGGAAGGCTTGTTTTAGCGGCGACTGCCTCTGTTGACTGCGAGGCAGAAACAGCCTCATGAAAGTCCTGAGCAACAGGAGCAGTCAGTTATCAGAGTGAATAAATGCTCATCTGGTCTCCTGAGGTTCATCTGGTTCACCAGGGACAATGTTTCCCCACTCTGAGCTGGAAGAACGAGCCAGCTTCATGGCAAAGGCCAGCAGGGGTTTACTGTTAGTGGAAGTCATGAATAAACGGTGTAACAGCACGGTCCGTGTTGTTTACGACTGAGACGACTTTTTGTTGAAAGCAGTTTGATCTTACTCCCGTACAGGCTAGCACATCAGGCAAAGGCCCACTGAAAACACTGAAAACCCTCCAGCTGAGAATCACTGCGCTAAACTGAACAAATATAGCAAACACTGAATTTCCAGCCCTGATAGCAATAATCAATAAATATCCTCCACAGTCTCATCGTGGTGCAGTATTAAATCAATGTGTTGCCCGATTGTGTGACTTTGAGGTCATTCTGAGGGTTTTATGAGGCCATAAAGTTAAACCTGAGGCACGTTGCCCTGCGTGAGTATCTCTCTGAGACCAGCACGTTCATGGATCTGTGGCTCAAACTGAACTTCCTGGATCACGTTTCTTCATCTCACCTGCACCTGAAACTACATGCCCACACCGGCACTGACCCTCGTGCTGTTTGAACGCCCGCTTGTGATTAGTGAACATACACTGATGATGGTCGGAGTCAGGCCGGTCTTCTGAATTTCGGTCATCACGTCGTTGAATTCTTTGGATCCCGCAGTCAGACGAAACAGCTTGAGGAAGTCGCCTTTCATGTCATCCCAGTGTGACGGCAGAGCAGTGTCACCTGCAGAGAGATTGAGGAGAGTCTTTGATCCATTTAAACGACTGCAAACAAAAGCAAAAGTGCAGTATTCTGTCGTAAATGAAGTGGCCGAATGTACGTCATCAAATCTACGTTGTTTAGGTTCAGACTGTGTTAGCTGACAGTCTTGGTTTAGACATGATGAAAGAAATAGTCTTTGTACATGTGAAGCGTCGATTAAAACCTTCCTTCTTGATAAAGCTTAGTTAGGGCTGGCTCAGGCTTGCCTTGGACCGGCCTTTAGTCAATCCAGTCCAAAGACACACCGAGCTCCTCTGTCCTTCTCTCCCTCTCCACCTCCACACTGTCATGTCCTACCACGGCGTCTTACTAACTGAGCTTCTTCCCTAGAGTTTCGAGGACCGGAATTGAGAAACACTGGTAAATACTACACTATATATACTACATATGGTAAGAGTGTATTATTAGATCTGTCACTGTTGCTGTGATTGCATTTCTGTCCCTCTCTCAACAAAGCTTCACCACAGAGTGTTAATTATGTTCTGTGTCCCCAAAGAATCAATCAGTGAAACAGTTCCAATGTCTTAACGACTGTGGGACAGCTTCGTCCTCACACTTTGTGGACTGGGAGTCCGGCACTACTGGACATCACTCACCTTTCAGGTCTTTTCTGAGTAGCTCCAGCTTTTCACTCCCGTTCACGGAAACTGCTGTTCGCAGTACAGCATTAGCATTGTACGCTTGGTTGTTGATCTTGATCTGCACACTCTGTTTCCTCTCCAGAGCCTCCTCCAGGTTTAGGTTTGTGATGATGTCAAAGGGCTGCATCCTCCCATTGCTGTGCTGAAACTGCCATTCCACCAGTCCGCTCACCAGCAAGGCCTTGCTCCTCACGTTCTCCGTCCTCTCCACCTTCCGGATGATGTCCCTGACGGCCGGCAGAGAACACATTTAAAGGAACATGCTGACACTCTGGACTGAAGCTTTTCTCCACCATGAACGAATGTGCTCACCTGACCGCACTCTCCGCGGTGAAGACGTCTCTGGTCAGACCCTCCAGGTGGATCTTGGGCTCCTGGTCCTGCAGCCCTCTGTCCAGGCGGATGCTAACAGTCAGCTTCCTCTGCAGGGCCCCCAGCTGGTCCACGTCATCCTGCGACAGGTGGCTGATATACGGGTCGGTGATGGTCCTCACCGCCTGCTCGGCCACAATCAGCTCCTCGATCCTTTTCTTGGCCTGACTCACAGTCTGCAGTGGAGGGGAAACGGAGGCAGAGTTCAGTTTCATATACTTATCCTGATTCTGTGAATACCGAACAATCGTGAGTCATATGAAATGAAAACACAGTCCGGTGAAACGCTGATAAAAGCAGATTCTTTTCTGTCGGTTTTTGTTGCTGAGATCCTTCGAGCGAGGAGATGCATGCTAACCTTGTCGTTGTTGGCACACAGCTGAAACACCGTGGGCTCAAACTCCTCCCTCTCCAGAACCGAGCCGTCGCCGCTCTGTCGCTCCTCTGCAGATCCCGAGAACAAGGAAGTGAAGGAGTCTGAAGGGACGTGGAGGAGCACAGTGTGGTGTTACAGCAAGACAAACGCCTACAGCAGCGATGGTAGAGACTGACGCTCAAACAAAACAATCTGCTGAGATCCTGTGTCTTATCTTATCTTATCTTATCTTATCTTATCTTATCTTATCTTATCTTATCTTATCCTATCCTATCTATTTCCTCCTGTTTGTCTGATAAAAGCTGCAGTGAGCAGCTGTTTGAGGAACCCTTTGAAACTGAATCTCCATATTTGTGAGGAGTTTTTAAACATTTATGTCTTCAGTAGGAACCAATGAGCTTGGAGCTGAGAGCCACAGACAGGAAGTCAGAAAGTATTGAGTCATGTTGTTGGTTTGATTATGAACATTTGGTTTGTTGACATGAAGAAAAAAGACCAATGTTGACCTTTAAGACAGAAATCGTGAGATCACTTTGATCACAGTGAAGAAGAAGAAACGAGGAAACGTGACGACACGATCAGTCGCTGGAGAATCGCTCAGATACCTTTGATCTTGGTGAAGACGCTCTTCTCCTCCACCTGCTCTCCCTCCCTCTTCTTCATGCTCTTGTGAAACTCTGCCATCATGGTCGTCTGGAAAATCAGGATCTTCACGCTGTGAACAAACCTCGGGTGCCTCTTCCTCACAAACTCCACCACCGCCTCCACCATGGCGTCTGCCACCGCCGACGGCTGGGCCCCCCCCTGACCTGACACACACACAAGGACCGCTGACGATGAGGACAAATATGAGGGTGACGAGGATTGGTATAGCCTGTGAAACCTGATGGCGCCCTGCTAGTGCCCCCTGCAGGCCGCAGCGTTCATTACAGCCACTGTGCTGAACAAACAACTCACTGATGGATTATCGAGGTACTCGAGTATTTAAATTTCCTGCTGCTTCAAACATCTGCTCCACCACATTTATTTTTAGTCACCAGTTACTTCAACAATACAAAATATAGTCAACAAATACATTACAACAAGAAAATTCAGATGACGTCGCGAATCAAACGAGCATGTTTTGATTCTTCTTACCAAACAGTTTTTATGTTCGAGTGTTTCACTTTATTACCTTAATAAGATATTTGAACATCATACTGAGATTCTGTTCCTAGTTTTGAGTGAATTAATGTTTGAAACCAGAATTTCCAGAATTATAAAAATGTTTGATCAATACTGAAAAGAACAAAGCTGCTTTGTTTAGTCAGAATTTCTTTGTATCTGGACGAATGTGCTTTGAAGACCAAATATTTTTACATGTTTGAAAATCTTGGTAAGTGAAACTTTCCTGATAATTTTGCTCATTTTAAATAATATTATTTTAATGCTTCTTTTCTTGTTTTTGAGAGCTGACTTCCTTGTCATCAACGTCATCCTCTTCCTCCTCCGTCTGTTCTGATGCAGAGAGACGACTGAATAACACCCAACAAATCAGAGTTAAACTGTACATGCGAACAACATGGCTGCACAGTGAACCAGTGAAATGATAAAAATGACAAAGTGAAGAAATAAACAACGATGACTTTGAGTCCGGTCTCAGTCTCTTCAGGAGACGAATTCTCTTTAAACAGTAAAAATGAGAAAGAGCTTCTTGGTTAGATTCAGACATAAACAGTCAAACTGCGACGTGTTTGTGGTTTTGTTTGCAGACCTGTTCCCAGGGCCGGGAGGGCCACCGAGCTGAACTTGTTCTCCTCGCAGACCTTCAGCACTGCCTGGACCAGGTCCTTGATCTTTGCGGGATCGTTCTGGCCGACGACGTGGATGATGTTTCTGCTGGGAAGCGACCCGGCCGATGTCAGGATCATCGGACGAGGCTGGTAACCCGGAGAAGTCACTGCAGAGAGGAACCAAACAACGCTCACAGCGGACTGCTAAAACACTGATTTTAAATACAGACGAAGACAACATGGACATTTCTAAACCGCAAAGTCATATTTTTTAAACTAAATCCCAAAAGAAATGTTTTCTGTGACAGTGTTAAATATCTGTTAAAGGAGCAGGAGGTGCGATCACAAACCACAGAAGAAGAAGCGAGCCGCACCGAAGAAATGACCACGATAACGACCTCACAGAGGTAACATACTGGGACCAGTGGGACCAGTTAGTCTCAACCCTCCTGGAGTCTGCAGCCATGCTGGCAGCTCTGAACTCCACACTCACGTTAGCTAAAGGCTAACATCAGCGACAGGTTGGGAAACTGAATTAAGTGAGTTTATGTTTTCGTACGTTCTTTCCCTCCGGTCACATTTTGTGGTTCTACAAACAAAAAGCCTTCACATTGATTTCCATTAAATCACAAAGCTTTTCTGTCACACCAGCAGGTTTCAGGCTGACGTTAACGTAGACAAATTCTCTCTTAGTGGATTAAGTCCTTAGACTGGCTGCAAAAATTCAAAGTTCGGTTCTTATCTGTCTCTCAGTGACTGCAGTAAATGTACTCCTGAAAGGCAGCGAGGACGCTTCCTGAACTGCGTCCAACAGGTTCAACGGCAAATTCCAGGTACGTACCAATCTGGGCGCACTCCAGCTCAACTGCTAATCCAGCACTGTCCAAGATGGCCTTCGACACACCTGAGAGATGAAAAACAGGTCCAATAAGTGACGCTGAGTTACAGAAGAGCTGTTAGAGACACTGGTGTTACTTCAAAGGACCAAAGACAGACGCTGCTGTGATTTACTGACACTGAAAACAAGCTCTCATTCGTGTGTTAACATTAAATATTGTTCACTTTCATTCCTCACTAACTCCCCAAATCATCCATCAGAGGTTGAGTTGAAATATTCTGACTTCTGTTTTTTATCTGTGTTCAGTGGAAAGTTACGACTGTGTGGTGATTAGTTTGAGTCAGCTGCATCAAAGCCATGATTGTCTTTAAGTGTTCTCATGCAGATTAACAGGAGTTAGCAGACACACGTCATGAGGTCATGTCAACAAGCTAACTATGCTAACATTAGCCACTGTAAGCTCCGGCTCATTCCAGACCAATCTGCCGTCTTTACACTGAAATGAACTGGAGGAGAAATCACTGAACGTCTAAACCAACTCAGAAAACGGTCAAACTGTTAAAAAATGAGACGTCCTTTCACATAATTATGTCCCCACGAGGGACAGTCACCTGATTTAAGGGTAAAGTCCTGATTGGAGGAGTTGATGATGACATCACAGGATTCTTTGGTGATGTCTCCAGACGAGACCTCGAGGGTGAGCTGAGCCATCTGCATCTGATACACACCGAGGGAGGGGGACGACACCCGACCGAAGGAGGCTGACACACACACACGCACACACACACACACACACGCACACACACACACACACGCACACACACACACACACGCACACACACAGAGTCATGTTTCCATCATTTTTGGGGACACGTGACTTCTGTTTGATTTGAGTTCTCTCATTGGTCCACACTGAGATGAAGGTGCTGGAGCTTTCTTACCTGAAGACTGTTGTGACTGGCTGACTGACTGCCCGGCTGATGACTCATTAAACCCTTGGGCTTCCTGTGAGGTGTTTCTCAGACCAGTCTGACCTTTGAACTCCCTGGTGAAACACTGACAAACCAGGTGTTGGCATATTGTGTTACTGCAGGTGACTTTTGCTCTTATGTCTTTGAGGAATCGTCCACAGATTTATCATCACGCTCTTACAGCATCAGATTCACCGTGAAGAGTTTGAAAAAATGTTTAAAACTGATGCTGCAGGACCAGAAGACGTTTTTTCTTCCTCCTTGTCAAAACCGATCCCCTACGTTACCCACAATGCAACTCCACTATGAACAGTTGGGTGGGAGGCTGTGGTGTGTTATGCTAGCAGTGGCTAAAAATGAAACTCTGGCACCCACTCAAAGAAGTTTTATAAGTAAGTTCAAGAACAAAGCCCCCCCACCCCACCCCACCCACCCACTCACCCACCAAACACATTGCACTTTCACACAAAGTAAGCTCATCTGAAGAGGCGGCTCCACCTGAGCCTCAACTGCCCCAGTTCCATCCCAGCTTCATGCCGGCAGCTCACACTGGTCCATCGTCACACTCCATCCCTCCATCCATCATCCAGATCTCTCCCTTCATCCTCTAATCCCTCACTCCTTCATCCCCCTCTCCTCATCCCTCACTCTTCATTCACTCATCCCCTCATCCCTCCGTTCCTCACCCCTTCGTCCCTCACTCATCCCTCCATCTTGCCTCTCCTCCATCCCTCGACCCTCATCCTAATGTATCATCATGTATGTTCTCCTCCATCCATAGGCAGCACCAAGGAGGGGCTTGCCGGTGTTTCAGCTCCCCCTAGTGGTAACATAGCACCCCCATAGCACCCCCGTGAAATCCAATAAAAAATCATTAAACAAAGTAGATTTTTATGACATTTTATATCATGTGCTGTCAGGGGTCTCAGCTCTAAACCCAAAGCACAGATCGTTTTAGATCAGAGGTGCTTATTGACTGTGGCACAGAATTATGACATCACTGAGGATAACTTAAATGCAGAGTTGCATCAAGCCCGACGTCTTCTCGAAAGACAATCACAACAGGGACACTCCGTTAACACACTCATGGCTCCACACAAGGACGCATTTATGGACTTGTACAAACTCCTCTGTACATCCCTGACATTACATCTTCTTCCTGTGAACGATCTTTCTCCTGTCTCCGCCGTTTGAAAACCTATCTGAGGAGCAGTAGCAGAGATGCTCGTAGCAGTAACCTTGGACTTTTGGCAATCAATATTCAATTCAGTTCAATTCAATTCAATTCAATTCAATTCAATTCAATTCAATTCAATTCAATATACCATTAAAAGGGCACGAGCCCTGAACGTTGACAAGATCATGGATGCATTCGCCCTCAGCCATAACAACCATCGCATAGTCCTCCTGTGATACTGCATGTCAGATGGGAAGTGTTTTTTTAATTTCCCACGGTGATGGTTGCTGTTTTGATGCTCTTTGCGAGTATGTTATCTATTGTGTTTGCATTTTGATGTTTTGCCTCTCATGGCACGATGGCTTTAAACATTATTTGATGAGTACATGTGGATGTTTCCACTTCATGCAGTTCTGATTTGAGATAGTTTCCTAATTAGTGTGTCAATAGTAATCGTGTCACACAGACCTGTTTAGGTGAGACACCGGGGGAGACACCGGGGAGACACACGAGAGACTGCACTTCAATAAAAAAGATAATGTCATTGAAATCCCATTATTTCTCGATCTGTGCATAACCTTTGGCTTTTGAATGAAGTGAATGTCAGACAGCGGCATAATAATACAGTTCTGGAATACTTGCAAAACTATATTAACGTTGTGTAGTTACTACTGTTTATGTGTGTGCTTGTGCACGTACTGTATTTCTAGGAGCACCCCCAGTCAATGTTGGAGCACACCCATAGCAATTTCTCTGGCGCCGCCCCTGCCTCCATCCATAATGCACCTATACATATTGAATTCTTTGTTGTATTTTCTATCTTTCATGGACTGTATTTATATACTTGTGTTAATATTTATTTCTATATTTGAATGTTTTGTATCTTTATCAGTGATTTTCAAGTTTAAATAAAGGATTATTTGAGAGTCACCGTCAGAACACAATGAGACTTTAACACAGTCGCTCTCTCCAACAGACTGAAAACTCACATCCACGGTTTGGTCGTCGCTCGGATGAACGACGATGGCCACCTCTCTCAGATGGCGAGGAGTTCGGCTGCGGCTGTACGAGTGGATCTCCTTCAGCAGGACTCTGGACACCACATCTCTGGGGAAGCTCAGGTTCCCTGTGCCGATGGCCGGGAAGGACAGTGACGACATCTGAAGCTTCTCAGCCTCCTCCAGACAATAACTGATGATGGATATTAACCCCTGACACAAAAACACGACACAAGTCAGAGAAAACAAGCTGCACAGAGTCTGAGTTTATGGGAAACGTTCATTTAAGTTACTCAATAACAAATAATATTAAGATCCTTTTCACGAAAAATGATGATCCTTATTGAAACATATGGACTGAAACACAACAGAGTGGATTTTAAGTTATTATATTTTACAAATATCAGTTTTATGACTTTTAGAAAGGAACTACAAAACTCCGGTTTTATTTTTTTTCTTAAATTATTATTATTTTTAGCCTTTATGATAGAGACAGGTGGTAGGCATGACAGGAAAGGGGGTAGAGAGAGAGGGAGCCTACGGCCACTACAGAGGACTGATAGCCTCCATGTATGAGGCGCACACCCTACCAACTGAGCTATAAGGACACCCCTCTGGTTTCACTTAAAGTCAGACTGCAGGTGCAGTCCTCTGCAGTGAGTATTTGATGCTCAAAACCAACATCTTCAGTTCCTTTAAGTTCACCGTCGACTGTACTCAGCTGACACAATGTTTTCTAAAATCAAATGTCATGATCTCAAAGCTTTCTGAATAACAGTCCTCACCTCCTCTGCCTGACCGCCTCCGTCGTCCCAAAAAGGGCAAACAACATGAAAGACCTTCTGGCACATGAGGTTGAAGCCGTCTGTAATGACGACGTCGCCATACTGCAGCGAGGCCACGCCGGCTTCAGACTGGACGGCCGCCTGCAGGCCGGGCCCGGCCGCCTGCAGGATCGCTTTGGAGACAGCTCCCTGGTCCAGGTTCATGTCCTCTGAGATGGTGTTGACAATGACGCCAGTCTGTGGACCAAAATCACAGCCGTGTACACAAGATTAGGACAACAGATCCAAGTTTAACAACTGGAATTACCCTTTAAGGCAGAGTTATTTCCATAAAGATGTGGCAGGAACTTCCATGTCAGAATGAAGCACTAACAGTTAAGACACAAACATCTGAACAAAACTGCAGTTTATGGTAAAAATGTCACTCAGATGAGGCTTTTAAAGGAGCACCAGGTCAGTACTCACAGTCTGGTCCTGAATGTTTCCCTTCCACAGGATAATCCTCAGACCCTCAGCTGTGGTCTGCTCCACCCTCCCCGGCCTACAGCCAATCAGAGAACAGAACTGAAGTCATCACAGCGAGTCTGGTCACCATTACTGCATCCAACATTTGTGTCTGTTTGTTTGTTTAATCAAAAGACACAAATTAGCAAAAAGGTTAGCGCGTAGATCCGACTCCGTAGGCCATGACTCTGTCAGTGCTTTTGCATTCCCTTGCATTATTTCTGGTACTGGTAGTGGCTCTCTGGTCTCATTGGTCTTGAATTGTTCCTGACCCTATGAGAGACCTGGTACTGGAAGTATGTCAGACTCCAGTAATGTGGTCTTAAATACTTATTAAGAAGAAACAGACAACAGAGAAGAATGATAAGAAAACGAAGAAACTTACCCTTCGTGCCTTCCAGGCCTGGTGTGTCTCCTGGGGCTCTGACCTCCCCTGTTACCTTGCTGACCTCCCCAAGATGCAGGTCCTGGCCCCTCGGCTCCCCCTCCGCCTCGTCCGCCTCGTCCGCCTCGTCCTCCTCGTCCTCCTCGTCCTCCTCGTCCTCCTCTTTCATCAACCCCACAGCCTCTGGGCACCTGGCTCTGACCTCGACCTCGACCTCGACCCCGCTGGTATCCACTGCGAAGAGAACGATGCAAACACATAAAACAGACCGTCTAGTGGAGGACAGCAACTGTCACCTGCACACGTCACTACCATCTAACTATGTAATCTCAACCTCCTCAACTCAGATCAACTCAAAGTCAATATGGTGGTTTAGGCTGTTGAATCATGGACTGTAACAACCAGTCACACAGTCAATAAACAGCTCTGACATTTTCTCACTTTTAGGCAGATGAGGAGATAAATTAGTTAAAATGGAGACATTTTACTAGTTGTGTGTGCTGTAACGTGCTACTCAGCGAGAGGCTCCATAGAATGACAGTCACTGTAATGTTATAACTGTAACGTTATGTACGAAGGTAAGAGTGCTGCCACCTGCTGTCTGTTTACTGCAGGTGTCAAAAACAACTGCTGAACTAACACAAAACACTCACTGAATAATGTTCAAAACACAAGATGTCGCAGTCAGACACACAGGCAGGCTAACGCTCTGTGTTTCATTGTACTAGATACGGGAAGATTAATTATGCATGATTAGCATTCAGTTAGCATAACATTAGCTAACCTTAACCCTATTATTAGCTAACCAGTTTTGTAATGTATCGCTCCTCTGCCTCTGTCCAGAGCTTCTCTTTATGTGGACATTTGTCTTTCATGTGAACTTCATACATTATTGATGAAGAACATTTCTGATGATGACAGATGAAGGTGACAGATAATAGCAAGTAGCTATCCTCTAAAAATGGCAGAGCCATCCCAAAATGCTCTGCAATTCCCATTTTTATATGACTAAAGTTAGGAGCCAGTCAGGTTAGCTTAGCAAAAAACACCGAGGCAGAAACAGCTTACCTGGCTTTGTCCAAAGGCACACAATTTACCTATCAGCATCTCTAAAGCTCACTAAACTTAACGTGTTAAATTTTGTTTAATTTTAAGTGACAAAATGACAGTTTGGTACTTAACAGGCATTTCTATGTCTGCCTTTCTTAGCTGAGAGCAGTGAGTTCCCGGAGTCTCCAGCAGATGACCCTTAAAAACAGCAGATGCTTTTATACTTCTGTTTTTTGAAGTAGCCAGTTCATTTTTTAACCTTTTGACAGAGCCATGCTAGCTGTATCACCATGTTTCCAGGCTATATGCTAAGCTAAGATAAGCAGCTGCTGGGTGTAGGTTCATACTTATCATGAGACTGGTGTCAA
This sequence comes from Chaetodon trifascialis, assembly GCF_039877785.1. Lineage (NCBI taxonomy): Eukaryota > Metazoa > Chordata > Actinopteri > Chaetodontiformes > Chaetodontidae > Chaetodon > Chaetodon trifascialis. The sequence goes on from NC_092061.1 coordinate 1,146,684, forward strand.
TCTCCTCATCTTACTCATGGCTAAAACCCAACTGAGCACATTTCATAGAATGTTGAACTGTTTCACTAAATATTAGCTCATCGCTAAATCTTCACAGTTTGCTCGAATCAACGCTGAGAGTTCACTATAGTACAACGTGTTTCTTCAGTTTACCTTGAAGCTCCAGGGCCTTTTCCTCCTGCCTGCTGTGGTACTGTCATGGTAGGTCCGAGGTCACTGAACTCTTTGTTGACTGCTGTGGCCAGGACTCTCACTGTCTTATCATTATTGTCCACCAGGTGAATCTCAGTCAGCGATCTCACACTTCCTGGACTGTCGCAGTGCTCCCGCACAGCCTGAGCTATGGTATCAGCACAGAGGTCAACAGGAAAGCCAAACACACCTGAGCTGATGGCGGGCAGTGCAATGGTGGAGCAGTTGACCATCTCTGCTTGTCTCAGACTTTCTTTAACGGCAAGCTTCAGGCGCGACACTGATGTCTTCTTGTCATAATCAGAAAACCGTGGACCGACTGCATGAACAATGTGCTTGAAAGGCAGGTTATATGCTCCTGTTACAATGGCGTCACCTGGCCGTAGTTTTCCATTTCTGGTAATGTAGTCGTCGCTGATTTTCTGCAGCTCTGGTCCTGCATCCTTGAGCAGTGCCAGAGCCAGCCCACCAATGTGCTGTAATTCCTCATTAGCTGCATTGACCACTGCATCAGCACTAAAGCTACAGATGTCTGCCTTGCTCACTGAAACCAGAACTCCACTGGTGGTCTGCACTTTGCAATAACAAATTCCATTTCCTTCCTCATAGGTGTCATCCTCCTCTTCCTCTTGATTCTCTGGGCGAAGCACCACCACACAGCTCAACTCTGACATTACTGTGGATAGAAACAATCTTCCTTGAGACAGGAAGTACTTCTTAGCTCCAGGCTTGTCCACAATGAAGTTGTCAGTGGAGAGAGCACTTGTCAGTTCCTTAAAGCAGGATTTGGCTTTTTGGACATGAAGACGAGCCCCAGCAATGAAGATTTTAGGCCTCTCTTCATCAAAATGGACTGTCACATCATTAGCTTTGGCAATACTAGACCAATCTTGGGTTTTTTTTGTGTCAATAAACTTAACAACAGCACAGGACTCGACACGAATGGTTTCTTTGACATGTGAGTAGTTCACAATAAATTCATTCAGATTGCGGCTGACCTCTTTCACTGGAATCAGGAAGCCAGCAACGAGTATTTTGTCTCTTCTCTCTGGGTGGATCTGAATGGACACTGTTTTCTTCTTTGAGGAGTTGTACGTGTCTAACAGCTTTTGGTTCAGGTCCATCCAGTTGCGAAGTTTCAGAACTTCCTGGTCCTCAACAGCCAGGGTCTGCAGACACAAAACAGTCCTCATCTTATCCTCTGCCTCAGCAAGGACACGGTCAGAACTCCCTAACAGCAAAACCCCTTTGCCCTCAAAGCTGTAGATGGCACTGATGCCTTGGGATGTGAACAGGTCGTATGACATGTCCATGGTATCCACTGTCTTGAGAAATTGCAAGAGACCTGGAGGGACATCCATCCATTTTTTACTCATACCCATATTCCTCTCCAGGATCCAGGCCTTACTCTTGAAAACCTCTGCAGGGAGTCCGGTAATAGTTAACCTCTGGGTGCTGTCATTGTAGGACAGGTTCATGCCAGGGGAAATGTCTTGCGCAGCTTTCTGCAACCCTTCCTGCTTCAGGATGTAGAACATTGCGCTGGACAAGATCATTTCCTCAGAGACGGCATCTGTTTTCCGTTTAATATCACTCATGGCTTTGAGGACGATATTCTCCACAGGAGCCTTGATTTGTTTGATGTGGTCAGCTTGGCCAGCCACAGTCAGAATACCCCTGGATGCGTCCACCACCAGAATGGCTTCTTCCCTGACAGCCAAACGGACATCTTTCTCTGCAGCTTTCCAGGCAGGTGTGTTCACTGTACATTCAAAAGCCATGTACTGAGACATTTGCTGACGGAAGGCCTCTTGGGCAGTACTCTCCCACATGTCCACTTGTTTTGCAGTCAGGCCTTTCTGCCTCAGAAAGCTCGGGTGAGGGCAGAGTTTCACGTCAGGGTCATCCAAGTCCACACTGCAGAAGTAAGGACGCATCTGATCATTGATGCTTTTTAACTGTTTCTTCATCAGGAGGAATTTCCAGATAACGGGGTGAAGTCTTTCTGTGACGGGCTTGGGCATCTTCCACGCTGGTCGTTCTTTGCCATACAAGGCAGAGCCCAAAGACTCATAGTACGGGTACACCTTGACAGCGATGGATTGAATCACATAGTCTTGTTTTATGCAAATGCTTTCCACAACTGCAGCAACACAGGGAATAAGAAAGACAGAGCTCTGGTCAGTGATATTTCTATTTGCAGCTTCAAGGCATTTAAATAATACTGAATCTAACAGAATTAGTCATCACTGGATAAATGATATACTGTATTTCTTGTTCCAACATTTGCTTTTAGTCCAGGTCTGTTTTTCCTGAGTAGTTCCAAAGAAATGAAATCTAACTGCTACAGTGTGCAATCATATTTATGACAACAGTTTTCATTTGTATTGACAGTGCACAAAGATGTCTCAGTTTGCTGTGGAGGAACTTGGCTGGTCTGCATAGAGCCCTGACCTCAACCCCATCTAACATCTTTGTGATGAACTGGAACACTGACTATGAGCCGGGTCTCATCACCCAACACCCATGACCAACCTCAATTATACTCACTAATAGTAACAGTTGCTGAACGGGGGCAAATCCCTGCATGCAGGTTGAAAAATCAAGTTGAAAGTCTAACACCAGAAGAGTTGATGCTGCCATAGAAACAGATTAATGCCCATTGATCTGGCATCACAGACTATCAAATCTGGGTGAAATGTATGTTTGTCCATATACTTTTGGCCAAATAGCACATTTCTTATTGTTTGGTCTTGAAGATGTCTTGAAGTCCATTTCAGTTTCATAACACTTCTTTGTTTTAAGTTTAGAATACACTTTCACAAATAACAGTTAAAACATGAGCAGCGAGGCTCAGTGAAAAACCTTTGGGGTCACTGAATGTGACAGTCGCAGCCTGTTCATCTGGGATGATGGTGATAGCGTCCGGCAGAGCCCACTTCTTCTCAAAATACAGCTCCAACATGTCTGGAAAGGAATCAGACATGAACAACTTGTAACCTCAACAGCATAAATGGTGCAGACAGAGTTGAGTGCAAAAACCCGGATCACTGGAACTAAACTTTGCAGACTGAATGTGATCGTCTCATCACATTTTCACTGCAGACTAACAACAAGGTGAAACAGCTTCACAGTTTCAAAATGAGGGCAATATCAGATTTCACCTTGCACAAAAATGCCTCCTTTGCAATTCATGGGATATTTTTCATTTGAGATTCTGGAAAACCCACAAACCTCATTATCAACAGTGTCATCTGGACTTTTTACTCAGTAAAACAGAGTTTAAAAGGAAATTAGTTACAGTGAGTTTGTAGATTAACCAGATTAATGGATCAATGGAGAGATGTTGTTCGTATAATGGTAATTTTTCTATGCTGTTTCAGGTACGGTTGATTTCACGTGGTTACACAGCGTCTGCTGAAAAGACCAGTGCAGCAAGAAGAAAAAATGTTTCCTGGATGTAACTCCAGTTCTATGAGTACACGAGCAGCCCTCTCTTCTTCTTCTTCTCAGTTAGTAAGATAACATCAACAATCATGGCTGATACTGAGCTAATGTTAACTGGCAACACGCCAGTCACCAACTAACGCAAACAAACACGACTGACTCACTTTACTGAAAGTGAAAAATGAAAGATTCTGTATTTGTGTGAGACCTGAAAACCACGTTAATGTGAAATATGAAGAACAAAACAAGAAAACTTTGCAGTGAAACACCAACAAATACACAGCAACACCCTCAAAGTGTACACAGAGAAACATAAAGCTTGTATAAGTTTAACGTCAGACGTGTTGAATCTGCTCTTAACCGTTAACAGTTTCATACCTTTAATCGCAGTCGGAGGAAGATTCTCCACTCGGACGCTCGTTGCTGCCTCCAGCGGCCGAGCCGTCAGTCCGTGTCTCTGCAGCTTCTGGCTGGACTGTTTCACGGTGAGGAACTTCTCCACATCTGCAAAATACTCCAGGTTACTCCTTTAAGACTGAAGCAGCTCGTCCGGTATCGACAGAGAAGAGTTTTAATATGAAATAATGGATGTGGCTTACAGCTGCAACATGACTGGCCAACATGAATTGCCTCATTTATTGTATGTAGATTCGGCGTCACTGTAAAAGTTCTGCTTCCAGTTCTGTGGTTTTCCTTTGCTGTGGGGTTAGTTTAGTTTGTTTCCTGTTTTACTTTGTAGGTTTCTCTCCTCATGTGTCGTGTTTTGTTGAACTTCCTGTTTCTGTGTGCTTCCTCACCTGCTTTCTGTATCACCTGTGTTTCCTTCATTAACTGGCCTCTTGTGTATTTAGTCTGTGTGTTTTCCCTCTTTCGGTCGTCAGGTCGTCTGTTTTGTTGCTCGTCAGTATTAGTCTGGTTTGTTCTTTAGTTTTTTTATTTGATTTGACTTTTTAACTTGCTTCCTCAGTTTTTGTTACCTGCCTTTTGTTTTTTCTACATGCTGCTCTAGAATCTTGCATTTGGGTCCAGCCCCTTGCAGGAAACAGACCGCAGACCCTGTCAGACTTTTCCTCTGCTGTTGTAGATCATGTGATATGAAAACCAGGACAGCAATAAATGGACCTTGTGGTGAGACTGTTTTGTCAAATCACCAAAATTTGATTTGTAACCATCATTTCATTTTTCAAGAAAAATTAAAATACCTATACATGATGATATATGTGATAAAATCTGTCCATTTGCAGATTTGTCATCTAAACTCTAAAATATCTGAAATATTACGTCATAAGTTTAAAGCGGGATGGGAAACGTCTGGCCTCTGGGCTGCATGTGGCCTGCAACACTGACTGATTTGTCCTGTGAGGAAATTCATGAATCCAAAAAGCCTTCTAAGAGAAATGGATGGACGGACACTTTTTGTGGAAGTAAAAGACAAACCAGGACGAGCTCACGATGATGAAGAGGCCAAACTCAGACTCCTCAGCTGCTGTTTGATGAGTCCTGGTCCAGGTCTGCAGTGGAAAACTGGGTGGAATATCTCTTAAAACCTTTGTCTAGTTTGCTTTAGACTTAAACATTTAGGGTCTGGTCTTGATGTTGAGAAAGACGCGGTCTGGACCAGCAGGTCTTATGTGGATGTGTATATTTACTGGAGTCTTTCCAACCTGCAGGACTGTTGAAGGTGACCACGGCTCTGTTGGTCTCCCAGATGATCTCCAGACTGTAGTCGCTCTCGTCCAAACCCGAGATGTTCTCCACCAGCATGGACAGCAGCTCTCTGGACATGTCCACGACGTTGTCCAACACCACAGCAGCGCTCCGAACAGACTCTGAATCTGTGAAGAGACGAATGAAAACCTGCTTTACCTCCTCATCCTCATTCTGTGCATCAGAGGAATTTATCGGTATTTGCTGTCAATGTCAAAACTTGAAAAAATAGATTAAAAAAAAGAGTGATGGTTTATCTCACAGGTCTCTTATTTCCTAAAAAAAATCTAAATATGTTCTTGAAAGATTCTTGAAAAGAACCACATAAAAAGACAAATTATCAGGAAAGTTCACAGATGATAATAATGATAATAATGATGATAAACCAAAAAGCTAAAAAAACTGAACTATATTAATAAAAGGTTTGATAATAATATGATAAAACATGAAGGAACCAAGAAAGCGGCCCTTGTGATTCAAACTGTTTTAATCTCAGGTAACTATCAGGAATTACAGACACGTCAAATAAAGTTTTAACTGATGGAATCATAAAAAAACTTGTTTACTGGATCATCACTTTGTTCACGCAGTTTGTTTTTACCGTCTTTGTTGTCTGCAGAAGCTCCATCTTCCAGTTCAGCTTCTGATGTCAGAGTCTTTGAATCTGTCAGTGAAATGAAGAATCAAGAAAATCAGGTTTGGATTAATTATCTGCACACGTGAACAAAGTCCAGAGAGTCTGAAGAAGCAGAACTAAAACATCCTGCTGCTGAGAAACATCTCACTGCGAACCAAACACACAGCAAACAGTTAACTTTCACCGTCCTGCTGCCACAAACACTCACTGAAACACCAAATGTGGATTAATCCGCCGCTGAAAATAGTCCCCAACAAATTCTCCATTTCCTGCTGTTTGTTCAGTAAAAACTACCACGAGCAGCCGTTTTAGGAAACGAATGACTCTTTTCAACCATCGTAAATATTTGTGAGGCGTTTTTAAACATTTATGTCTTCAGTAGGAACCAATGAGCTTTGAGCTCAGAACTACAAACAGGAAGACGTTAAAAAAGGACCCTGTGACATAAAAGACCAAACAGAGAAGAAGCAGTTTTACCTGAGACGTCGTCGCTGCTCGCTGGACTCTGAGAAGTAAAGCAGAAACAATTTTAATCGCACAGAATGAAACAGTGAAAACTGTTCAGAAACGTTTCGTCTCACAGGGAAATAAAGCAGGAGGAGATTTCTGCCTCAGCTTCAGTGGATGCAAATAAATCAACTTTAAACACCTGAAGAGGCGAAATACAACAAACAGCTTTATTACTTATTCAATGTCCGTCAGTGACCACAGAACAAAGTGGAATCAAACCCTCAACTCTTATTCTTTAAAGACGCAGGAACCCTGTAATCCCTTTGAGTTTCACACTTTCTCCGTCAGCCTGTTTGAATTTGGTCCACATGTAAAATCAAAGTGTGCTTCAGCACAACAAGTGAGATCCGAGCTCGAGCCGACAGGACGGTTTTACAGCCGCTCAGAGTCGATGTTTAACTTCACCCAGAAAACTCTGTGCTCACTTTCACTATGAAAGCTTTTAGCTTCAGGAAGTCGACCGATTTTTTAATGTCAGATTTTTCTAAAACTGTTTTTTTTTTCGTTTGTTATCGTCTATTTTCACTGCCTTAAACCAGTGAATAAAAATGCTATTGTTCATTAGAGTCCAAAACAACAGAAGAAGAACAGAGAGTTAAAGTCCAGCTTCCTGCTTATAATAAACATTCACCAAATGAATGAAGCTCAGTTTCCAGAATGAAGAAAAAAAGCCTCCCTCCTCTCCAGCGTGGACCCCCTCCCCCTTTCTGACTCCCCCGTCTCACCCTGACAGCTTCCTGCAGGACGTTTCCTCTGCAGCTGATCTGAACGGCCTCAAAGCTCCTCTGAGTGTCATCTTAAAATCAATCAATGACTGAAGCCTTTATCTTCAGGCTGGAGCATAACGATGACGAGCTCCTGACTCCAGTTCCAGTTCCTCGCCTGTAGTCTCCATCAGAGCTGACTCTGGATTCATGGATTCACCGTGCTAATATGCTAACATCTGCTAGCAGGGGCTTCTTTTACCGGAGCCTGAACCCACAGGTCGACTTACAAGCTTTATCTGGCTTTCAGCTGTGTCTCACAGTCTTCATCAGGGTTTGCTCCGGCGTCATGGAGATGGCTCTGTTGTCATCTTCATCCACTGAGGAAGACTGTGAGGCTGAATGGTCCAGAGAAAGACAGGGTCAAAGTGACAAGGTCACCCGTGAACTTTGACCCTAAACCTTTGAGAAGTCTTGCTGGAAATCAACAGAAACGATCAATAACTGATCAACAGCTGCTTCTCTGTGCAGCGACTGAAGTAAAAAAACAAGTTCTGCTCTTTTCTAATTAAAAAGTCTAAAATTTTACGAGGCTGATGGGAAATTTAACAGAACACGAACCAGAACTCGACAGCGAGGAGGCTGATCAGAGTCTGACCGTTAATCTGACGTCTGAACGTGTCGACGGTGAAACATTTTTCTACTTACTGAAGCAGAAGTCAGACGTAACTTCACAGCTTTGTTCTCCAGGATGATCTCATGGTTTTGCCTGGCGAGGACTCGTTCTCTCACTGGAACCACATCAAACACTGGAGTCAGAACCAGAACAGAGTCCACAGAGTCCCTGACCAGCAGCAGCACCTTCAGCTCATCGTCTTCCTCACGCTACGATATTGGTGGCCATTATCATGCTGAAGATGTTCGCATTGATCTCACTCTCACGTCTGTCAGACAAATGTGAAGCTACAGCCGGCAGCTGATTAGCTTAGCTTAGCATAAAGACTGGAAACAGGGAAACAGCTAGCCTGGCTTTGTCCGCAGGCGCTGGACATTTATGCTGTCTAAAATATCTGCACATGCTTTTACATTTAACTCTGATTTCTTTGTGAATTGTCAGATACAAAACTTACGTTCTGCTTGAACATTTGATGAATTTTAGTAGATTTCAGACTCAAAAAAGAAAAAGATGAGCGTTAGGAAGTGCAAACATACTCAGTGCACTCTGATTGGTGGGTTAGAGTAAGAGGCCAAATTCACCTGCTGTCAATCATCATCTGAACAATAAGGAGCTGCAGAGGTGCAGTGCATGCTGGGAAGTCACCTGACAACCTCACAGCTGATGAAATAAGTTTCTGTCTGAGCCTAGATTCAAACTTTATGACAGAAATTCACCAAAGTTTCACTTCAGTTTTGTCATGAAGTGAAACTTTCTGTCTCAGGTAGTTTATTTCTCATCCAAACGTGTTTAAACTCATTTTGTTTGTGGGTCTGTTTGAAACTCCAGGACATTATAAACCGTGTAAATGAGTTTTTTCCGGCAGCCGTCGGACAGACTCACCCTCCTCTGATCGGAAGTAAACGGCGGCTCTCTGGGCTCCGTCCTCCGCCTCCACCCGACAGTCTCCTCCGCTGGACTTCTTCTTGCTCCCGAAGTACAGCTGCAGTTTGTTCCTCAGGGTTTTGGTCTGAACCGGACTCCAGTCCCCCTCCACGATCACCGGCGGACACTCCGTCTCGTCCATCCTGCCGTCCACTAAGAACACGCGGACACACTGAGCGCAGAGGCGGCGGCGCGCGCTCTCACTTCAGCTGATTTCACTTTCGTTTCGTCTCAAACTGACACGAAAATGGAAGTGAGCTCAGATCAGCTGACTCACTGAAGCCCGAGGAGGCTTCAGCCTGGGTCTGACCACAGCCATGAGTTCATTATTCAGAAATAACCAGTTAAACCAGTTTGATTCACATCAGACTGAAGTTTGTCGTTCAAGAGTTCTTTCATGTCCGCGCACTCGTTCACACTTCAGTAACAGAAACTTTTCACTTTCCTTTTTAAGACTTTCACTGTTTACTCGTGTATTTTAATTTCCTGCAGCCATTTTATTATGATCGCACAGAGGAGGACAGCTGGACGGCTGCTGGCCTGCAGAGAGACAGAGAGACAGAGACACAGTCAGGGAGACAGAGACAGAGACACTTCCACTCTCCTTTAATGACGTTTTAAACGAACCAGCCCAGTCACGCTCCTCTTCTCAGCAGCAGTTTCTGGGGCTGCACATCACAGATGACCTCACCTGCTCTGTGAACACAGCGTCGCTGGTGAAAAGGGCTCAGCAACACCTGCAGGATGAGGAGAGCCCACCTGTCATCACCCATCCTCACTACATTCTACAGAAGCACCACAGAGAGCGTCCTGCTGCATGTCTGTGTGGTGTGGAGGCTGGAAGAACGTGAGGAGAGTGCTGAGGACAGCAGAGAAAATCACTGGGACATCTCTCCCCTCCATTCAGGACATTGCACATGTCACACTGCATGTCCTGTGCTGATAACATCATCAGGGCCTCCTCACACCCCCACCATGGTCTGTTCTCCTGCTGGCCTCTGGAAAGAGCTTCTACAGCATTCAGTGCAGGACCTCCAGGTTCTGTAACGGCTTCGTCCGTCAGGCCATCAGACTGCTGAACTCTAAATGAGTGTTTTTGTACCATTGTTAACACCTCAGGTCACTCTTCACAACTGCACTCTAAATTAACCTTTATGCTGCTTATTTTGAACTTGAAGCATATTCCTGCTGTTATTTTTAACGTACTGTATTTTCCTGCTGGTTAATCTTCACACTGTTTATTCACATGATGTATATATCATAATACTCTGCTGTTTTTATTTTAACATACTTTTAACATACCTGTGCATATTACTACATATTTTTTATTTAAATATGTATATATCTATATAATGTACATATATATATAAACTTTTTAAATATTTTCAACCCTGTGCTGAGCCTGTTGAAATCGAAACTTTGTTCGGTGTACACTTATTGTCTACTGAATGACCATAAAGTCTGTATAAAATCTAAAGTCTATCCTTTGCCTTCACAGGATAAAAGCAGCTGCACTCTGCAGTCACTCAGATGATCTCTGGGTTGTTTCTGACACGTTAACAGAAAACTCTGGTTTTCAGAGGACATGAGTCTGATGGAAATATTCAAATTAGAGATAATTAACAAACAAAGGTGGATTCTCCAGAAATCTCCATGTTTCACAGCAGACGAGACACTTGAGACCTGACCAAAGACTTGAAACTGGACTTGGACTCTGACTCAATAACAGAAAGTAAAAACATCTGCAGGTAAATTCTGGAATAAATGATGAAAATGTGTTCACTCATAGTTTTATTTGCAGATTAAAATAACTGAATAAAAGACTTTAAATGTATTTAAAATGTATTTTTTGTCATTTAATCTGAAGTCTTTTACACAAACACTGTTAAAAATGAACTCTGCTGGACAGACCAACAGCGCCTCCCAGTGGAGACCTGTTGAATTTATGAAAATAGAAAACACTGAACACTTGTGTGTTTTTACTCACTCTGACTTCAGATTTTCTGGTTCATGAACCATTTTTATCAGAGCTGTAATCTGCACTCTGTCCTCTCTAATCCACGATCACGACTTTTTCCTCTTCTGCTCCTTTTTTTCTTTCAATCAATAATCAATCAGTTATTTTTTTAATGGTTTCAGCTTGACTGTTGTTCAAAGACACAACCAGTAAAAACACCAGAAAGATGATAAATGTTTCCAACTGTTAAATCAACTTCACACAAACATGAAAAAACGAATTCATGTAAAAAAAAGAAGAAGGTATAAACGTCAATAAATACACAAACTTCAGCATCTAAACCTGAAGTCTGAAGATTCAGAGTAATTTATTGTTAGAAACGACTCATTTCACAAAAGGAATGATTTTATTGATTTTTAATCTTTCTTTAGTTCAAATATGTTTGAAACATTTAGGTTCATTAATTCAAACGAAAACAAAGTCAAAGACCAAAAAATGCCCTAAATGTGTTAAAGACTCTAAAATAGGAAACAAGTTTTGCAGCTTATTAGACAGTAAAGGACAAACAGATGTGACAGCTTGTGAGCTTTGACTGAGACCTGAGCTCAGATCAGTCTGATGTGTCCTCACACTGTTCTGTCTGCAGCAATTGACAGTAAAGTTTTGAAAGCATCAGGCTTCATCGGCCGATTTGTCTTCACCTGCAAAGAAACAAAAGCAGCGATGAGTGATGGACGCAGACAAGACGAGAAAGGACAAACAGCAAAAACTCATCTCAATGATTTGTGTTGTGTGGAAATATGAAGTGCTGAACTCTGCCACCAGGGGCCGCTGAGGTGATACACTTTCGTTTGGAAAGTGGAAGGAAGTCAAATTTATCTGTTTGTTCCATGTCAAGACAATTTAAAGACGGACAGACATGAAGACAAGACTTGAAGAGGGGACAAGCCACATGAGGAGGATTTGAAAGGATAAAACAAAGTGAAGGAGGAAACTAAAATAAGATAAAAAGAACAAAATAAATCAATTAGTCCAATAAAAACCAGTTTCAATAACATGAAGGGACACATTTAATTTAATGAAATGGTCCTCAGAATGATTGTAACACAAATATGTGTGTGTGTGATTTCATGTTCTTTGTCTTTATGAGGACACATGACGATTTAAGACCTGGAAAGGGCATTTTGTGTTCAAGTGTGTGTGTGTGTGTGTGTGTGTACGTACAGTCAGGTTTGGGTGGAGGTGGTGGTGGTGGAGGTGGAGGAGGTGGTGTGGCACAGGTGTAGGACACCTCCAGGTACCTGGTCTGCTCCTCACAGGGATATTCACCAAACACCCACTCAGTGACCGGGACCTCACAGGACCTCCTGTTACCACAGCTGGAGACACATGGAGACAAAATAAGGTGGACAGCACAATGACACGCCCCTTTAACCCTGAAATACCAACATCCTTTATCCAATCATGTGTTCACAAAGTGCTGAACTCGCTCCATCCTTTATGATTGACTGAGCCTTTCCAGGATGCCCCTTTCATACCCAGTCATGATCCTCTCACCTGTTACCAGTGAGCCTGTTTACCTGTGGAATGTTCCAAACAGGTGTTTTTGGAGCGTTCCACAATGTTTGTTTGGCAAACTAATGTAGAAAGATGACGAGATGTTTGCTTACAGATCCTCCACCACCATCTCAGCCCAGGGGAAGGAGCAGAAGGTGTCCGGTCCGTCGTCTGGGTGGCGTTTCCCCTCCCCGCACCTCGTCCCCACACCAACCTTATACAGGATGTGCTCCAGCTTTATCTTACTGCCGACATCTGGAGGAGGAGGATGGGGAGAACGACGCGTCACAGGATGAAGACCACACTTCATTTGCAAACCTTTTACTGCACATTTTGTCACAGTAAGTGTTTCTTTGCTGCTTTGATATGACTCACTTTGATTAACAGTGAGACATGAATGTCCTCTCTGAATCTGTGCAGCTAACTAACCGTAGAATCAAGTGTTTATTTTAGCTCTGCTCTGTTTGCTGTTGACATTTGTCCAACAAGCCAGCTGTGGACTGGGACGCGTTTGACTTAAAGGGCTTCATGTCCTCTTATTGATTGACTGCAGTGAACATGAAACACAGAAAAGATTCAGATGATTTGCTATGCAGATGATACCCAGCTATATTTATCAATGAAACCGGAAGAAACCAGTCAGTTAACTAGACTACAAGCATGTCTTCATGACATAAAGACCTGGATGACCTGCAATTTTCTGATGCTAAACTCGAACAAAACTGAAGTTATAGTAGTAGGCCCTAAACATCTTAGAAAGTCACTTTCTGATGACATAGCAGTTATGGATGGCATTGCGCTGGCCTCCAGCACCACTGTAAAGAATCTGGGAGTTATCTTTGACCAAGACATGTCCTTTCACTCCCATGTAAAACAAATTTCAAGGACTGCCTTTTTTCACCTACGTAATATCGCAAAAATCAGGCATATTTTATCTCAAAATGATGCAGAAAAACTAGTCCATGCATTCGTAACTTCCAGGCTGGATTATTGCAATTCTTTACTATCAGGCTGCCCAAATTCGTTGCTGAATATTCTCCAGTTGCTCCAGAACGCTGCAGCACGTGTTCTGACAAAAACCAGGAAGCGAGATCATATTTCTCCAATACTCGCCACTTTGCACTGGCTCCCTGTAAAGTTTAGAATAGAGTTTAAAATTCTCCTCCTTACTTACAAAGCCATAAATGGCCAGGCACCTTCTTATCTTAAAGAGCTCATAGTACCTTATTGCCCTACTCGAACACTGCGTTCCCAGAATGCATTTCTACTTACGGTTCCTAAAGTCTCAAAAAGCAGAACAGGAGTCAGAGCATTTAGCTATCAAGCTCCTCTCCTGTGGAACCATCTTCAGTCTTTGTCCGGGAGGCAGACACTGTCTCTACATTTAAGAGTCATCTTAAAACTGTCCTCTTTGATAAAGCTTATAGTTAGGGCTGGCTCAGGCTTGTCCTGGACCAGCCCCTAGTTATGCTGCTATAGGATTAGACTGTCGGGGGACATCCAAAGATACACCGAGCTCCTCTGTCCTTCTGTCCCTCTCCATCCGCACGCTCTCATGTCCTACCACGGCGTGTTACTAACTTAGCTCCTTCCCCGGAGTCTCTGTGCTTTGTCGTCTTGCAGGTTCCCATGGACAGTGGCTGAATCTGGATTGTGGATTTCAGCTGCGTCTCCTGCCTTGGCCCTGCCTGACATCCACTGCAACTGCTACTGCTGTTATTACATCCACTGTCACTGTTACTGTGACTGCGTGTCTGTCTGTCTGTCTGTCTGTCTGTCTGTCTGTCTGTCTGTCTGTCTGTCTGTCTGTCTGTCTGTCTCACTCTCCCTCTCTTGCTCTTCCTCTCTCACCCAACCGGTCGAGGCAGATGGCCGCCCACCCAGAGTCTGGTTCTGCTCGAGGTTTCTGCCTGTTAAAAGGAAGTTTTTCCTCGCCACTGTCGCCAAGTGCTTGCTCATGGGGGAATTGTTGGTTTCTTTGTAGATAAAAGAGCTTGGTCTGTACCAGCTCTATATGGAAAGTGTCCTGAGACAACTTCTGTTGTGATTTGGCGCTATACAAATAAAATTGAATTGAATTGAATTGAATTCAATGCATCTGTGTGTGTATTAAACTGTAGCTGAGGACAAATCTGAAGCTAAGGCCAGCGAGGACCTGAACCCTAAGGACATAATGACAGAAAGACCCCTGAGGACAGAAAGACGTGTGTTCTTACCACATGACATCACAGCGGTGTCATTGTGACAGGCATAGATAACCTCTCCCTCTGCAAGACACACAGGTCAAACTGTAGCCAGGGACATCATCATCATCGTCATCATCATCATCATCATCATCATCACCATCATCATCATCATCATCATCATCATCATCATCATCATCATCACCACCATCATCACCATCGTCATCATCATCATCATCATCATCACCATCATCATCGTTCACTGGTCAGTGTGTCCTTGGTTCTTGCACACTTTGTTTTTGTCCTTATTCTGAACTCAGAGTCAAACACATTAAATGTCTTGAATCCTGAATACTTGACGTCTCAGAACCTTCTAGAATTTAAAGATGAAGACTCTGATGCCTGAACTCTTTCAGCCTGTTTCAGATGAAGCAGGCTGCTGTGTTTTATTAACATTCATGATAATTTAATATGTTTCTGTTTTTTTCATCCCTCTCTTATATTTTATATTTTGAAACTTTATTTCATCCTCGTTGTTTTATGATCACTGTGTTTGATCATTTTCTGTAAATAAATTATTATGTACTTATTATCAAACATGTGCGGCACAATTATACAAATTATTTCTGCCCATATATTGTTTGATAAATGTAATTGTTATAAAGAACAACATCCACAAATATTAGTCATGAATTAAATAAACTTTTTTCTTTTTTTTTTAATAAAAAACACAATGACGATGATGATTATGATGATGATGAGTTCTGTAAATGTGGCTCAGATTCTGGCTTCCAGCTCAGAGAACAGACTAAATGTCAAACACTCACCAGCAGCTGGAGTGAAAAGTCCGGCTGCAGCCAGCACTGCGAACACAACAGCATCTCATCTGAGTCACAGCATTCATCATTTCAACATGACAAGCTGCTGGAGTTCACATGAAACCAATGTTTGATGTGTGATGTTTCTGGTTCTTCACTCAAAAAGTCCAAACACGTGAGGACAAAAATCAACTATTCTTATTATGAATACTGAGCAGTAAACAACGAAAAGTCTTTAATCTGAATGAATATAAACATGTTTATGAAGTTTTCAGAAAAAACAATCTGGGATCACATCACCTTCACCTCCAACATGTTTACTTGTAAATGTTGACATAAATGTATAAAATACAGAAAATAAAGGACAAATATTACAGTAAAAAATAAACTTAGGAATCAAAACTATCTAATAACATCCTTTTAATTACTGCTGAACTTTTGACTGATCAGTTAGTAAACGGCTAATAAAGAAAACTGGATTTGTTATTTTTTCGTGGATTTGGTGTTAAACTATTGTGCAATATAAGTCCTTAACGCAAATGTTCATGCAAAACACTGTGAAACAACAGTTTTCAGGGAATAACTCATTGTGACTTTTAGAGCTCTTGATTCAAAGCGCAGGTCAAACATTGCACTGCTGTTTGAGTTAGAGACAGAACGTCTCCACATGTCCACAGAATAAATACCACAAATAAAACGCAAACAAAGAAACAGAATTATGAAAGACGCCGTTTGACTGAAGCAGAGACGATACTCACAGCCGAAGACAACTATCCTCAGTGGGACCATGTTGGCGTCTCTCAGTTCGTCTGTCTTCCACCTGCAGACCGTCTGACAGTGAAAGCAGCATTTGGACATGCAGGTATTTATGTGTCCGTCCTGACAGCAGACATGCAGACGCCTGTCCCGCCGCCACAGGCGCGCAGGGCCTCCTGATGCAGATGTGATGATCATTGAAAACCATGTGGAGCTGCAGGAGACAGATCTATAAATCCACAGGTTTCAGGCCTGTTAAGACCTCCTGTCCCAGCTGCACCTCATTCTCCCCCATAACCCTCATTAAGACGCTCAGCACTTAAAAGACAATCTGGATCTATAAACCAGGAGCGCACGCTGTGCTGGACACAGGTCCAAAACAAAGTGAGCATGTTCTGGAGGCCCTGCAGGACGTAAACAAGGTCCATGTCAGCCCTTTAATCTTTGCGACAGCTGAAAAACAGACTCATGATTTTTCCTCAGCACACAAACAGCTGACTGTTAATGATGTGAAGCTCCCACAGCTCCCACAGCTCCCACTTTTTCAGCAGTTTAAAATGAACTGACCTGTATGTCTGAAAACAGCTGAGCCAATCAGAGCTTTGCAAGTGGGATTAAACATGAAGACATCACCTTCTTCACATAAATGTAGAAAAATAATGACATGAGACTTGTGCCAACGTGTTCGCAGCTGCAGAAGTTGCAAGTTGACTTTTGGAAATAATGACTCAACTTGTTTCGTCTTCAAAACTGGAACACATATTGGGTATTTTTCTTTCTTATTTCTGAAGAAGCCAACACCAAACAAAAATATTCTCAGATAATTGCTGCTCAGGACCCACCACGACAACAAAAAATGTCCCAACATGCATCAGCAGGCAGGTCAGCAAGTCCAGGTGGCCCCTCAGGCTCATAAATACCAGAGTCCACTGCAGCAGCTCGGCAGCCGGAGACACCGGATGTCTCACACAGCTGACAAAAAATAGAACGTTAGGTTTAATGATTTAGATGTAAATGTGAAGACTCGACATGCAAATTTTAGGGATTAGGGAGCCTGGCATTAGCCTTGCTTAACTTTATCTGTTACTACTACTTACTACTACTATATTCACCCGGGGTTTCCTCCTTAAATAACCCCCACTAAAAACATGCAAGAAGATCACCACCTGACCAACGGTGACGAAAAAAGGATGGGTCCCCGGGTGCGGGCACCGGCATCAGCTGGCAGCTGGCAGCCCACCGCTCCTGGTCTGCCGCGGAGGAACGACGGACCGAGGATGGGTCAAACGCGGAAAAAATAATTTCACATTGCATGGCGTGTGTACAGTCTCCTCCTCCCTGTAGCATGTGTGTGCTGTGATCAATAAAGTACAAATCTTATCTTATCTTATCTTATCTTATCTTATCTTATCTTATCTTATCTTATCTTCTTTATCAACACTCACCTCTCCACTACCATATAAATGTAACATACAATTAACAAACCTGGTGGTTAAAGCTTCATTTAGGATATGGGTAATATCAATACCCCTCTCAGATGCATCTGTTTGCAAGACAAAATTTTCAGCAAAATCAGGACTATGGAGAACTTGGCTCTTACTCAGGCATTGCCAGATGTCCCAGAATGCTCCCTCTGCCTGCGTTGTCCTGTGTACCTTGTTGGGGCTCTGTGAGCCGGTCATGTCTGTTAGCAGAGCAGCCCTGGCTGAGAAGTTCAGTATGAACCAGTGGTAGAAGCCAGCCATGCCAAGGAATGATCTGAGTTGTTTTCTGGTTTGTGAAAGAGGACATGATTCATTTGTGTGGACTTCTAGTACTTGTGGCTTAATCAACCCACCTCCAATGTTTAAACCAAGGTAGTCTGTTTCAGTTCTAGTGAGAACACGCTTGGCTGGATTGATTGTCAGGCCTGCAACATGCAGGTGGTCCAGAACTTCCCTCAGGTGCCCCAAGTACTCCTCCCCAGTGGCACTGTAAATAATAATGTCATCTAGATATGCACATGCAAAATCCAAAGTCTGGCAGAGTATCTGATCCATCAGTCTTTGAAAAGTTGCCGGGGAACTGTGCAATCCAAATGGCAACACAGTGAACTGGAACAGTCACCAAGGGGTCCTGAAAGCTGTCAGCTCCCCAGATCACTGGGTCAGGGGTACTTGCCAATACCCCTTGCACAGGTCAGTGTGGTCAGGTACTTTGCTTTCCCCAGATGCTCAACAAGCTCATCAATTCTTGGAGTTGGATATGAGTCAAATTTGGAAACAGCATTCAGGTACCAAAAGTCGATACAAAAAATGCGATGTCATGCTCCACCAAATCTGTGCGACCAGGGTACTCTTGAAATGTTTCTGGATCAAGTAGAGTTTTCACCTGTGACTGCTGTTCTTCAGAGAGATGGCTCAAATCGAGGTCAACGGATGTGGACAAGGGCAAGTATTGATCATCTACCTCCTCTTTGTCCTCAACATCACGGATCAGCAACACCTCTGCCTCCTTCTCCATCCTTGGAACCCACTCTTTGAGAAGCTTCACATGGAGCACACGACTAGAACGCTGGTGCCCTGGGGTAGAAACTTAATAAGTGGTGGACCCAAGTCTTCTCTCGACCTCAAAAGGCCCCATGCCACTTTGCCAGCAGCTTGCTGTCACTGGTTGGCAACAAGACCAACACCTTTTGACCAGGGTCAAAGCATCTGGATCAGGCTGACTGGTCGTACCAGGTCTTTTGATGCTGCTGGGCGTCCACCATGCGTGCCTGAGCCAATTCACCCATCTTCTGCAGTTTCTCTTTCTGCCTCCTGCTGCCCCATGAAGGTCTGAATGATCCCAGCCAGGTCTTTCAGTGTGGGCCCCCTGATTTCTTTACCCTCAGTGCCACATACTCCTTCAGAAACTCCAGCCTCCACCTCCTGTTCCTCTGGTCTCCTGTGTGTCTCTTTAGCCTCCCTATTTGAGCCTTTGAGTGAGGGGAAAAATGTAAAATAAACTAAAAAAAAAAAAAAAAGAAAGAAAAAAAAGAATGCAACACAATAAATGTCATCCAGGAAAGACTGAAAGAAAGTCTGAGAGTGTGCGCTGTTATCCCCAAGTTTAAATATGTCCCACCGCCATTCAAAGGATTTGAACAGCATGTTCTCGCTCTCAGTTTGTCACCTACGGACGCTCGGTCAGTAGCATCAGTTTTGAACATACAGGGCTCCGCATGTTCAAAGTTAGCAAAAATGAATTCAATTCAATTCAATTCAATTCAATTCAATTTTATTTGCATAGCGCCAAATCACAACAAAAGTAGTTTCAGGACACTTTCCATATAGAGCTGGTACAGGCTGAGCTCTTTTATCTACAGAGGACCAACAATTCCCTCATGAGCAAGCACTTGGCGACAGTGGCGAGGAAAAACTTCCTTTTAACAGGCAGAAACCTCAGATTGAACCAGACTCTTGGTGGGCGGCACCAGACATGAATTGTACATACTGTACAGTATTTTTGTATAGCTATATCAAGTTAAATGTCTCAAATACAATAAATTAGGTTCCACAATAAAACACTTCCACCATGGCAATCAACAGATACACTGTGATCTACTAGTATGCCCATGAAATCACTGTTAGCACAGTCTACAATTTATAGGCACCATGGATGCCATAGCAATAATCAAATCAAATCAAATCAAATCAAATCAAAATTAAACTATCATCAAAACTGCAATAAATCAAATCTTTCCAGAACATATTCAGTATATACAGTATTTGGCTGACAATATGCAATCAATACAACTATTTACACTTCAACATTTAGAGAGTACAATTCCCTTAATGAAATGATGGAATTGCAGTTGTTAGCCATGTCGATCTTGCAGTCTCCTGAGTCCTGACGTGTGTGCACGTGTGAGTTTCTTTTTTTCACACGCTGTGCGTATTGTCCGAGCATGCATCAGTGCATATGACGAAATCACTGCTGATTGGACAATAATATTGAGACTTGGACCTGCAAAATAAACTCTTTTCTCTCTCTTTTTTTCGTGTGGCTTAAGGAGGCTGGTGCACTATCGCCCACTATGGGCCAGCCGCCCCTGGTCTGTTACAGCCATTAAGTCGTCTGCGTTGCTTTACTTCACTTACAAAGAAACCTTCACTTTTTCTTTGGCACGGGTCTCCTGGGTGAAAGTCCTGCTTGTCCCATCAACCACTCCACCTTACTCCATTCTCAGTGCACCTGTACAAATGCATGTTATCAGATCTCTCCTCATGTTCTCTCAGTGAAAAAAACACTGTGTTATGAAACATTTGACAGAATAGAATTATGGCTTGTTCACACGGTTGCATGCACTCACATGCTTTCAATTTTAGTGTTGATCTTTGGAGCACTGTATGTTTCGGTCAGATATTTGTGTGCTGTTTAGTAAAAATTTAAACAGAAAGCTGTGATGCTGCAGTTTGTATTAATGCAGAGTTATTCAACTATCCATCACACAGACTGGTCACTAAAATGAGTGTGCACCGGGCATCCCCAAAATCCTCCATCCACCACCCACCTGAACATATTCTACTCTCTGACTTACAGCACTGCAGCAGCGTGGACGTGTTTCAGTGATTTACTATGACAAAATTTGTGTTAACGTACCATTATGAAGTAAATGTGTGAACTTCTGGATGTAGAACACAGAATATTAATTAATATGAGCTCCTGAATAATAAATTGAGTTATGCTTAGTTTAAATGCACACTGTTTGATGAAAACTGAAGAACTGAAGAGAAAGTGGTGAGCACTTATCTCATTAAGAGTGTATTATTTCACCCACCCATCCACTGTGAATCACAATGTCAAATTTCATGACGCTGCCTGCTGTCTGTGGATATCTGTGGTGCCTGTGGCTATAAATGAAATCCACCTGCATCAGTGGTGTTCAGACATTTACTCTTGCTCTCCTGCCTCGTTGTGGTCATGAATGAATACCTGAAATCATTAACCTTGATACCATTAAAAAATCCACTTGTTACTTTCTCTTCTACTTGTGCTAAAGACTGTTTGTGTGGCAGACTTTTCTTTTTCAACTGTCTAATGGTCAATAGTTATTACTTGGAGACATGTTTGCAAATACAATAATAATAAATATGATGCTAACTATAATAATAATTATTATGATAATGATAAGAATAATAATGCACTTTATTTATATAGCACCTTTCATAGAATAATGCAGCTCAAAGTGCTTTAAAACAATGAAACAAAGTTAGTGTAAAATAAGAAGAATAAGACCAATAAATAATAATTTATTATAATTAAGAATTATATATTATATTTAATAATAGTTCAATTAGTTAAGTAAGATGAGTTCCAGCTGAGGGTGAGGGTAAAACTTCACTTCATGTTAAACATTAACGAAGTGGTTTAACTGATATCATATCTGTACAGAGTCCTGCCCACTCTGAAACGAAAGGTTGTCTCAGGTGAGTTTGACCTCAGAGCAGAGAGGATCTCACCTGGTGAGCAGACACACCTGGAATATAAATTCAGACAAACAAACAGAGACAAACACGTGAAACTGTGAGAAAGACTCAGACTGAGGAGTGAAAGCTGATCGCTCTGCGTCTTCAGGTGTTTGCTGACTGTTCAGGACTCGAGATCAGCTGGACCAGAATCACTGTGTGTTTTTAACAAAGGAGCAAAAATCAACGATGGAAGAACGACAACACAAGAAAACAACATCAGCCGCCTCAGGTGAGTGATGATGGACATGGACTGTTTGACTAAACTGTTCTCACATTTATGTGAATCAAGAATCAAAAATCAAGACTGAAGCTATAAAAATACTGACACTAAGAAATAAATCTGTGTCTTTATAAGTCGTGTACAGACTGTTTTCACCAGAGTCTGAAGTTCAGACCGAAGGTCAACAAGGAAGTTAAACCATCTTATGATAAGAGCAGATATAAAACAACTGGAAGTTTTCCCACCTCTGACACACAGACAGACTCTGTACCTCCATCTTTATCACTGCTGCTGTGAACAAGAACAGAAGCTGTCGGCTCTGCAGGATTAAATCATTTGTTTTTGTCTGAGATCTGCACGTTCGTTAATGCACTGAAATTCTGTGAGTCAATTATATGTAATATATGTAACATCAGTTAACATCTAAAGTCTTCATTCAAATGCTGCAAGTATTGACAAAAATATTGTCTGGATCGTAGATCGAGTGTTTCAAATAGTGAGTCTACAGTGATTTTCACTATCAACAATAACATTTTCTTTTTTGCTTTGTTGGATCAAATCACCTCTTCTAAATATTTGACAAAACACCCAAAATCAGCAGAATGATAAATGATTTTTTTCAGTTTTCTCTCTCCAACATTTTGACTGTAAACATTTTACGTGAAAACAAAAAAGCTTCAGTCTGACATGAGTGATGTCATGGCTTCATGTTGTAAGAAGGAGTGTGAAAACCATTTCTCCTCAGTGGTTCAGGCACTAGGTCACCTTCTCAGGTGTTCAGGTCCAGTCTTCAAATCCTCAGTGGAAATTCATGCATGTGGTGTGTTCAAGTGCCTCTTGTCAATTCAATAAGAAAAAAATGTGTGTGTGTGTGTGTGTGTGTGTGTGTGTGTGTGTGTGTGTGTGTGTGTGTGTGTGTGTGTGTGCGCGCGCACCTCATATGTAACAGCTGAACAGCATCTGATGAGGTGAAGCAAATGAACTGAACCTTTCATCTTGGTCTCTTTTGTGAAACAGTTGCTTTGCAGAAGCTTTAGCCTCTGATGTTAACAGCAGAGCGACAACATGGCGACTGCAGCATCAGGTGAGTTCAGTCAGACTTCATCAGTCTGGATAACACACTGTGTTCTCTCAGTGTCTGCTTTAATGAACTGTGGCCTCTGTCTCTCTCCTGCACTCAAAGTCATTTTGTGTCCACAGCTCCATTACAATCCACTTCTGCTGAAAAAGTCTTCTGGATTTGATTTTAGAACAGCCGTTAGCTCTTTCCTCTAAGAGAGAGATCTCAATGTGAGATCTCCTGATCTCACATTTTCCACATGTTTGTTTCAGATCTGGTCCAAAGTTTTAGACGACAGTGTTTCTGTCATAAGAAGCTCTACTATTGATCACATGTGATCATATAAATAACTGAATGAATGCTGTGTTCTTACATTAACAGGAGATCAGCCTCCACTGAAGCGCAGCAGCAGCTTTTCTTTCATTCCACCTGACAGTGAGTCAAACTGAACTGTGTCATCCTGCTCTTTAACAATATCTGAGTTTACAGTATTTTGTAGCTTCAGTCTGTCAGTAAGAAACTAAACCTGAAGTCAAACAGCAATGAAACTAGAAATGAATCAATGCAAGTCAGCGTTTATTTGCCTTTTCTAATCTTTGTTTTTCTCAGTGTCTGAGCTGAGGGTCGTTCTGCTGGGGAACAGCTGGTCTCAGAGGAGTTCAGTGGGGAACTTCATGCTGGGACAGACTGTGTTCAACACTGAGAGAGAAGAAGACAGATGTCTGAGAGACAGAGGACAATTAAAGGACAAAACAATAGTCCTCATCAACACTCCAGATCTGCTGCATCCAAACATGTCTTATCACAAACTGACAGAGTTGATAGAAAACTGTGCGAGACTCTCTGATCCTGGACCTCATGTGTTCCTGCTGGTTCTGCAGCCTGAAGACTTCACTGAGGAACACAAACTGAGGCTCTGCAGCTTCCTTCAGCTCTTCAATGATCGATCATTTGATCATTCACTGGTGCTGATATCACCACCCAGAGAGGAGAGTCCAGGATTGATGGAAACATACATGGAACAGCCTCCATTAAAGGACATGATCAGACGGTGTCACTCCAGGTTTCTGTGGCAGAAGAACCTTGAACGTCCACAGCTGTTAACACGCTTGGGTCAAATCGTAGAGGAGACCAATGTGGAGCATCTCAGCTATGAAGCATTTACAGACACAACATCTACTTCACCAGGCGACCATCAAAGGCCAAAACCAAAGGAAGCACAGACTTCTATCATGGGTGTTAAAGCTGCTGGTAAGAGCAGAAACAGTCCTGAGAAGGAAACTCTGTTCAAACAAATCCTGTTTGATTAAATTAGAGCATCAAGCTGAAAATTAATGATGTCGTGTTTTTATAGGACTGAGTGCAGTTAAAGGATTCACTGCTAAATTCTCAGAGAAAAAGCCTTTGACTCACAGTAAGTAAATTCATCAGTGTTCATCATCAATTTACTGATTTTTGGTGGCATCTTTTCTCCAGAATGAACCCAAACTCATCCCACAATTCTTCACCACAGAAACACAAAAAACTAAATAAAAACAGTTTAAAACAAAAACCTTAAATCACATGTTTCACATGTTACTCTCTTCTATCTGTTACATTCATATTTTACTACTTTTCATTTACAAAATAGATTTCAGGGGAAATGTGATGCTGCCTTTTCCTTTAAAACATCCAAATGTTTGTATTAAACAAACACTCAAATTGTTTAACACAGATGTTTCCATCCTCCACATCCACTGCTCTGTGTGGACAAACTGTATTTTAATGAGGAGAAACAAGTGAATGAAGTGAAGATAATTGTTGATTATAACAGAAGATTTATTAATGGAGAGAAATCGCTCTGAGCTGCAGCAGATAAATCCTTCAAAGAGACGCTCACAAAGCAGAAATGAAACAGAGCAAAATTAAACCAACAAAGATGGTAAAATCTGCTAAAAATGAAAATCATGAAGAGCATTACACAGAACAATTCAAGGTTCAGTGATTCAAATCAACAGAGACAGAAACAAAATGTGTCCTCCAGTGACTCCATCAGCTTCCTTTTCACTTATTCATTTACTGATTTTTGCTGAGTCAGCAGAGTCTAGAGGACAGCAATGCCTTGATTACAATGTACAGGCTTTAGCCATCAATGGCTGATGGTCAGCAGTCGGCTGAACAGTTAATCACAACATGGACAAGAGAAAAATCCAAATGACAGCAGCTGCACAGACCATGAGTGATGCATGGAGTCATGAACATCACAGCATTTATCAAAAGTGCTCACACAGAGAGAAAAGTGTCAAATCTGCCAAACATAAGTGAAGTGAAGAGGCACAGAAACATCCACCAGTGACTGTAGGTTACATTTATCTGCCCTTTCCTGTTTTACTTTATAAAACGCAGAGACGTTCACAGCATCTCACCTTCAGTCAGGTATCTGATTCTGACCACCTGACTGTCATCATGTCATGCAGGAACCACTGAACCCAATCCTTGTTGCTCTGATATGAGTGGTTACCTCATGATGATTTTTGTGTCCTCTTGTCTAAATGTAAAGAGACAGGCAACAAAACAATTTCCATATTTTCAATCTCAATGCTGACAGATATGAATCTGACCTGAGGTCTGCATATGACCTCCATATATGACCATGGCCTGTCTGTGATCACTGATCACTGCCATACAGTCATTTCAGTGTCATGCTTCTGACTGCCAATACATCTTCTCTACAATTCTATTGATTATGTAAAACAGCCGAATATGAACATCATTTGGTTAACTGTCAATAATATAATGACACATTACATTTTAGAAGATGTTGACTCTGAATTGAAGCAGAACATTGACCAAGTCTGCAGATGAGTGAAGAGATCTCTTCATGTCAGCAGTGACTTCAGACTCACAGTTAATGTGGTTTCATCTTTGTCTCTGTTGTTTTACAGCATCTGGAATCAGGATTGTGCTGCTGGGACAAAGTGAGGACAAACAGACAAAACTTGGTAACTTCATCATCAGGAACCGAACTTTTCATCACCAGAAAACTTCACCAACCAAACAATGTGTGGCTGCGAGTGGAGAGTGGAGAGGAAATCATCTGACAGTCGTGAAGAGTCCAAACATCTTCAGTCTGTCTGTGGAGACATTCAGAGACGAGATGAAGAGCTGTGTGACTCTTTGTCCTCCTGGACCAAATGTTCTTCTGCTGTTAGTGAAACCTTCTGATTTCACAGAGAAGAACAGACAAACACTGAAGTTCATCCTGAGTTTGTTTGATGGAGATGCTTTTAAACACTCAATGGTCGTCGAGACACATGATGGGAATGAAACAGCTGTTAGTCAGCTCCTTAAAGACTGTGGAGGAAGACGCTTCAACATGGCTGAAGGTGACCACCAGCTGTTAATGGAGAAGATTGAGAAGATTGTGCATGAAAACAAAGGAAGCTTCCTCACCTTCACTGAAGAGACCATCAGACCAAAGTCTGAACACATCAGACCAGCTTTAAACCTGGTTCTGTGTGGGAGGACAGGAGCAGCGAAGTCTTCAGCCATCGAGGCCATTTTAGGTGGGACAGAGTTTCATTCAGTCTCCGACTCATCAGAGTGTGTCAAACATCAGGGAGAGGTGTGTGGACGTCGGCTTTCCCTGCTGGAGCTGCCTGCCTTGTATGGAAAAGCTCAGGAGGCAGTGATGGAGGAATCATTCAGGTGTATCTCCCTCTGTGACCCTGAGGGCGTCCATGCCTTCATCCTGGTCCTACCTGTGGGTCCCCTCACTGATGAAGACAAGGCAGAGATAAAGATCATCCAGAACACATTCAGCTCTCGAGTCAATGACTTCACCAGGATTCTGCTCACTGTGGAGTCAGATCCTACAGCTCCAGCTGTGGGCGACTTTGTTAGAGGAAACAAGGACATTCAGGATCTCTGTCAGAGCTGTGGAGGAAGATATGATGTTCTCAACATCAAGGACGAGCAGCAGATCCCAGAGCTGCTGGAAGCTGTGGAAGAGATGAGAGTTAAAGGATCCAAAAGCTTCACGAAGGACACGTTCACCAGGGCTCAGATGGAGAAGGTTGTAGAGCAGGAGAAGACTAATGCAGGACTCAAAGCTAAAGGTGATGACAGACATCAGAGCCCACAGTGTCTCAGGATTGTGCTGATGGGGAAGACTGGCAGTGGAAAGAGCTCTTCAGGAAACACCATTCTGGGAAGAAAAGAGTTTAAAGCCAAATCAAGCCAAACATCCGTCACCAAATATTGTCAGAAAGCACAGACTGAAGTGGACGGTCGTCAGGTCGTTGTGGTCAACACTCCTGGTCTGTTTGATACAACTTTGTCCCATGAAGACGTTCATGAGGAGATGGTGAAATGCATCAGTCTTCTGGCTCCAGGACCACACGTCTTCCTGTTGGTGTTACGCATTGGCAGATTTACAAAAGAGGAGAAGGAGACATTGAAACTCATCAAGGAAGGTTTTGGGAAGAATGCTGAAAAGTTCACCATCATTCTGTTAACTGGAGGAGATTCACTGGAGGATGATGGGATATCTGTTGAAGAATATATTGAACAGAAATGTGACGATTCCTTTAAGAAGCTGATCGCTGACTGTGGAGGAAGATACCATGTGTTTAACAACCGCGAGAAAGACGACCGAACACAAGTGAGAGAGCTGATGACCAAGATTAACACCATGGTGGAGACAAATGGAGGCAGCTGCTACACTGATGAGATGCTGCAAGAGGCCGAAGCAGCAATAAAGAAAGAGATGGAGAGAATCCTGAAGGAGAAGGAAGAAGAGATGAGGAGAGAGAGAGAGAGAGAGGAGCTTCAAAGAAAACATGTGGAAGAAATGAAAGAAATGAAAAGAAGAATGGACGAACAGAGAGCAGAAACTGAAAAGGAGAGAAAACTGAGAGAAAAACAACTTGAAGAAATGAAGGAAAAGATCAATAAAGAACGTGAAGAGAGAAAGAAAGAAGAGGAAATGAGAGAAGAAGAGAACAGGAAGAGAAAAGAACAGGAAGAAATTCAACGACAGGAGTGGAAACAAAAAGTTGAAACTTTGGAGGAAAAAATAAAATCAGAATTAGAATCAAAGGAAAAGATTGACAGAAAGCTGAAGGAAAAGAGAGAAGAGGTGAGAAAAGAACGAGAGAAGAGAGAGAAAGAACAAAAAGAATGGTGGGAGAGACGATATGAAGAAGATGAAAAGAGACGAGAGGAAGAACGAAGAAGACTGAGAAAACTGCAAGAAGAGTACGAGAAAGAAAGAGAAGAAGATGAAAAGAAAAGAAAAGAAGAGGACAGAATGAGAAGAGAACAAGAGGAAAAAGAGAGAGCAGAAACTGAAGAGGAGAGAAAACAGAGAGAAAAACAACTTGAAGAAATGAAGGAAAAGATTGATAAAGAACGTGAAGAGAGAAAGAAAGAAGAGGAAATGAGAGAAGAAGAGAACAGGAAGAGAAAACAACAGGAAGAAATCCAACGACAGGAGTGGAAACAAAAAATTGAAACTTTGGAGGAAAAAATAAAATCAGTATCAGAATCAAAGGAAAAGATTTACAGAGAGCTGGATGAGAAGAAAGAAGAGATGAGAAAAGAACGAGAGAAGAGGGAGAAAGAGCAAAAAGAATGGTGGGAGAGACGATATGAAGAAGATGAAAAGAGACGAGAGGAAGAACGAAGAAGACTGAGAAAACTGCAAGAAGAGTACGAGAAAGAAAGAGAAGAAGATGAAAAGAAAAGAAAAGAAGAGGACAGAATGAGAAGAGAACAAGAGGAAAGAGAGAAAAAAGACATGGAGGACAAATATAAGAAAGAAATGGAGAATCTGCAGAAGACACATGAAGAAGAAGCCAGAAATAAAGCTGAAGAGTTTAATGAGTTCAGAGAGAAACACAAGAAGGAATTTAAAGCTCAGAAAGAAAAATATGAGGAAGAAATGAAATACAAAGACGAACAATATGACCTCTTAAAGGCACTTAAAGACAGCAAAGAAGAAGAAATGAAGAGAAAACATCAAAGTGAAATGTGTGACTTAGTGAAACAAGTGACCAAAAAGAAAGAAAATGTGAAGAAAATCAAAGAGTTACTGATGAAACATGAAGAAGAAATGAAGCAGATGAAAGCTGAAGAGGAAAAGAAGAAACTGGAGCAAAAACATGAAAAACAAATGAATGACTGGATTCAGGAGCTTTTGGCTGAAGTTGACACATCACAGTGCAGCATTTCATGAGGAGATCTGTTTGATGCAAACGTCACAACAGCAGTTAATTTCAGATGTGATGCATTTTTCCAGTTTCAGGTTTTCAGTGAGTGAACACATGAGTTTTTAATATCTGTTATTTTTTTCCTTTATGAAAAATCTGAGCTTCTGTTTTCTTAATCTGAGTTTTTGATCAGGAGAACTGATTTTTGTTTTGCAATAAGACGTGTTGACCTGATGGGGGCACTGTAGGAGCACCAAAGGCCACCAGTATCATCTGATAAGTAACAAACACTGGTTTCAGACCCTGTTTCACACACACACACACACACACACACACACACACACACACACACACACACACACACACACACACACACACACACACACTGTACTGTGCACTCAGTGGCCACTTTATTAGGTACACCTGTTCGCCTCTCGCCCATTGTAGCTGGGATAGGCTCCAGCCCCCCGCAACCCCGAAAGGGATAGCGGTATAGATAATGGATGGATGTTCAGTCTCTTGCAGGTCAGTCGTGCTCTGAAATAAAGTCTGTTCATGAAGCTGATAACGTTCAGTGTTTGCTCACGTTGTCAGAAAAGTGTAAATTTAATGATGTTTATTACTGTGGTGTTCCCATCACACTGAGAGGTGTTTCTCATGTTTGTCCTCCTAAAAACACACATTTCAATGAAAACCTCTGACAAAGTCACCAAAAACACAACAAGCATCATGAAGCTTGATGACAGCTGACTGTTCATGTGTTCCTAATAAAGTGGCCACTGAGTGTAGCGGCCTATCAG
Source organism: Chaetodon trifascialis (assembly GCF_039877785.1). NCBI lineage: Eukaryota > Metazoa > Chordata > Actinopteri > Chaetodontiformes > Chaetodontidae > Chaetodon > Chaetodon trifascialis. The sequence goes on from NC_092061.1 coordinate 1,176,515, forward strand.
AGCTGATCTGTTCACGCTGCAGCGTTTGCTGATGCATCTTTAGACATTTATTCACAGACTTTTCCACCTTTTAGAAGATGTTTTCTGTCTTTACTTGGTTTATTTTTTCAGCGGTGATTTCAGCCTTTCATTGCAGAGCATGTCGTCATTTTCCTTCACAGTTCACTGTCAGTATATTCACATAGAAACATGCACTCAGACACATGCTGCGTGCTGATGCTTCATCTGCTAAAAACTCTGTTTGAAGAACATTTTTCACAGACTTTTTCTGTCTTCTTCTCTTTTTATATGTACTTCTATGTAATTATTTCTAGTGCTGTCAAAAATATCGCGTTACTAAGGCGTTGCGTGATTTTTTTTTAACGCGCGATTAACGTTCTTTGTGACGTAGTGAACTTGTAGTTTTTTATAAGCTGTGGCCACTGCTAGTAACATAAGAAAAACTACAGGATTCGGTTGTGAACCGGAAACAAAACAAAAGGCACGCCCCATGCATGTTTTGGTCTCGCCTGCTCGCTCGCTGTGAAAGTGTCGGCGGATGTCAGGCGCGAAACGCCGAAATGGACGCGAACAAGATTCTGAATAGAAAGTTTAGATTCAAAAAGTTGCCGGATGGGTCGACTGACAAGACCAAAGTTTGGACAGAGGCATATGGATACCACAACTAAGAACAAGCTGACTGCAGCCAGAGACAAGTAATGTTCATTGTTTCTGGAGAGAAATAAGAGGCTGATGAGCCTCTGCTGAACAAACACAGAGCATTTAGTCTGACTGCTTGTTGTTCAAAGGAAACTGAAGAAAGAAAGTTTCAGCCATTGTTTAACTGCACTATGGGCTGAGTCCTAGTTTACAATGATGTGCACTTTGTGACTTTTCTAACTTTGTAACTTTGTATCACCCTGCTTTGATCCTTTAGAAAGGGCTGTTGAAGGGCTTTTTTGTAACCAAGTATTTATTTTTTTTGTCATCTGTTTATTGACAGTGTTAAGTTGTGTGAGATTTGATTCATTCACAAATTGTTTTCAATAAAAAACATTTGCACAAAGCAAGCCGATCCACTTTTCCATGCTGGTAAGAGTATTAAAATGATAATTAATGGGACATTTAGAATAGACAAAAATGTGCGATTAATCACGAGTTAACTATGACATTTATGCGATTAATCGCGATTAAACATTTTAATCGATTGACAGCACTAATTATTTCATTTGTGAAAGTAAAACATTCTCTTGTTGGATATCTAGTTTTTCCTTGCTTTTCTTTGTTCTTTCTGTCGGTAATAATAAAAAGAATCTCTTCAGATTTTGGACTGTTGGTCTGAAGGAACTAATGATTTTTAAACTATTGTCTAACATTTAATAGACCAAACAATTGATGAGAAAATAATCTGCAGATTAATTAATGATGAAAAAAAAAGTTCAGTTTTTGCAGCCAGACATGATTTACGTTGTAATACAGATTTTTAAAAGTTTTTAAAGTTTTGAAGATGAAGCCCTTCATCTCTTGTGATGCAAAACAGGTACAAAACACTGACTCTGAATGACAAAAGGTGTGATACTTTAAGAAAATACATGCTGAGGATGTGCTGGGATGCATCATCAGTGATGTAGCCTGGGGTCATCCAGTGTTTCAGGTCTTTCAACATCAGACAGTCTCGCCCTGCGTGACCCAGCGTGGGTGATCGGTTCCTGACTTGCATGCCAGCAGCAGTTGACCAATGGGTGTCCCTCTTCAGCCAAAGTCACCTGGTGGCTTTCTCTCCACCATCAGTAACAGATTTGATGGCTCTCTTTTTTGCCAATTCCACTCGCCTGAGTTTGGTCAAGGCTCTGCAGAGTGACCGGCCTGCAATGCTCCGACATCCCAACTCAATAGGTTTGCTGGAGGTTTTCCAGCTCTGTCTCCTACATTGCTCTGCCAGCTGCTGGTACTTGGCATATTGTGCTTGTGTGCATCATTCATGTTCCCAGAGTACAGTGAGCTCCAACATGATCAGCTGCTTTGTAGCTTTGGAAAAAAAATGATCAGTGTTGTTGGGACGATGTGTTCAGGAAACCTCAGTTGCTTGTCCAGGTCAACTTTCAAGTGCCAGTCAGCAGCTGAAGCAAAGGGGGGAGGGTTGAATATTTAAGTCCGGCCCTAACAAACGTGATGGTCTTCTTTAAGCAGTGGTGTCTCTGCAGCTGCCTTCAGGACCTGAGGTGTTTCACTTTTGCTCCAGGATGCAGGACTTGAAACAGACTCTGTCGTCGTGTTATCCCAGGTGATCCTTGGCTGCTCAACAGATTCCCACTTTGTCCATGTTCCTTGTTGTCTCAGAACTACCATTCTGCCTGCTCTTTCTTCCTCCACTGCTATTCTCAGCTGGCATCTCTCGTTGCCCAGGGCTTTGCAGACTGGGGTCCCGGGGAGGTAACTGAGACCTGCCTCTGCCTGTGGCCATGTTCCCCACCAGCTCTCTCTGCCTCAGCCTGGACTCTGAAACCTGCAGTGCATTTGATGCTTTCCACTTCCTGCCTGTCCTGGCCTGGAGTCCTGCCAGTCTCTGTACAGAAGCACCTTGTGCTTGCGCGGACCCTATCTTGAGCCTATCTTGGCTGTCAACGGGCGAGAGGCGGGGTACACCCTGGGCTGGTCGCCAGCCGATCACAGGGCACATACACACACCATTCACACACACTCACACCTAGGGGCAATTTAGAGTCACCAATCAGCCTAATGAGCATGTTTTTGGTCTGTGGGAGGAAGCCGGAGTGCCCACGCATGCACGGGAAGAACATGCAAACTTCATACAGAAAGGCCCGACCCAGGAATCGAACCTGCGACCTTCTTGCTGTGAGGCACGCGCACTACCTGCTGCGCCACCGTGCAGCCCCGTCTGCTGTACAATAAACCCCTTTTTCAGACCACTGAAATTGAGCTGTAAGATGGTGCTGTACTGCATCTCTGAAGGTCGCTGCTGATCTTCCTCTCCATTGACTCTACAGTTGACAGAGGGACCTCATACACCAGCAGTGGCCACGGGATCCTGGGCAAGTTGGCATGATGGTAGACCCAGGATTTAAATTGTCCTGGTAGGCTGGATTTGTCCACCTTCATGAGCCAGTCGCTGAGGTTGTCAAGGGTCTTCATGATGTAAGCGGCGTCAAAGATTTTCTCCAGACTTCTCTGGATGTTGTGGACCCAGAAGTAACTCTTAACCTGAAATCAATGTTTGTAATCCAGAATGAGATTTGTGATGTTGTTGTGTACATGGTGTCTCTGCAGGGTGATGTTCTTTGAGTGTTCCTCCTAAGTAACCCATAACCCCTCCACACACCTCCACTGGTCAGCAACTCTCTCTCTTCGCCAGATAACTCTCAGGATCTTCCACAGTTGTCAGATGAGTTCTGGACTTTTCTTATATACTACATATGGCACACTGCTGGGCTCTGGAGCTGAGACAGATCTTACTCCTTTCACTACATCCTGGACCTTCTTTCGGCTGGTGTGTTTATGAGAGACTTCTAGGGATCAAGTGATTAATCTCTCAGTGGATCACTTAAGGTGTTCTTGAGAAAGCAGTTGACCTCCTCTGTTGACCTTCAAAGATGACCACTGCGCTTGTTTCCAAGCAGATTTTTGACAAAGCCAAAGGGGTTTGTTATGAAGGCTGTTCTTCATCTGGTTCTCTCCTTTCTCTGTTTCTTGTGCCACTCTTCTTTTCCACAACATGTTCCTTAATTCAGTGAGAGGTTGTTTCTGCTCCTCCCTTGGAATACTAACCATGAGGCCAGAGAAACTAATCACACCAAAACCAAAAAATGTAATCTGAATAAAACCCAAGAAATAGCCCCAAGACTACTGCTGGGCCAAGGGCCAGGAGAAATATTGTTGACTGCCAAAGGCCAGAAACAATACACTTCACAAAGCAGACACAGTTCTGATTGGTGACTCCATAACCAGACATGAAGGAATGGCAAAGAGAGACAATCTTGGCATTAATCTTAACATTCCAACTTGGGGAGAGGCATCACATCTTTCAGAGGACTCCTCGCACTGAACACATGACTGACATCAACCGTGGGATAAAGTTTCAACTCCATCTGTTGGAACTGTAAAGAGCACTTTAGGTCTGATGAAATCCAAACATCTCTGGTTGATTGGCACTAACCTGCATCATGCACTTGGGATGGTGTACCAAAACAAGAGGATCAAATGCCCCTCATCCCCCTCTTCATCACATTTGTCAGGGGCTCAGCCTCCACAACAATCACTAATCAAGGAGTTAGTTAAAGCTGCCACATTGAAGCTCAGTCAAACTGATGAACTATGAAACAGAACCAAGAGGAGAGAGCGCATCAGTCCAGTCTTAGCAGCTCTGCACTGGCTTCCTGTAACATTAACAATTGATTTTAATGTTTAGCCTCACTCAGCAGAATTTATTCCCCATATACATAACCATCTTAATAACCACACACAGTATAAAAAGATCACTAAGTCAGAATATATTTTAGCAACTGTACACATTATATGAATTATTATATAATTATTATGTCAACACAAAGGTCCATGAGCCCCTAAATAAAACTGTAATTTATGCTACAAAGATATCTGAAAGCAGCTTATTGTGGTGACATTTTATAATTAACACAGGACGCTGCAAAGCTGAATTACGTCATTACAAAAAACAACATTAATGCATCATTCCAACGATCTCTTTCCTGCTCACTCAGATGATAAACATGTTTAGAAAGTAAGACTTAGTTAGCTTTGGTTATGACTTTATCCTCCTGCAAACAGGAGAAATGAAGGAGACAGGGAAACTTCACGTCTGTCGGTGGGCGTCACAGTGGCTTCCTGTGGCTGATAATTTAATGTGCCAGAAAAAAGGACTTGCAGATTTGTGACAATGTCTCAGAAATGAGAGAAAGATCTCACACTGGTGATTCAACGAGGTGGTAAGAGTGATTGACAGGTGGTTCATCCAAAGAAATCTTTAATCTGCTGCATGTTTAGTCTTATCTGGACTGTAATACAGAAAACGTCTTACATGAAGTGAAAGGACAGTGTCAGTGCTCTGCCACTACGACGCCACTTCAGACCTGAAAGGTTTTCTTCATCCTTAATTTCTGTTTAGTGCGTCTGTGGCTCAGGAGGTCAAGGTCGTCCACGAATCAGCAGCTCAGTGGTTTACATGTCAAAGTATCGTTGGGAAAAATACTGAATCCCAGATTTCTCCCGTTGTCACCAAGCATTTAACAGCTTTCATACCTGAATAACGGGGAGAAGTTGCAGTGTGAAGAACACAGGACATGCTGCTGCTCTCACGTCTGTACAGTGAGTGAGGAGCAGGCAGTGCGCCCCCCTCAGGACGCTCTTTGCACACAGTTTTCTGCCTGTTTTTCTCAAACACTTTTACTTTCACTTTGTCGTCTTCGACGGTTTCAAGCGACGGAGATTCAGACCAACTTCAACTAAACTAAAGGTAGAAAACACCAACTGTGTTTTTATACACTCTCTGTATATAAAGTACATATATATGTTTGATTTTTATTCTGGATTCTTTTTATTGTGCGTTTGTTTTTTTCTACGTCTCCGTCTTTGTTCTTTCCCGGTTGTGTTCCCGGTTCATAGCTTTCTATTATCAAAGTAACTTGATGAGCTGATCTGGAAACAGCTTTCTGTGAAGTCACACATGAACCTTTACTGTCTGACTCGCTGTCAGCTGCACATCAGTCACTTCAGGTAAACGCGCACTTTCAAACGTCGGAGACGGAAACATGCGGACTGAACAAGACGCAGCAAAGATGACTGACATCAGGATTCTGTTCAGAGTCCAGATGTTTTTCTTTGATCAGAGGAATCTGTCTGAAATACGTTGTGTCTGTTTCTCACTTTAATGTCTCCTTCAGACGTCACCATTTTAGAGTCAGAGCTGAAGTGAGAAACAGGAAGAGAAGCTACAAAACCACAAACATCGACTTCAGACTGAAGGCCAGTTTCTGCTCTTTAGAGGAGACTCGTGTCAGTGATGAAGCTCAACACATCCTCTTCATTTATTCAGGAACCTGAGATCTGTAGATCTCCTCTGTTAGATCCAAGAACAAATCACAAATGATCGAGTTCTACAGAGTTCAAAATTAGAAAATAAATCCTCAGTTTAAGGAAGTTTTCATGCAGACCTTCATGTTCTCAGCCAGAAGCAGAGGGGAGGTTGGTGGTTTGAATCCCCTCTGAGGTCGTTGAGGTGACTTTGACTCTGAAAGAAGCGTTTTGGTGTGTGAGTAAGATCATTTCCATTCTGCTTCTTCTTCCTCCTCCAGGTTCTTCATGCAGCAGTTGCTCTTCAGTCCAGTGAACGTCTGATCTGTCCGGCAGTGACGTCATGGCGGCTGCAGCATCAGGTGAGTCCAGTCATCAGACGCTGTCTTCTCTCTCTGGAAGAAAAGCACTTTGTCCTCAGACCCTCAGTCCAGTCTGTGAACCCTGAATGAAACTCTGCTCAACATGAGGACCTCTATAAGCTGTAGCTCAGTGACAGATCAGACAGACTGATCCCAGATCAGCTCACAGCTGGACTACAGTCACTGCTCAGTCAGTGTACGTCACATTTCATCACTGCTGTTTTATTCACAGTATCTTTGTCACATGCTTCAACAGAACCATGATTTGGGTTCAGCGTTGATGATCCGTGAATGTTTTTGACTCATAAAACTCCTTTGAAGTAACACTCAGACTTGTTTCCTTCCTGAATGAACCCACTGATCAATGTCCTGTGTGTCCTCTCGAAATATTTCCTTTCCTTCACTAACTGGCTTTTTGTGCTTTGCAGCTGATGCAGATGTGTGCTTTTTAATTTTCGGCTCTGGTTTAATTTGCTGTCTTATTCTTAAACTTTGGTGTTGTTGTGTTTTGCTGATCTCTCGTCATCGGCGGCTCTTGTTTTATTTATTCATGAAGGAGTTTTCCGTCCATCTCTCAGCCGGCTTTCTTGCAGTGTTGTAGTCCACTCAGACATGGTTCAACCTGCAGGAGTCAAACATTCAGACCGACTGAAGAAGATCTGCTTTCTGTTGTTCTGTCCCACAGACTCGAAACTCTCCCTGAAAACTTTGAGATGCTCATTAATACTGCTGAGACGATTCCAAACTTTCATTTCTAATCTTATTGGTTGTAATTATTTTTGCTTTTATCGTTCTCATTGTTTACTTTATTTGTCTGGTTGTCACTTCCTGCACCTTCACCTTCAAACATTGTTGGCTTCACCTTGTTTGATCCTTGTATTCTTCCTCTCTTGCTGCCTCTGAGCTTCCTTTGAGGGTTTTAGTTGTCTGCTCTTATAGTTTAGCTCAGCACTGTTTAAATGATGCTTCACCCTCAACGTGTTTCAGAGGATTTAAATAAAACACATTGAAAACTGAATGAATGTTTTCTGTCAAAGGGTGCAGAGCCAACAGATCTCCACTTGGTGGCGACAAAACCTAAAAGTTTGGTGGATTCACGTCAGCAGCCGCTGTGTTGTTTGAATTATCTGCAGAAGTTTTCTCCACCACTGATTCACTGTTAGCACCATGAACTCTTTCTGAGGATCACCTGATGTCAATCACACAGTGGTTTTTGTCATCAGCAGAGTTACATAAAACTTATATATTATAGATTATAGAATATATTATTTTATATTACCTGATTCTTTGGTCCACCAATGTGACTCCACTCGATCTGGATCTCAGCTGCATTCAGTCTCATCAGGTCTCGTTTTATTGCAGCAGGTCTCAGGTCAGTCTGTCGACATGTCAGATACCTTCGTGCACATATGTCAAACTTATTCCACAAAGGGCCGAGTGGCTGAAGGTTTTCTTTCCAACGAAGCAGCAACACACCAGACTTGACTCATTCATCAGCTGATCTCAGTCTTCAGACAGCTGATTCGTCAGACTGTGTGCTCTTGATTGGTTGGAGGAAAAACCTGCAGCCACACGGCCCTTTGTGGAATGAGTTTGACATGCCTGCCTTAGTGGATCCAAGTGGACTCAGCTCTCATCACATGTCAATTCAATTCAATTCAATTCAGTTTTATTTGTATAGCGCCAAATCACAACAGAAGTTGTCTCAGGACACTTTCCATATAGAGCTGGTACAGACCAAGCTCTTTTATCTACAAAGAAACCAACAATTCCCCCATGAGCAAGCACTTGGCGACAGTGGCGAGGAAAAACTTCTTTTAACAGGCAGAAACCTCGAGCAGAACCAGACTCTGGGTGGGCGGCCATCTGCCTCCACCGGTTGGGTGAGAGAGGAAGAGCAAGAGAGGGAGAGTGAGACAGACAGACAGACAGACAGACAGACAGACAGACAGACAGACAGACAGACAGACAGACAGACAGACAGACAGAAAGAAAAGCAGTCAGAGAGAGAGAGAGAGAGAGACAGAGAGAGAGAGACAGACAGACAGACATGCAGTCACAGTAACAGTGACAGTGGATGTAATAACAGCAGTAGCAGTTGCAGTGGATGTCAGGCAGGGCCAAGGCAGGAGACGCAGCTGAAATCCACAATCCAGATTCAGCCACTGTCCATGGGAACCTGCAAGACGACAAAGCACAGAGACTCCGGGGAAGGAGCTAAGTTAGTAACACGCCGTGGTAGGACATGAGAGCGTGCAGATGGAGAGGGACAGAAGGACAGAGGAGCTCGGTGTATCTTTGGATGTCCCCCAACAGTCTAATCCTATAGCAGCATAACTAGGGGCTGGTCCAGGACCAGCCTGAGCCAGCCCTAACTATAAGCTTTATCAAAAAGGACAGTTTTAAGACGACTCTTAAATGTAGAGAGAGTGTCTGCCTCCCGGACAAAGACTGAAGATGGTTCCACAGGAGAGGAGCTTGATAGCTAAATGCTCTGACTCCTGTTCTGCTTTTTGAGACTTTAGGAACCATAAGTAGAAATGCATTCTGGGAACGCAGTGTTCGAGTAGGGCAATAAGGTACTATGAGCTCTTTAAGATAAGAAGGTGCCTGGTTATTTATGGCTTTGTAAGTAAGGAGGAGAATTTTAAACTCTATTCTAAACTTTACAGGGAGCCAGTGCAAAGTGGCGAGTATTGGAGAAATATGATCTCGCTTCCTGGTTTTTGTCAGAACACGTGCTGCAGCGTTCTGGAGCAACTGGAGAATATTCAGAATAGAATAGAATAGAATAGAATAGAATAGAATAGAATAGAATAGGTTTTGTCATCATCATCATCATCATCATCATCTTGGATTGAAGATGTTTTTGAGGCTGACGTGTTGATGCTCTTTTCCATCATGGCTGCTTGTTGGTGGAGCTTCATGCTGCGGTCAGTGTTGCTGTTGGTCTCTCTGGTTGGGTCTGTTCAGGTCCACCACATTCTGGACGGGGTCGAACTGTCTGTTTCTTGTTGATGTTGGGTTCTGGCAGGTTTTCCACCTGTTTGTTTCAGATCTGGTCCAAAGTTTTAGACGACAGTGTTTCTGTCATAAGAAGCTCTACTATTGATCACATGTGATCATATAAATGACTGAATGAATGCTGTGTTCTTACATTAACAGGAGATCAGCCTCCACTGAAGCGCAGGAACAGCTTTCCTTACCTGCCACCTGACAGTGAGTCAAACTGAACTGTGTCATCCTGCTCTTTAACAATATCTGAGTTTACAGTATTTTGTAGCTTCAGTCTGTCAGTAAGAAACTAAACCTGAAGTCAAACAATGAAACTAGAAATGAATCAATGCAAGTCAGCGTTTATTTGCCTTTTCTAATCTTTGTTTTTCTCAGTGTCTGAGCTGAGGGTCGTTCTGCTGGGGAACAGCTGGTCTCAGAGGAGTTCAGTGGGGAACTTCATGCTGGGACAGACTAAGTTCAACACTGAGAGAGAAGAAGACAGATGTCTGAGAGACAGAGGACAGTTAAAGGACAAAACAATAGTCCTCACCAACACTCCAGATCTGCTGCATCCAAACATCTCTCATCACAAACTGACAGAGTTGATAGAAAACTGTGTGAGACTCTCTGATCCTGGACCTCATGTGTTCCTGCTGGTTCTGCAGCCTGAAGACTTCACTGAGGAACACAAACTGAGGCTCTGCAGCTTCCTTCAGCTCTTCAATGATCGATCATTTGATCATTCACTGGTGCTGATATCAACACCCAGAGAGGAGAGTCCAGGATTGATGGAAACATACATGGAACAGCCTCCATTAAAGGACATGATCAGACGGTGTCACTCCAGGTTTCTGTGGCAGAAGAACCTTGAACGTCCACAGCTGTTAACACGCTTGGGTCAAATCGTAGAGGAGACCAATGTGGAGCATCTCAGCTATGAAGCATTTACAGACACAACATCTACTTCACCAGGCGACCATCAAAGGCCAAAACCAAAGGAAGCACAGACTTCTATCATGGGTGTTAAAGCTGCTGGTAAGAGCAGAAACAGTCCTGAGAAGGAAACTCTGTTCAAACAAATCCTGTTTGATTAAATTAGAGCATCAAGCTGAAAATTAATGATGTCGTGTTTTTATAGGACTGAGTGCAGTTAAAGGATTCACTGCTAAATTCTCAGAGAAAAAGCCTTTGACTCACAGTAAGTAAATTCATCAGTGTTCATCATCAATTTACTGATTTTTGGTGGCATCTTTTCTCCAGAATGAACCCAAACTCATCCCACAATTCTTCACCACAGAAACACAAAAAACTAAATAAAAACAGTTTAAAACAAAAACCTTAAATCACATTTTTCACATGTTACTCTCTTCTGTTACATTCATATTTTGCTACTTTTCATTTGCAAAATACTAGTGCTGTCAAAAATATTGTGTTATTAACGCGTTAACGCAAATCAATTTGAATGGCGTCATTTTTTTTATTGCGCGATTAACGCTCTTTGTGACGTAGTGAACTTGTAGTTTTTTATAAGCTGTGACCACTGCTAGTAACATAAGAAAAACTACAGGATCCGATTGTAAACCGGAAACAAAACAATAGGCACACCCCCACACACGTGTTTGGTCTCGCCTGCTCAAGCGCGAAATGCTGAAATGGACGCGAACAAGATTCTGAATGGAAAGTTTAGTTTCAAAAAGTTACCAGATGGGTCGACTGACAAGACCAAAGTTATCTGTGTGTGTTGTCAGTGTGAACTGAGTTCTCACCGCAGCACATCCAGTCTCAAACACCACTTGATGGCCAAACACAGTGAATGCGAATTCTCTGCGCCACCTTGTCAAAATCAGGCAACAATGGACGGCTTTTGACAGAGGATATGGACACCACAACTAAGAACAAGCTGACTGCAGCCAGAGACAAGTAATGACTGCTTGTTGTTCAAAGGAAACTGAAGAAAGAAAGTTTCAGCCATTGTTTAACTGCACTATGGGCTGAGTCCTAGTTTACAATGATGTGCACTCTGTAACTTTATTTTGTATCACCCTGTTTTGATCCCTTAGAAAGGGCTGTTGAAGGGCTTTTTGCGCATGCGCATGCCCCAGACGCTAACATGCAGGGATTACACATTTAATAATGTCTCTTGACTAAAAATATGACCAATTAAACAAGTGACTTCAACTTACGAATTATTAAGATAATAATTTTGCTTCTCATGTTTATCTATATTTTTGTTGTCTTACAGGTTCTTCATTCAGAATTCTGCTGTTGGGGAAAACAGACGACAAAAAGACAAAGCTGAGTAACTTCATCATTGGAAACAGTCAGGAATGGCAAAACTATCTGCCAAAGCCTTTTCCTATCAAACAATGTGTGGCTGCGAGTGGAGAGTGGAGAGGAAATCATCTGACAGTCGTGAAGAGTCCAAACATCTTCAGTCTGTCTGTGGAGACATTCAGAGACGAGATGAAGAGCTGTGTGACTCTTTGTCCTCCTGGACCAAATGTTCTTCTGCTGTTAGTGAAACCTTCTGATTTCACAGAGAAGAACAGACAAACACTGAAGTTCATCCTGAGTTTGTTTGATGGAGATGCTTTTAAACACTCAATGGTCGTCGAGACACATGAGGGGAATGAAACATCTGTTAGTCAGCTCCTTAAAGACTGTGGAGGAAGACGCTTCAACATGGCTGAAGGTGACCACCAGCTGTTAATGGAGAAGATTGAGAAGATTGTGCATGAAAACAAAGGAAGCTTCCTCGCCTTCACTGAAGAGACCATCAGACCAAAGTCTGAACACATCAGACCAGCTTTAAACCTGGTTCTGTGTGGGAGGACAGGAGCAGGGAAGACTTCAGCCATCGAGGCCATTTTAGGTGGGACAGAGTTTCATTCAGTCTCCGACTCATCAGAGTGTGTCAAACATCAGGGAGAGGTGTGTGGACGTCGGCTTTCCCTGCTGGAGCTGCCTGCCTTGTATGGAAAAGCTCAGGAGGCAGTGATGGAGGCATCATTCAGGTGTATCTCCCTCTGTGACCCTGAGGGCGTCCACGCCTTCATCCTGGTCCTACCTGTGGGTCCCCTCACTGATGAAGACAAGGCAGAGATAAAGATCATCCAGAACACATTCAGCTCTCGAGTCAATGACTTCACCAGGATTCTGCTCACTGTGGAGTCAGATCCTACAGCTCCAGCTGTGGTCGACTTTGTTAGAGGAAGCAAGGACATTCAGGATCTCTGTCAGAGCTGTGGAGGAAGATATGATGTTCTCAACATCAAGGACGAGCAGCAGATCCCAGAGCTGCTGGAAGCTGTGGAAGAGATGAGAGTTAAAGGATCCAAAAGCTTCACGAAGGACACGTTCACCAGGGCTCAGATGGAGAAGGTTGTAGAGCAGGAGAAGACTAATGCAGGACTCAAAGCTGAACTGCAGGATGTGAAACAGAGGAGTGTGATGGGAGGTGGTGATGAAAGTCAGAGCAGAGAGTGTCTCAGGATGGTGCTGGTTGGGAAGACTGGCAGTGGGAAGAGTGCAACTGGAAACACCATTTTGGACAAGAAGCATTTTAAATCTACTGCCAGCTCAAAGTCTGTGACCAAGTTCTGTGAGAAAGCAGCAGGAGAGATTGATGGTCAGCCTGTTGTTGTGGTCGACACCCCCGGCTTGTTTGACACGACTCTGTCCAATGATCTCATTCAACAGGAACTTGTGAAATGCATCAGCTTGTTGTCTCCTGGACCTCATGTGTTCTTACTCGTCCTGCAGATCGGTCGTTTTACAAAGGAAGAAAAAGACTCTGTGGAACTGATCAAGAAATGTTTTGGCAAGAATTCACAACATTTCATCATCGTCTTATTCACAAGAGGAGACGATCTGGATAAGTCATTTGAGAGTTACCTCGAAGAATGTGATGACTTTATAAAAACAATGATAAACGACTGCGGAGAAAGATACCAGGTCTTCAACAACAAAGATCACACAAACCGAACACAAGTCAGAGAGCTGCTGGCCAAGATCAACACAATGAAGAAGGAAAACGGCGGCAGCTGCTACACCTCAGAGATGTTCCAAGAGGCCGAGGCAGCGATACAGAAGGAGGTGGAGAGGATCCTGAAGGAGAAAGAGGAGGAAATGCAGAGACAGAAGGAGGAGCTTCAAAGAAAACATGAGGAGCAAATGGAAGCAGTGAAAAGACAAATGGAAGATCAGAAAGCTGAAATAGAACAGGAGAGAAAACTGAGAGAAAAACATCTTAAAGATCTGGAGGAAAACATGGAGAAGGAGCGTGAACAGAGAAAGAAAGAACAGAAGGAGAGAGAGGAGGAGGACAAGAAAAAGAAAGAGCAGGAAGAACTTCAGCAACAAGAGTGGAAAGAAGAACGTAAAGATCTGGAAGAAAAGATAAAGTCAGAGTCAAAGGAAAAGGAAACTATTGACAGAAAGCTGGAGGAGAGTAGAGAAGAGATGAGAAAGAAACGAGAGGATTGGGAGGAGGAAAGAAAAGAATGGTGGGAGAAACGATATCGAGAGGATGAAGAGAAACGTCAGGAGGAGCAAAGAAGACTTAAAAAGCTCCAAGAAGAATACGAACAGGAAAAAGAAAAACATGAAAACAAAAGAAAAGAAGATCAAATGAAATTAGAAAAGGCAGAAAAGGAGAGAGAAGAATTAGAGGAAATGTATAAGAAAAAAATGAAGGAAATGAAGAAGAAGTATGAAGAGGAGGCAAGAAAACAAGCCGAAGAATTCAATGATTTTAAAAAGAAATACACAGAGGACTTTGAAGCACTGGTGGAGAAACACATGGAGGAAATAAAGGAACTGAAGGAAAAGCATGAGACACAAATAAAAGAAACAGAGGAGGAGCGTGACAAAGAGTACAATCTGTTACAAAACCTGTCAGGTCACAAAGAAAAAGAGCTGAAAGATCAGATGGAGAAGCTGAAGAAACAGCATGAAGAAGAAGTAGAAGATTTGAAAAGAAAATACAAAAATAGATGTATCATCATCTGAACTCAGCACCGACTCCTGATCTTCATCATGTTAGCAGATCATCGTTTAGGATCATTTAACAGACTGTTAATCACATTCATCAGTAACAAAGATTCTGAAGCTTTAAGGACGCTTTGCTTTTTTCTCTGTATCAAATCAACTCTGTGATTTCAACACGATGTCAGAATATTTGGAGTGTCGTCAGTCCATTGTTACTCCTCCACCAGAGGACGTCCTGTCTCTGTGTGCAGGTTTGTCCTCGTCAACAGCTGGACGACCGCTCGTCACTGCAGGCTGAACACACGTCACATGTCTGATTCCATTATTCCAACATACGTTTCATTTTCTTTACACACTGTTGATTTAGTATAATTTTTACACATTTTTATATCTGTACATACACACACACACACACACACACACACACACACACACACACACACACACACACTGTACTGTGCACTCAGTGGCCACTTTATTAGGTACACCTGTTCAGTCTCTTGCAGTTCAGTCGTGCTCTGAAATAAAGTCTGTTCATGAAGCTGATAACGTTCAGTGTTTGCTCACGTTGTCAGAAAAGTGTAAATTTAATGATGTTTATTACTGTGGTGTTCCCATCACACTGAGAGGTGTTTCTCATGTTTGTCCTCCTAAAAACACACATTTCAATGAAAACCTCTGACAAAGTCACCAAAAACACAACAAGCATCATGAAGCTTGATGACAGCTGACTGTTCATGTGTTCCTAATAAAGTGGCCACTGAGTGTAGCGGCCTATCAGAGCTGATCTGTTCACGCTGCAGCGTTTGCTGATGCATCTTTAGACATTTATTCACAGACTTTTCCACCTTTTAGAAGATGTTTTCTGTCTTTACTTGGTTTATTTTTTCAGCGGTGATTTCAGCCTTTCATTGCAGAGCATGTCGTCATTTTCCTTCACAGTTCACTGTCAGTATATTCACATAGAAACATGCACTCAGACACATGCTGCGTGCTGACGCTTCATCTGCTAAAAACTCTGTTTGAAGAACATTTTTCACAGACTTTTTCTGTTTTTCTTGTTCTTTTTAAATGTACTTGTATTATTTTGGATTTCTTTGCTTTTCTCTGTTCTTTGTGTTGGTAAAAACAAAGAGAATCTCTTTAGATTTTGGACTGTTGGTCTGAAGGAACTCTTTTAACTCTTTTCTAACATTTAAAGGCCAGTTAAAGAGAAAATAATGTGCAGATGAACTGATGATGAAATGTTTGATGATTTCCTTTGTACCACCTTCATGAATAAAGTCTGACTTCTTCTTCTTCATGTGTTGTCACTGTGTCGGTCTGTCAGCATCGAGCACTGAGACTTGCTGTGAACCATCTTACAAACACATTTTCTGAATGAACTGTTCCCTCCTCCTGTGCAAACTTTAGTTTCAACCTGAGTTTAAGCCGTCAGTCAATACGCCCTCATTCTCTCTGAGAAGTCCTCGGTGTGTCTGATGATGAGGTCTGAGGATGGACGATTCCCCTCCAGCCTGCAGAGTCTCCTGTGCTCACAGCTTGTCTGCATGTCGTCGCTCTCAGACTTCGGCTTCGGCGGACCGACGCTCCTCCGGCTCCACCGACAGGCCCGAACCAGCCGGAGAATGTGGACAATGTCGTCTGCCTGACTGCAGGCGACGGTCACAGGCCAGAGCTGAAAACCGGCACGCCGAAGCAAACCGGTGCTGCGACTTCACTGCAGCACCGTCGAAACACTGCAGTACAACTACTGCATTCACATTTTCACTGTGAGCGTTTGCTCCAAAGTGCTGAGCTGTGTTCTGGTATTAATACACTCTCTGTACTTTAAACACTGCACATCCTCTCTCATGTATCTTCAGCGGTGGAAGAAGTACTCAGATCCTTTACTCAAGTACACGTAGCAGTACCACACTTTAAAATACTCCAGTACAAGTAAAAGTTCTGCCTTCAAAAGTCCAAGGAAAATGTACTCGAATTATGAAAGTATGAGTAATTAATGGTTCTATTGTTCAATTGTTGTTTTAACATTACTGATGCTTTAACATGTGAGCAGCATTCAGCAGCTTCAGGTTTGATTAACTGTTCAATGAAATCCACAGCTGTCAGAGAAATGTCGTGTTCGTCTCTGGAATGTGGAGTTGAAGTACATTCAAATACTCGAGTACAAGTATCTACAAAGTGCAGTATTAAATGTACTTCCTGCTGTGTGTCTGTGATTTATCAGCTCATTGTTTCTTTTGTCTGTTACCTGCATTCTTCAGGTGAGTGTTGTGTACACCTGAACAGCAGCAGGACCCTCTGCTGCAGGTGTGTCACCTGCTCTTACGCCCATATAAGGAAACAGCACAAATGCTCATTTACAGGTAAAACGCAGACTTTCAGTTCTGCACGAGCGAAAACTGAGCTGAAATTCAAAAAGCTGAAATATTCATCGTGAAGACTGTGAAATGATTCTTCAGCTCAGTTATGAGCCGTGTTTGAACCTGATTCATGGAGTTTAAAGGTGCTGCACGCGTCCTCGTTTGGCTTCGTCACTGAAGGATTTCGGTGTTCAGGATGTTTACTGCGTCACATTTTATCAGCTGATGGTTCGTTTCTGCATCCTTCAGGTAAATGTTGTGTAAAAGTTCAGCAGGACTTCAGTAAATCGTCCCTTCACTTCCCTCCACAGCAGCAGCAGGTGTGTCATTTTGGCTGCAGTTAAGTCCATACAAGGACAGGTGGGAGGAAGTGGCTGACACTCGGGGGGCGTGGCCACACCTGGAGAGGACCGCCCCCTGGAATCTGCAATGCTCCACTGAGGTGAGTTAGAAGTTAGAAAAGGAAAACATGTTGAGGTGTAAAAGGTAAAAAAAACACATTTTCCAGCAATGACAGAGGAGCACAGGAGGTAATTAAAGGTTCAGACATGTCTGTGCAGGTTCAGGGTGTGGACACAATAACAGGAACACCTGAGCAACATGCAAAACTTCAGAGGCAGAAAGTTTCTGTTCGTCACATTAAAGAGAATCCTGAATGTAAACTGACGTTTCCTAACGCTGATGGTTCAGTTGATTTTCGTGTCCAGCGAGTATTTTCTACTTTTTACACCACAAAGTTTTCAGTTACTTTTCATCCCCTTCATGTCCAGTGAAAAGCTCGTATCTCCAGATGTGTTGATGTTTAATGTTTGAGCTGAACTGAAGGATGAAGAGTTCCTTCCTCTTCTTCAGCTCAGTAAACTCTTTAAAAGCCTCTTGATCAGCTGAAAAACTTCGTCACAAAGCTGAAAACAGGCTGTTTGTCTGAGATACGAGGTTCTGACAGGACGCCGCGCTGCAGCAGCGCATGAATCCACAGACAGCAGATAGAAAAACACTTTACTCACACCACACAGGTACTTTACGACTTTAATAATACTCACATACTTTTACTTCAGTGAGATTTTGAATACAGGACCATTACTTTCAGCGAGTATTTTCACAGTGAGGCATGAGTACTTTTACCTCAGTGAAGGATCTGAATACTTCTTCCACGGCTGGTTCACACATAGTACATCGAAAGAGTTTCACTAAAGAAGGCCGTGATTGATTCAGAGGATGAAGGAGGAGGAGGAGGAGGAGGAGGAGGAGGAGGAGGAGGAGGAGGAAGGCCTGAACCGAGCTGTTTTATGTGTGAAGCGATGTGGACAGAAGAGACACAACAGTCCACCAGCTGCTCTGAACTCCAGCAGTCACATAATAACTGCTGACAGCTGGTGTTCACAGTGAGGCCGACAGCTGAGGCGGCCTTCATACTGAGGATGAGGAGGACTCTGACACCTGCAGGTTTCAAACACATCTCAGATCAGAGACGTTCAGTCAGAGTTTCTGCTCTTTTTAAAACCTTTCTTTTCCTCTTCATCAGCAGTGAGTCTACAGGAAGTGAGAAAGACGACCTCCTCCTCCTCCTCCTCCTCCTCCTCCTCCTCCTCCTCCTCCTTCATCCTCTGAATCTGTACCTCAGCAGACGAGTCCACGCTGCTGCTCAAACTCACGTTGTCCGTCCTGATTTGCAGGATTTACTTGCAGCTTAGAACCAAAACTAAAGCACAAGCGTTCACAGAGGAGTTCCTGTTTTCAAGCTTTAGAGACGAAGAAGACTCTGATAGACTTCAGTGAAAGAACAAACTGTACATCTCTCCCTCCACTCACCGACAGGACAAACACTCATTATAGTGAACAAGAAAGTCTGATTTCAGACGCTCACATGACACAAATCAAACAACAAACACACGATGTGGAACTTTCTATGAGCAGAAACTTTCTGCATCCTGACACTCAAACAGTGTGTCTGACAGTGACCTTGAATCAAATGGCTTCTGTTCTGCAGCTGAAATGTTTTGAACGGACAAACGTCGCTTTGTGTGAAACCCTGAGCGGCTGCTAGCAGCGCAGAAGCTAATTCATGCTAACGGGGTGAGCAGATCAGAGAATAAGGAACAGGCTCCTGTTGGCCTTGTTGTGTGAGAAGCTGAAGGTAATTACAGCGTGGCTGCTTCGAGCCGGCTGCATGCCATTCTTCGTCATGTCGTCGCCTCTGACTGCTCAGTCAGTAAAAAGCCTCACCAGGATTCACATGAGGAGCTGGAGTTTCTTTAAATCCTGAGCTGAGAGTCATGGAGAACGTTTCTGATAATAAACATCAAAGAATGAGCCGAGCAGCGTTCAAGCTTTAACACAAACTGCACTGAGGCTGGATTTGTTTCAGGACGTTTCTCCTCACAACTGCCCTGAGGCCACAGACCCCCAGGGGCCCCGACAGGTCCAGGTTTACCGTGGGCCGACTGGTTTGGAAGATTTAATCTGAGAGTGGTTGAAAGAAGGAAATGAGCTGCAGGATGGCGGCGGACACTCCAGCGTAGTTTCAGCACTTCATCCTCTCAGTTTGTGCCTCAGTATTCATGAATGAACAGTGGAGGAATGTAACCAAGTACATCTACTCAAGTTCAGTACAATTTGAGTTATTTGTATTTGGGAATATAGTATTTTTTTTTTTTATTGCATTTAGTTGCCAACTCTTTTTACTTTACACATGAAGATTTCACACATGAAACAGAGCAAACAGCGCTGAGGGCAAACCTCCCCCATGTGCCTCCGCCTCCAGCCTCCTGTGGCCAGAATGGGTACTACAACAACACGTCACCTGTTTCCACAGAACAGACTGTGCTTCTGTAAAAAAAAACGCACTTGTGCATATATATTTATATTGTTATATTTTTACTTATTGTTATATTTTTACTGTTGTAATAGCTTCTTTTTAATTGATGTTACGCACCAACCTGACCAAAGCAAATTCCTCGTATGTTTAAAATCAATAAAGCTTTTCTGATTCAGATTCTATTTACCTCATGATAACATGTAAAATCTCAATCTGACAGTGTGTGTGTGTGTGTGTGTGTGTGTGTGTGTGTGTGTGTGTGCGCTGGCAACATTTAAATATGTCCTTAATCTGAAAATGATTTTCAGGTGTGAAATCAAAGAATCTGTTTAGAAGTTTCTTCCACCTTCATCCAGTCAAAGCCAGCTCGACCTTCATCATCCTCTTCGAAACCTCGTTTCTTTCATGACCAGCTCGCTCTTCCAGCAGCAGACCTGTCCGGCCTGACGGGCCAATCACGGCCCTGCAGCAGCTGGATTCCTGAACTGGGACAAACCCTGAGGGGCTTTCTACGGAGGAACAGGTTTTCATCCCGCGGGCCCCTTCCTGCTTGACAGATGCTTGTTCTAGCCAATCAGGGCGCCAGCTGGGCCAACCTGAGGAATCCTGCTCACCTGAGCCAATGAGAGCTCCAGCTGAGAGAACCTTACCTTTTATGGACAAAGCCAGAAGTCCCGCCGGTGTAAATAAAACCGGCCGTTTTGGCCGCTGATGCTGCATTCACGGCGAACAGCTGGGGCACAGAAACACCTGAAAGACTTCACCCACAGACACGCCCGAGACTCACCTGCACAGGTAAGAGCCAGCGCTGGGTGCCTGGTGCGCTCTGAGGCGTTTTACCTGAAGAATCTCTCAGAAGTTCAGTTTGATTCTTAATTTAATGCGCAACACGGAATCATGTCAGGTGTGTGACGGACAGGTGAGGGACGCATGTTTGAGCCTTTAAACTGTATTTATGTCAGATTCACACCTGGAGACGTGCAAAACGGCAGACGCGTTTTCAGCCTTTCAAAATAAGACCAAGCGCGGTGCCCTGAACACAAATAATATTCAGTAAAGCTGTTTTTCGGTGTTTAACGCAAAGGTGGTACTTTCTGACAGCAGCTGAAGTTCCTTCATGTCAAACACGCAGACCTGCTGAAGACCTGCTGAAGACCTGCTGAAGACCTGCTGAAGACCTGCTGAAGACCTGCTGGTCTGCAGCAAAGAAGACGTTAGTCCTTAGTCCTCGCAGCAGGATCCTGATGTGGAGAACATCAGCCGAGGTTTCACTGTCAGGGAAGAGGAGGGCTGATGAAGCTGAGGCAGGTTCTCATCTTGTCAAGAAAACGTTATTAAAGGTTTGATCCAGTAAAAAGCGTCCAGTCTGGTCACAGAGTAAAAACACGTTTGTGTCGCGTCGAAACGGGAAACCTCTAATCAGACAAACCAGCCTCAGAGCGTCACACTCAGAGCCAGATCATCCAGAAACCGGACAGCCGGTCTCCGACAGACCAGATGCTGCAGTTCACTCCACTGTCACGAGGAAAAACATTAAGTTTGAACAGGACTGTCTGAGCAGGTTTCAAATGTCCCGCAGCCACAACGTGACGTTCAGCAGGTTGGACGACTTAAAGCCGACACACCTGAGGGGCTGCTGTCTGTCACACCTGCGCGCTGCTGCGGGGCGAGCTGAGGAACCCCGAGGGGACAAGAAACCAGCTGAGCCTGTGGGGTGGGGTGGGGGGTGGGGGGGTGGGGGGTGCTGAGGAGAAACTGGAAGATGCAGATTCATCCGCACTTCAAAAGGTTTAAACTGCAGCTTTGAAGACGAGGAGGGAGGGGGCAGAGGTCACAGCTCATTTCTGACGTCAGGATTCTCTTTGGATGTGCGCCGGTCGCATCTGGAGTGTGAGGTTCAGATTTGTCCGTTTTAACATGTGGTGGATGTAGCGGTGAGAGACAGGTAACCATAGAAACGGAGTTCAGGCTGGCTCATGACTCTAAACGTTTCCTTTCAGACATGGACGATGACGTCGCTGCCCTCGTTGTTGATAACGGCTCCGGTATGTGCAAGGCCGGGTTCGCCGGAGACGACGCCCCCCGCGCCGTCTTCCCGTCCATCGTGGGTCGCCCCAGACACCAGGTACTGATCCCAGCGTGAACATCACCTGCCCCGTAAAATCCAAGAGTGACACGTGACGGTAGAGGTGTGTTTGTGTGCGTGCAGGGTGTGATGGTGGGGATGGGACAGAAGGACAGCTACGTGGGGGACGAGGCCCAGAGCAAGAGAGGCATCCTGACCCTGAAGTACCCCATCGAGCACGGCATCGTCACCAACTGGGACGACATGGAGAAGGTGAGGATGTTACCTGAGCTGACTCACCTGCTCAAATAGCTGACAGCTGGGTCAGAGGTCAGGTTGCGGTGGTTTGGACTTTGTGTGCTGCTGGTTTAAAGCACAAAGCTGCACAGGTTCAGGTTTAAAAAGACATCAGGTCTTAATGTCACCAACATGAGGAACGTTGAGGTTTTAATTTTAAGGCGTCTTTGGATGAAAAGCTGCATCAAAACTTTTTCCCGCCTCATGATAAATGTGAAACTGGAAACATGACCCTGAATGGAAAATGGTCTTTTTCAGCATGATGAGTCATTCCTGGTGCTTCAGTGCGTCAGTGTGGAGCTAATTCTGACCCGCTTCATCCATAACGATGCAGCATTATTCAGTGTTTGTGTTAATAACGTAACGAGCAGCTACAGCTGTCAGACACACGCAGCAGAGTAAAAGTATAACGTACCTGAGAGTAAATGTACTTCATAACTTTCCACCGCTGGGAAAAAAGAGGAAATTCAGGAAACACAGGACGTGATCTGACAGCAGCCATGCTTGAACTGTCCCGTCTCTCCCGTCCTGCAGATCTGGCATCACACCTTCTACAACGAGCTCCGCGTCGCTCCTGAGGAGCATCCGGTGCTGCTGACCGAGGCGCCCCTCAACCCCAAAGCTAACAGGGAGAAGATGACACAGGTGTGTGCTCAGTGCTGATTCCTTGTTCAGAGGTCTAACTTGTAATGCAGCTGCTGCAGAAAGAGGCAGTGAAAGCTGCTTTTGGTTGGTCACCTGCTGTCTTCCTTTGGTCCAGATCATGTTCGAGACCTTCAACTCTCCGGCCATGTATGTGGCCATCCAGGCCGTCCTGTCGCTGTACGCCTCCGGTCGCACCACAGGTGAGCTCAAACAGCCGCGCACACGTCTGGAAACACTCGCTGTGTGTGGTGATGGGAAAAAACTTTTCTTAGGACGTTGGGTTTTCTTATTCATCGTTTTGAGCAGCACCTAGTGGCCACAAGAGGAACTGCAGCTGAACACGTTTCAGTGGCGCTCATGTTGAACTGTGCAGACTGCTCAGTGCCACGTTTCTGTTGGAGTTTGATGGTTTTTGTGTCGCAGGTATTGTGATGGACTCCGGGGACGGTGTCAGCCACACCGTGCCCATCTACGAGGGCTATGCTCTACCTCACGCCATCCTCCGTCTGGACCTGGCTGGCAGAGATCTGACCGACTATCTGATGAAGATCCTCACAGAGAGAGGCTACAGCTTCACCACCACAGGTGCAGCACACATCCCTGACTTTCACTGCCTTAAACAGGTGGCGTTTACAAGAGTAGAAGATCAGAAGAGACGCCTTCTTTTCTCCTCTCTGAAGGTTTGTAACCTCCATTTTCTAACGCCAATATCTGAACTGTTGACCTGCAGCCGAGCGTGAGATTGTGCGCGACATGAAGGAGAAGCTCTGCTACGTGGCTCTGGACTTCGAGCAGGAGATGCAGACGGCCGCGAGCTCTTCCTCCCTGGAGAAGAGCTACGAGCTTCCTGACGGACAGGTCATCACCATCGGCAACGAGAGGTTCCGCTGCCCCGAGACGCTCTTCCAGCCCTCGTTCATCGGTGGGTAACGAGCGCCAACGCACCGTGTCGCGAATGAAAATGCAATGAAAGTTAAGCTGAACGCTAAACGTGTGCGCAGGAATGGAGTCCGCTGGCGTCCACGAGACGACCTACAACAGCATCATGAAGTGCGACGTGGACATCCGTAAAGACCTGTACGCCAACACCGTGCTGTCCGGAGGCACCACCATGTACCCCGGCATCGCTGACCGCATTCAGAAGGAGATCACCGCCCTGGCTCCACCCACCATGAAAATCAAGGTTCACTTTTATTTATTTCTTTATTTATTATCTGTGAAAACCTCCTTTTTCACGAAAGCCTTGATAAAACCTGAGGCTGATCTGGAAACATGCAGGCATCACCTGTAGCTTCAGTTTAAGTCTATCAGAGAAATCAGCTGATTCCCAACCTGAAAACAAGCTGCAGCACAACTTTTCTTTGTCTAAAATGATCAAAACTGCCCAGATATGTTGATTACTAATAGAAGTGCTGAAGCTGCAGTGTCGGGCTCTTCAACCCTCACAGTAAAATAAAACCAAGACTTCTGAATGAAACTGGTCAAATCTTAAACTGTCAGCGTTTCAAATTCGGCTTTTCTTCATTTTAAGCTCACGTTTTCTCTCCTCGCCTCCAGATCATCGCTCCCCCAGAGAGGAAGTACTCCGTCTGGATCGGCGGCTCCATCCTGGGCTCCCTCTCCACCTTCCAGCAGATGTGGATCAGCAAGCAGGAGTACGACGAGTCCGGCCCCTCCATCGTCCACCGCAAGTGCTTCTAAGCGCTCCTTCCGCCCTCTGCCCCAGCGGGAAGACGATCCGCCGTCCATCCAGCGAGAAATGTCTCCGGTCTGTTTTATGAACAAAAGACAAGACGCCGCGCACGAGACCAATCGAGCGACTGTCTCGGCAGCTTAATGAGCCTCCGCCATCGAACAGCTGAACGTGTCGCTCACTCGCTCGCAGGTTTCGCTCCTGCAGGTGGTAGATGTGGTCAAAGGAAACAGTATTATCACCAAACCTCTTCTGCCGTGTCTTCTACCTCTTTGACAGTCTCATGCAGTAGGTTGCACATCACTGTTGGGCTTTTGTCCTCGTCCGTTGTCTCGTCCAGAGTCCAGTTGTATCAGTACTCTCCACGAGTGTTTACTCATCAATAAAGTGCCAACATCTAACAGCTGCTCTGTCCTCATTTACTGCTCGAGTTTCACCTTTAAAACGTCTTCTGAGTCTATCTGTTCAGTCAAATTCTCCTCAAAGAACTGAACTAAATTCTGTTATTGCTTATCAAATATTGACGTTAAGTATGTCTCAATGAAAACTGATTTAATGACCATCAACTAGTATTATTACTGCTTTAGTGTAACCTGATTAGTTCCATTAAACAAAAGCAGGAAATGGTTTCCTTTTTTTCCAACTCCAGACTTTCACAATAAGAAGGAAGAAAGCATTAAGACTTTGAGTAGTTTGTCGTTTGTTGTGGCACCAAGACGCCAGTTATGAATCATTTTCTATCCATCGTCATCAAACATTTCTCAAACAGGAAGTGAAGCTCCAGAAATGAACTCTGACCTTTCGTCTTCGATCTCCACCTGAAGACTGAAGAAGAAACATGGCACTCACCTGAAAAGGCTGTTTGTTTGACTTCTGTTCTGCTGCGGGCGTAGAAAATCCATCAACACCAGGATTAAAATAAGGATGTAATATAACAACGACAGTTACTCAGAATGATTGATATCCATATTATTTTCAATGTGAAGACAGAACGTGACCTGACCCTTGACCTTTGATGACCCATTCCTATTCTGGGGAGAACTGCTGCTACTACATACAGTATACATAAAGGTGTGTATTTATACTGCAAACGCTCCTTCATGTCTTCTTCAGCTCAGTAAACTCTTTAAAAGCCTCTTGGATCAGCTGAAAAAGTTTCGTCACAAAGCTGAAAACAGCCTGTTTTTGGAGATACGAGATTCTCACAGGACGCCGCGCTGCAAACATGTGATGATCTTCTACAATCTGAAGCACTGATGAAGATTAAAGCAGCAACAGGAGATAAAGGAGTTCAATGAGCTCTGGCAAACACTCACAGGGACACTTTACTGCTTCTACTTCAAGTACCTTAAGTACATTTTGCAGATTGCAGAGTATTTTCACAGTGTGGTATTAGTACTTTTACTTTAAACAATACATGATAAATACAGTTTATATGATGGTGAAACTTTAGACTTAACATCTTATCATCAACTTATCATGTATATAAATATATAACTAATATGTAACCTCATGTTTTTTCAGGAAGGCCTAAACACACCGTTAGAGAAACATGTAAATATTCAGTGTCTGTGTTTTGTTAGGAGCGTTTATTGAACTTGGACGAGTGTCAGGCGTCATGCTGTGGTCTCACTGTGTTGTCCAGCTCATGAGTCCTGCAGGCATCTATCTGCAAAAACAGATGTTCATAATATTCATATCATGAGCCTGAGGTCTGTCGTCTTTCCATTGTGTTTTCAGCCCAAACGTCTGATGTGACGTGCTGGACAGAAACGTTCACAGTGCAGACGGAGCTGACTGACGCTCTGTTGGACGATCGAGCCTCAAACACTGCAGACGTTATTCCCAAAACACCATGAAGTGATCAGCATTGATCACTGTCATGTTGGATTTTATGAATCCAGTGTTTCAGCCCAGAGGACCAGGACAATCTGAAGACAGCGCGCTGTAGTCGTGGACATTGACCTGCCTACTATTCCACGCTGTGTCTCTGTCTTCTGGCTGGACTCCGTCACAGGAAGCTCAGCGTCACAGCTGGATTTCAAACACAGAACAACTTCATGTTTCTGCTCTTTTGGAAAGAAATCAACCTGGAGCTCCTTCTCTGGTCCAGGCGCCTCCGTTAGCAGCCTTCAGGTGTTTGAACTTTGACCTCAATGACGGACCTTCATGTCTCATTGGACAGTAAAGTGTGAGGACTGTGCCTTGAATGGTCAGGAGGGATCACGTGACTCCTAAATGAATCACAGAAAGGAGATGAAGGAGCAGGATTGCTACTGTTAGTACTAGACTGAGTAAAAGTACTAAGAGTGATGAAAACACTGTGAAGGCTCTGAGCAGTCGAATCGAGACACGTCCAGAGTGTCTGAGAAGAGCCTTCACAGTGTTTTCATCACTCTTAGTACTTTTACTCAGTCTAGTACTAAAAGTAGCAATACTGCAGTAACTGTAGTACTGTGATGCAGCAGCTGATGAGATTTCAGGATTATCAAACGTTATTTTTTGCGCTCACCTTTACGTCCACAGGTAGTTTGAACAGACTTCAGCTGACAGTAGAGCGCCACCTGCTGGTCAGCGGTTCGTCTGGTCCAGCCGGCCCTTCCTCCCTGTTACAAACCAAAAACGCTGGGACTGTGTGTGAAATATCAGGAGAAACTGAAAGTGGAGATTTGCAAAAGTCCACGTTTAATTTAAAACATGTCAAATGTTAAATTTCCTCATTTCGAATCTGAAGCGCGTTGAATGAAGTCGGTCAGACTCTGTTTCGTCTCAGCTCTTCATTCAACCAAACTCAGCCTGTCTGCCCTCCTGGACTCCGCTGGGCCTCTTTCTGCCTAGGAGGCTGACATCAATCAAATCTGTCAGTTTTCCACCTCGGATGGCGTCAGAGTGCAGATCGACTCGCCTGTTTCTCGGCTTCATCTGACTCTCACATGGTAACGATCACACCGATGCAGATGAACTCTGTGGAGTCCATCAGGGCTCAGTTCTTGGCCCTCTCCGGCTCTCTTCACATATTCCACCTCCTGCTCTAAATTCCAATAAAACCAAGATGTGGGTCATCAGCTCTGCTATACGTAGACTCCACATGGCTCCAGCAGCAGAACCTCTGGACTCCTATGGGCTCTTCTGGACTCTCGTCTCTCCAGAGAGCGTCGACCTGTTCAGGACACTGTTGTCACGTTTCTGTCCGTCCTTGGACAGAGATCCTTCCTGAGGTGGAGGAGTTTTTAACAGTTCAATAGTTACACGTGTCCATCTATCAGTTTGCTCTCTCCTGTGTTTTATTAGTATATTTGTATATAAGTACATTGAAACCTCAGAGGCAGTACTGTGTACACCTGTTACTGATATTTACTGTCATGTTTATTTAGCTAAACTGTTTGTTTCAAAGATCATCATCATCATTAAAGTTAAATTCAGTGTAAACCTCCACATGTTTCAGATGTGTTCAAAAGCATGAAGAGGAAGACAGTGAATGATGAAGAGCTCAGGCCTTCATGTTAGAGCTCCACCTGCTGGACAAAACACACCACAGATGCACTGGATCCCAGTGGATCCCTCCTAAAATAAACCTCCATCAACTGACGTGTTGATTGGATAATACAGGGGGTGGACACAATAACAGGAACACTTGCAGTCTGCAGCATGTTGGAGCTTCATGTTGATTCAGCTCAGAGGTCTGTTTGCACTTTGTTCACAGAGTGTCAGTCAGTGTTGGTGAGGAGCGACTGATCTCTGCTGATGGGCTTCCTGTGTTTGGACTCAACACTTTAACCTTCACCAAAGGACGATTCACTGCAGTTCGCTGCAGTTTAAGCTCCATCTACCTCACAAACTGCCAGCTGAGTGCACATTATGTGTGTATACAAACAAGTTTAACTCATTTTTACATCATTTGAAAACATATTTCACTTTCACTGAGGACCTTCAGTCATGATCCAGTGAGTCGGACCTGAGAAACAGATTGCAAAGACTGACGTTTCTCCATCATTCAGCCATCCACCTTCACAGCGCGCTCACAAGCTGAATCTCACCTCAAGCAGTCACACATGCAACCTGCCGAAGAATCATCTTTAATCATGTTTGGCACAAAACATAAAACAGGACCGAGCGGATGGTTCAGACGTTAAAGATCACTCATGAACAGCCTGCAGGTGAAACAGTGTGAGAGTCTCAGCTCTGGGTCTTCTGTCAGCCGTTGTCAGGCTGCAGTAACTGAACACTGAGCGCTGCAGCTCAGCGCGTCCTCATGCCTGTGACGCTGTGCTTTTCCTCCTCTGTGCTGTCAGTCCTGATCATCTGCTTTGAAAACGTGCTTTCATTTGTTGCAGTCTGCACAGCTGGATGGGAAAGTCGAGTTTTTATCCGTTTACAGCGGGGCATCCTGAACTGGGGCTTTAATGTCTCACATATATGCCTGCGTGTTGGTCTAAAGACAAAGAGGAAATACAGCACCAGAGCCTCCCGCTGCACACAAAGAACATCTGAACGTCTCAGTAAGCCGTATGCAGACAGTGTTGGTTAAGCAGATCCAGGCGTGCCCTAATGTTCCACCTCTGCACCACAAATGAAAGATTATGCTCATACAAAGTGTGACAAACAATAAAATCCATGAGGCAAGTTATTCTCAACAGACATTATGTTTCTTAAAGCAGCTGCAGGATGACTAGATAATCGATAATTAGCGTGATTATTTGCTGCCATTCACTCCAACACACGTAACATTAAAAGGCTGCTTCTGTGTTGAAGCATCAGTCATAATAATCCAGTAATGAAAAACATAATCATGATGAAAAACACTGAGAGACGAGTACGTTCACTACATTTTGGGAGATAACTGCACTTTACTAAAGTGAAAATCTTGGGACTTTTACTTGTAACAGAGTGTTTTTCCAGCGTAATAATAAGTCTGCTGAGCTAAACTGGAATAAAAAACCTCTTTGAGATTCATCCTTGTTGTCTGTCTAACAAACAAAATACTCTTGATTCATGATGACCAAGTTTGCAGATGGTTCACTGCTGTCATCTGAGATCTTCTCTTCAACACCTTCAGAGGTTTTTAAATGATGAAGGATCTGATGTTCAGTGAATAAAAAGCTCCTCTACATGCTCGGCATCAGGTGTTCTCCACTGTGCTCTTTCACAATCTGACCCAAGCGTGTTAACAGCTCTGGAAGTTCAAGGTTCTTCTGCCACAGAAACCTGTAATGACACCGTCTGATCATGTCCTTTAATGGAGGCTGTTCCATGTATGTTTCCATCAATCCTGGACTCTCCTCCCTGGGTGTTGATATCAGCACCAGTGAATGATCAAATGATCGATCACTGAAGAGCTGAAGGAAGCTGCAGAGCCTCAGTTTGTGTTCCTCAGTGAAGTCTTCAGGCTGCAGAACCAGCAGGAACACATGAGGTCCAGGATCACAGACTGACTGTAGATCTCTTCTCAGTCTGTGTGAGGGGAGGTGGAGGGGGTGCTGCTGCAGATCTGGAGTGTTTACGAGGACTATTTCCTTCTCCTTCACCTGTCCTCTTTCTGTCTGAAACCAGCCTTCTTCTTCCTCAGTGTTGAACTTAGTCTGACCCAGTATGAAGTTCCCCACTGAACTCCTCTGAGACCAGCTGTTCCCCAGCAGAACGACCCTCAGCTCAGACACTGAGAAGAAAACAGTCAGTCAGTTCAGACTCCATCCATGCTGAAGACAGTAAAACTGCATGAACAACCAGTGAGGAAGCTTCTTTAAGGTGGACTTGAGACATTCTGTCTTCTGTTATTCACTTGAAATGAAATGAAATGTTCGTTCCCTCCACCTACAAAACGCTGCCGTTCTACATGTTAAAACAGACGAGAATAAACGTGACGGAGCTCAGCTGAACTTACTGTTCGGTGGAAGGAGTTCAAAGCTGCTGCTGCGCTTCACCTCTGGCTCTGAGAAGATACACAACATGTAGATACTCCTCAGAATTGGCTTTATCGGCCAAATATGTGTGCACACAAGGAATCTGACTGGTTTAAACATGGAAGTCAATGTGCTTGAAAAAGCACACAAACGACTTATAAGTGCTTTCAAAAGGCACCATGACCTGAATGAATGAGAATGAGATGAATGCATCACCAACAAACTGAAAAAGATGGAGAATAAAAGCCACCTGATCATGGTGACCAGGACGAAAGTAACAACAGAGACAACACATAAAAGCACACAATAAAGGATTCAAATCCAGGTACCTGAGAAAAAGAAATGGTCAAACAGGAATCTGATGACTTTGATTAGCGCCCAGCAGCTCGGCCATCAGAAGCTACGCGCAGTGCATTGTGGTACATGTAGGCAGGGCCAGCACGGCCGCACAGCAGGAGAACTCAGCTTTCTGAGGAGGTCACTGCTGCAGTCGACCACATTCATCATCAACACTGACTGGACAGCACAGGACATGAGGGGAAGCGTCCCTTTGACGTGGACCTTAAGGACAGATTCTGTCCTTCATTATTAACATGAAACTTGTACATTCAGCAGTCAGCCTGCAAACATTTAAAGAAATAAAATGTGAAGCTCAAACTCTTCTTCTCTCACTCTTCTCCTCTTTTGTCCTTACCTTCATGATGGAGGCTGAACGTTTGATGATGATGCATCATCTCCTCCCGATGTCTCCTCATCTCCTCCCGATGTCTCCTCATCTCCTCTAGAAAACACAGTTAATGCAGACTTAATCTTCGCTGAAGAAGACTCAGGAGCCACAAACAAAGATGAACGTTACAGTTCAGCTCATGTCGTACTGCACACATCACTTCATATTTTAGACATGCTCTATATTCTTATACTCTGCTACCTGTTGCACATGTCACCTGCTCACACACGTTTTATTGTTTCATGGATTTTACTGCACTACCTGCACATACCTCATGCTGTTTATCCCTCATGCCATTTGCACTACCTGTATGTATTTATATGTTGGACATTATGTCTGTGCTCTAAGATCCAAGAACTGTCCTCATATTTGGGGTTTGAGGTTGTTTTTCTGATCCACCAAAAAACACACACACACACACACACACACACACACACACACACACACACACACACACACACACACACAGCTCATGGCCGTTAGCAGCAGACTTACCAGACTCATTGGATTGTGAAGCCCCCATACTGTCGCCTCGCTGCAGACGTCACAGACTGACTGCAGACCAGCTGCTGGGTTCACAGACCTGCAGAGAGAAAACCATCAAATGCTCTTTGATTTGTTTGTTAGCTTGTTTCAGGTTTTATGATTCCTGGTTTTAGGGGGTCCTGCAGATCCCTCGGTGCCCGACCTCCACACTCATAGTGGTTTGGGGTAAAACATTTCACTCAGAGCACAAAGTGTGTGTTCCTGCATTCAGGCCTACGTGACCTCTCCTTGTGCCTTTATGGACGATTGGACGAGTATTTCCTCCAGCAGCAGAACAACTAATGGCTTCACTTTCACTTTGCCAGCTTTGACCTTTGACATTCATGAAAGAAATCAAGTCATTTGTGCCAAAAAGTGATGGTCTGGCCCAGCTGATTTCACCTGAATCAAACAGTCCCAACGTGCAAATGCACAGAGCTTTAAGTCTGAGGTAACAGCAAAGGTGCGTCTTTGATGCAGGTACAAGCAGCTCGCAACAACGACAGATGCTGCGCGCGCTCCCGCGAGTCCGCGCCTCCCGCACACCTGTACTTCCGGAAACACTACATATACCCATAGACATAATATACGCATACACCTGTGTACGGTGTGTGACGTGTAGTGTGTCTGTCTGTCTCGAGCTTCCTCTCCTTGTTTTAGCGGTTTGTCTTTAGCATCTTACCTGCTGAACATTTACGTGTCATTTTCAAGACCCTGCGTCAAACTGCTTGTGTCTAAAGACTTAAAAATAAGACATAACGAAGCAGAGCCTGACTTCCTCTTATCACGTCAGAGCAGGGCCAAAACTAGCATTAAGACATCCAGGATAAGTGACTGAGCTGAGCTCAACCAATCCAAAACATGAGCGTCCAGGCTTAATCGGTTGCACAAAGACCAAGTCAGGATGAGCAGACACGGGCTGTGTCCCAATTCAGGGGCTGCATCCTTCGGAGGACCCTTCCTACGCGGCCCACGGAGGATGCGGAGGCTCCTCCGTGGGCCGCATCAACCATCGGTAAATGGGACGGTCTAGCCTTCGGAGCATTTCCTGATTGCGTCACAACGTCATAACTTCTTCCCTCCTAACCCGGGAAAAACACACGTACGGAGACAAAAAGTTAACAGACGACAAACGACACAACAGAAACATAACCGACAGACGACGGAAACATAACCGATAGACGACAGACGACAGACGACAGACGACAATGGAGCCAGAGGTTTTGCGACACCGGCGGCTCGTTTACCT
Source organism: Chaetodon trifascialis (assembly GCF_039877785.1). Taxonomy (NCBI): domain Eukaryota; kingdom Metazoa; phylum Chordata; class Actinopteri; order Chaetodontiformes; family Chaetodontidae; genus Chaetodon; species Chaetodon trifascialis. The sequence continues at coordinate 1,209,172 of NC_092061.1, forward strand.
CCGGCTGGGAGAGCGCCGTGGGGGGGTAACATTAACCGGCTATTTGAACCCATATTAATGTTCATACATTACCCGTTAATAAACGATACCGTTTAGTGACAAACGCTTGCCATATAAACTATGGACTGACATATATGTCATTTAACCGTGAGTCTTGATACTTCTGTACGCTGTAATTTTAATGCTATGTTTGTAAGATCTGAAAAGTGCTTGAATTGAATAGTTGAATGTGTATGAACCCTGTAAATAACCCTGACTTCATTCAATAGCCTATTAAAATGTTAAAATGTTGTGTTATTAAATATCAAAAGTGTAATAGATGGAGAGATGAAGCATTATTGGTCTAAGCTTTAACAGTCACTTGAGTTGTCTTATCAACTAAAACTCAGTTGCTCTTGTTTAATCCTCCTGTTCTTACCCTCCTTTCTCCATCCAGACAAGGCCGATGTTCTGCTGCATAAAAGCTGCTGGAGCAATCGATGGCTGCCATGTGAGGATCAAGCCTCCAAGCGGTCCCGATGGTCACTGTTATCGAACAGGAAACTGTTTGCTTCAGTAATCCCGCAGCAGCACCAGGGACTCCTGCTCAGCCTCAACTGTAGATATGTTCTCTGTGAATCTGCAAATCTCTGTCAATAGTCATTTCTGCTGATCTTTTGTAAACAGTTGTACATTTTAAGAATGCCCACTTGATAAATAAAGTTGATCTTATCAAGTTAGACTGATTTGGCCTCTTGTGTTTGTGCTGTACACAAGCTTGCAGGCTCCTGCATCCATTCATCTGTCTGTTCATTTGTTGTGTTCAGATTTGTCCTGCATTTGTTTCAGTGTGCAGACATGTGGGGTGTGTTATATACAGACCGTTGGATGTGTATTTATTCTTGTGTTGTATAATATGCTTCGATTCTGTGCTTTCTGTCTTGCAGAGTCACTGTGTGACTTCAGTTTGGAAAGAACTGATGCTTTGATTTATCCTGATTCAATAAAGGAACATCATGTTACTCTTTGATGGTTATTTATATTTATATTGGATGTGTATTTTATATATAGTCTATGGGAAACTGTATATCTGATGATTGCAACACATCTAAAATCATCATTTATCTACAATGATTGAAATTAATCCATCCATCCATTGTCTTCCGCTTATCCGGGGCCGGATTGCGGGGGGAGCAGTCTGAGCAGGGACGCCCAGACTTCCCTCTCCCCGGACACTTCCTCCAACTCTTCCGGGGGGATCCCGAGGCGTTCCCAGGCCAGCCGAGTGACGTAGTCACCCCAGCGTGTCCTGGGTCTTCCCCGGGGCCTCCTCCCGGTGGGACATGTCTGGAACACCTCCCTAGGGAGGCGTCCAGGGGGCATCCGATAGAGATGCCCGAGCCACCTCAGCTGACTCCTCTCGATGCGGAGGAGCAGCGACTCTACTCTGAGCTCCTCCCGGGTGACAGAGCTCCTATCCCTATCTCTAAGGGAGCGCCCCGCCACCCTGCGGAGGAAACTCATTTCAGCCGCTTGTATCCGGGACCTCGTTCTTTCGGTCATGACCCAAAGTTCATGACCATAGGTGAGGGTAGGAACGTAGACTGACCGGTAAATCGAGAGCTTCGCCTTTCGGCTCAGCTCCTTCTTCACCACGACAGACCGATACAGCGACCGCATTACTGCAGCCGCTGCACCGCTCCGCCTGTCAGTCTCACCTCCATCCTTCCCTCACTCGTGAACAGGATCCCAAGATACTTAAACTCCTCCACCTGAGGCAGGAACTCTCCCCCAACCTGAAGGGAGCAAGCCACCTTTTTCCTTTGATTGAAATTAATTTAAACTGAAATGAATGCTGCTCATGTTTTGTGTTAATGTTTAAATGATGACGTGGATCAGGTTGGATGTGATAACAGTGTGTAGTGGTCAGTGGAATAACTGCTGGTTTCTGTTTGTGATGACTGCTGACTGAGATAAGGGATGAGATTCAATAGATCCTGGAGCTTAGCCTGGTCTGGAGCAGGATAAATCTCCATGCTAACTCATCCCATAACATATCCCACTTTCAGCTATCCTGCTTTTGTGCAACCGGATCACGGATAAGTTGAGCCAGGATAACCAACATATCCCGGCTTAATCCCTTATCCTAGTTTTGTGCAACGGGCCCCAGACGACACAGAAATGTAAACGCAAACGTTTGTTAACAGCTGTTTCAGTAAATCTCCTCTTTTCGGGGAGATTTTAGCGGTGATCAGACGTTGGTTGGAAACAGATCAGGATCTGTCGCTTGAGCTCAACAACACGGACAATCCTCTGCTGTCTCGTCTCGTCTCGTCTCGTCTCCATAGTTGCTTTCGTCAACGAAAATTATCACATCACAGTACTCGATAATGCGTAACACAATAAAACATGACTGACTGTGTCACTGCAGGCTTGCTACATTATGAAGTCCGGGCGGAGCGCCGACTGAGACCTACCCAGATCAGACAACCAGCAGCGAAGAGCTCGAACACAAACTCTGTTCACACATGAACCAGCTCCACTTTAACACGACACTTACTAATTTTTCTTTGTCTAGTTTGACTTAAATTCACTCACCAGCTGAATTTCCTGATGCGACACAAACAAAACGAAACTTATCTTCGCTCTGCTTCTTCTTCTTCGCTGTTTTAATGTAGATGGCCTCCGCGCTGCCGCACTAGCGCCACCTCCAGGTTTGATTCTCCATCTTTATCCATTTTAAACGGAGACACTACCGCGTCCCTTCAGAGTCGTCTGTCCACTCCAGTCGTCCTTAGAAAACCAAATATTAATCTCCTCCCTTGCTCATTGTCCCCACAGCCTAAATTCTTTTAACGGTGTCCTCCACATTTCGTATCTGTGTCGTCATTTCTTGTCTGTCATGTCTGATTTAAGATCATGTTCATCGTCTCTGAGTGCAAAGACCCGCTGGACGTTTTCTTATGGTGAAACGTGAACCGTTAGGTTACTGTCCCTGCTCTCAGCCTGCGTCATGTCACTCCAAAGCAAAGCTGGAGAGAGAAGAAGAAGAATGAATGGATCAAAAACATCTTTTTTCAGTCTTTTACAAGGACTTTGAATTATACCGACAATCAATCAGTGCCTGCAAAAATAAGAAGGCCGCAAAGACTTTGAATGCATGTGTGAACTGTAACTTGTGCATGTCAAATGTAGCATGTTTGTTTTTCTTCTCTTTTCTATGATTCATTTGCTTGTCCTAACACTGTGTCCCCTGGAAACTCTGTGTTCTTATTTGGCACTACTGGAACTAATGTGAAACATTGTGTCAAATTAGATTATATGTTGCTTCTGAACGTATCGGGATAATAACACCACGCGATTTACTTACACTGGTGGGACAGCCTGTATTCACGGGACACGTTCACCTCTGTGAAAGACGCAGTGATGTCCAACTGTACGATTCAACAGTCGTTTGTGGTAAATTCACCTGAACAGAATCACTGTCCTGCACTTACCAGCAGATTTCAAAGGCTCCTGATCACAAGTTGAACTTGGTGCTGCCTCTTTAAATACATGACAGCTCACACGTCCTTCGTTCTCTTGTACAATCTGATCCAAGTGCATTAACAGCTCTGTCGCTTCGAGCTTCTTCTGCTTCAGCTGTCTGTATCGACACAGTCTCAGCACGTCTTTTCAGGGCTGCTCTGGTACATCGTGTTTCATGGACGGCGAGCTCTCCTCTCTGGGGGCTGAGGTCAATAGAATGAATGATCAAATGATCGATCGCTGAAGTTTTCAAGGATCGATTGCAGCTTCAGTTTGTGCTCCTCAGTAAAGTCTTCAGGCTGCAGAGCCAACAGGAACACATGAGGTCCAGGATCAGAGAGTCTCACACAGTTTTCTACTCGTTTTCTCAGTTTGTCTTCAGAGATGTTTGGATGCAGCAGATCTGGAGTGTTGATGAGAACGATTTCTCTCCCCTTCAGCCGTCCTCTGACTCTCAGACAGCAGCCTGCTTCTCTCTCAGTGCTGAACTTAGTCTGTCCCAGCATGAAGTTCCCCACTGAACTCCTCTGAGACCAGCTGTTCCCCAGCAGAACGACCCTCAGCTCAGACACTGAGAAGAAAACACTGAATTAGAAACACCTCCTCAGTGCGGACTTCACCCAAAATGAACAGAGAGAAGAGGATTCACAACCAGCGATCAGCAATCGAACCTTAAAGCTGAACGTGTCAGCTGTTCTCTCCAAACAAATTCAGCTGTGAGCTTTCAAACATTCAAATCAATAAAATGTGAGTTTGCATCCACCACCTGCAAACGCTGTCAGTCTGCATGTTCATGTGCAGAAGAATAATTCTGACTGAGTTCACTTTAACTCACGGTTGGGAGGCAGAAATTCATAGCTGCTGCTCGGTCTCTGTGGTGTTGTTAAAACAAGAATAAATGATGTAGAAATTAAATGTACATGGAATAATAAAAGCAGAAATCTCAAAATCAGCTGCACGTCTGCACGAGGCTGCAGATCTGTGAGCTTCCTTAACAGAATCTGTGGCACTTGATCGTCAATGCATCCAGCAACTACTGTACAGAAACATAAACCCAAACAAGTCCAGTTATTATATTCCACATCAGGTCGTATGAGACAGCTGATGCCCCGTTCATGAAGTTACTAACACGAAAATCCAGTCATCTGACTGCTTATGTTACTGCATAAATACTGCATGAAGCACATGAAACACTGCCATCAAATATTTAGGAATGACTCGACACCCTCCTGAAAATCACTGAAGCGTGGTTTGTGTGTGTCTTAAGGTCATAATATGAATACAATTGACTCATTTACAGAATTTCAGTGCATTCACAAACATGCAGATCTCAGACGAAAACAAATGATTTAATTCTGCACAGCCGACAGCTTCTGTTCTTGTTCACAGCAGCAGGGATAAAGATGGAGTTACAGAGTCAGTCTGTTTGTCAGAGGTGGGAAAAAACTTCCAATCCAATCCATTAATCTGGATTTTATGGCTAGAAGTATGAACATAAAGACTTCTAGTGGTTCAATATGAAATATCCCTCTGTGGATGCTGCTGAAGTACTGCGATGAATGAATGTTTGGTTGAGCCGTCCCTGCGGTGAAGACAGGATGTGCATTCAAAACAACAAAACAGCAGGAAAGGCATCAGTAGTTCATTTCAGAATCATCAGACAGAAACCACCAGCAATGTCTGATATCTGCAAGATACAAAAAGTGGTTATCATACTCCTCATAATACCATTTGGCTGATTTTTATACTACTACTACCACTACTGCTGCTGCAGATATTACAAATAATAATAATAATAATAAAAAATAATAATATTAAGAAGAAGCAGAAGAAGCTGTTGTTGTTGTTGTTGTTGTTGTTGTTGTTGTTGCTGCTGCTGCTGCTGTCACTATTATCTCAATCTATTTATTCATTTACTTTGTTTAAGTTGTGAGAGACATTTGCAGACATCTAGGAAACAGTTTGTGGTCGTATGGTTTGTGAGATAAACACGTGGGAGAGACAGAGGACAACAGGCAGGCTGAAGCTGTGACACGTTCATGGATCATAAAGTGTTTATTACTGAACCGGCTGTGACAGTCCACTCTGCTTCGTAGTCCTCTCTGGGGGAGCTTTCTCCACATGTACCCGCATGTACCCCCTCCGGGAGGAAACAGCTGACCGGAAACGCGACCACTTTCACCGGAAAGGAGGAGCAGCTTTTATTGTCGCTGAGCTGCTGTAATGGCGGTGCCTCGTCGCTCCTCGCAGCAGCAACAGCAGCAACATACATTACAGTCTCCGCCGAGAAACAGCTCTCTTTCGGGCGCTCCTCCGGCCTCTCCGCCGATGGCTCTGCTGACCTCGGCCGCCGGACCCCCGGAGAATGAGAGGGAATGCAGCGGAGGGATCGACATGGCCCTGGCCTCCCCGGACCTACCCGCCCCGGTTCTAGCAAGCAGCGCGAGCTTCACGACGACAACCTCTGGCGGCGGCAGCAGCAGCGTCTCGAGCCCCGGCTCCGGAGCTACCAGTCCCACCGACGGCAGCAGCGGCATCGGCGGGGCGTTCAGGGAGTTGTTCGAGGCCTGTCGTAACGGAGATGTGTCCCGAGTGAAGAGACTTGTCGATTCGGTGAATGTAAACGCGAAGGACATGGCTGGTCGAAAATCAACTCCCCTTCACTTCGCTGCGGGTAACGACGAGCTAAGCTAACGATGCTCAGCTGTATGCCCCTAACGTTAGCGAGCACCGTTACAGCTAGCTAGCTAGCTAGCTAGCTAGCTAATGTTGTTGTGTTTTGGTCGACGTGTTTACTGCCAGCCTGATTTCTGTTATTTTCTCCCTGACAGCCTTAAAGTAACTACAGTTCATCACGTCTGAATTAAAACATTAGCAGTGCTAACAAGCTAACACTTTCCAGTCCAATCTGACTGTCAAACGGACACACCGTCAACATTTGTCCGACTTACAGAGCTAAGCTAAGATAAAACGGCCTCCAGTTCAGCTAAGCTAGGCTAGCAGTCTTAAGATAATCGTTATTTCACGTGCAATATTAGCCAGAGCTGCAATATAACGATGGTTTATTTTTATTTGTTTATATTTTGTCAACTTAAGTTCTGCTGTCAGGTACATCACGGTTTACAGGTGTCTGCTGTTCCGGCGGATTAGTAAGAGTTATATCTCATAACTCATACTCATACTTATATGTTTGTTTTTGTACTGATATTCACCTGAATCCTGCTGTTACGAGTGTTCTGGGGCATTTTAACATAGTAGTCAGGCCGGTCACAGTGTATGAGCACCACTGACAACAAGCCACTGCGGAAAAGTTGAATTTAGATGCAGTTTTATCTCCTTTCAGGCTTTGGCAGAAAAGATGTGGTGGAGCACCTCCTGCAGACCGGAGCCAACGTCCACGCCCGGGATGACGGAGGACTCATCCCCCTGCATAATGCGTGCTCTTTCGGCCACGCGGAAGTCGTCAGCCTCCTCTTGTGTCAGGGCGCAGACCCCAACGCCAGAGATAACTGGAACTACACCCCGTTACACGAGGCCGCCATCAAGGGAAAGATCGACGTTTGCATCGGTAAGGATTAATTATGTTTGATCTGTCTCAGTCTTATGTGTCGTTAGTTGTCATTTACCTCTCATCCAGAGGTCTGAGGAAGGTTTTTAAAGTCTGTGAGAGGCGGTGACAGATGGGAAGAGTCTAAAGGTTTGTCTTATCTCCACGCTCAGCTTTGGTCTTGTCTTGTCTGTGACACAGCAGGGGAGTGCGAATGATTTAAGGGCAAAAATAAAGTCTTTTCTTTACCTGCACGTCTCTCTCAGTGTTACTTCAACACGGAGCTGATCCAAACATCCGCAACACTGATGGCAAGTCTGCTTTGGATCTAGCTGACCCTTCAGCCAAGGCTGTGCTCACTGGTCAGTCCCTCTTATCGCTCACGTTTGCATTTCATACACATAACCTGCACTTTGACAGCAAATGACGTACAAACAGGGTTGAATACAGCCTCAGTTTGCAGGTGATCATCATTACATGTAACAGTGGACAGACAGACCTCAGGCACACGATTCTGTCCTGACATCAACACACCATAATTACATGGAAGCAGGTGTTCTCTAATGACATCATAGGCTCAGCGTGATCACCTGGTTACCTGATGCTTTGTCAGCACCTTTTTAATGCATCTTTTTTGGCAGCAGTAGCTTACATACCACGACATCTTCCACTATGTTCACTGAAAACATCTGATATGCTCAGCTCTAACCTGAGTGTTTATTTTCCTCCAGGCGAATACAAGAAGGATGAACTTCTGGAAGCAGCGAGGTGAGTGTCAGTGTGACCGGGCAGTGCACTGGTTTCCTGTTGGCCAGAGTCAAACAGCTGCTTCAGGTTTACATTGGACTTCATTCTAAGAGAAGATATTCATTTGTGGCTGTAACACATTAAATGTAGGAGAAAGAAATGCACCTGCGATAAAGACATGAGCGTTGTTGCCATCTTCAAAGCCCCAAAAGTGCTCAGGTTCATCCAGTATTGCATGATTTTGATCCCTGGAAGCAGAGACGTTTAGATGTGGACGTTTGTGACTTTGATGCTGAGTGACACTCGTCTTTTGACCCGTGTGATCACAGGAGTGGAAATGAAGAAAAGCTGATGGCGCTGCTGACTCCGTTAAACGTCAACTGCCACGCCAGCGACGGCCGCAAGGTAAATGAGCCAGCAGTACCACACCAGATCACACCAGACAGGTGTCTGTGAGAGCTCGGCATGCTGTGCGTCGTCAGAAAATCACTGTACTGAATTTATTTTGTATGTTTTCTCTTAAAAAGAAGAAGTCAGACAGTTTGTGAGTAGACGCTTCAGCCTGCTGACGGCTGGATGCATAACGAGGGTTTAGTCACTGGATTTGTGGGAGGGTGTTAGTGAGGAAAGCCTCACCTGTGCAGCAGACACACAAACACACCACACAGCCTTTCCTTTTCTAATTACGCACGTTTGATTCTCATCAGGCCAACCTTCACGTCCATTTGCTTCTGTCATAACGTCTCCTCGTTCACCTCGTTAATCAGGTTCAGCCTTTAATTTCTCACCTTGTTTTTCTGAGTTTTTCCACCTTAAAAACATGTTTGGAGTCAGGTCAGTTAGCTGATCCTGCTTTCATTTTCTGGAACTAAAGCAGACAAATTAATCCCTCATTTACAGTTTAGTTTATTTGTAAATCATTTTTCCACTTGGGGTCTTTTCCCACGTGGTCGAGTTTCCAGGCCAGATGTTCGAGCGAAGCTGTTCTCTGTAATTTAGCGTCTCCACTGAACTCTGCTCACATATTGAAACTAGCTTACAATGCAGGCAGAGTTTAGGTCACAACACGGTATTTTCAGCGTTCTTCTTGTGTTCTTTCTTTCTCTTCTTTGTGGGACTAAATGGCACAAAAACACAATAACAGCACTTATTTTCTAACGTCAGCAGTTAGCATTGCTAATGTAGGTGTAGGATTGTTTTCGCATTTCATTCCCACATCATGTCAGACACTTAGCTATTTACTCCCACCATGTGTGTGTGTGTGTGTGTGTGTGTGTGTGTGTGTGTGTGTGTGTGTGTGTGTGTGTGTGTGTGTGTGTGTGTGTGTGTGTGTGTGTGTGTGTGTGTGTGTGTGTGTGTGTGTGTGTCTGTGTCTGTCTGTGTGTGTGTGTGTGTGTGTGTGTGTCTGTGTGTCTGTGTGTCTGTGTGTGTCTGTCTGTCTGTCTGTCTGTCTGTCTGTCTGTCTGTCTGTCTGTCTGTCTGGTGACTAACTCACAAACAGCACTCTTCTTGTTTCCCCTCTGTGCCGTACGAACGTTGCCACTAACAGTATGTAAGCACTGACTTTAATTCATCCTCAGCCACGTTTTTTCCTCAGCAGTTGAAGTCTTCCTCCTCCTCCTCTGCCTCCCTCACAGTGTATTCAGAGTTTGCATGATCTCAGTCAGTGTGTCAGTGTAGAGTTACTGTGGGTTTTAACCAGCGGGCGCACTAACCTGGCCTTTGACAGGGCGAGCCGAGCAGAAGCCGCCCGCTCGCCCTGCAGCCGTTCACCCTCTCTGGCTTTGTGTCACATTAAACCTCAGAGCGTGTTTGAAGCTCAGACGCTGATTTATGACGTGGGTTTGTGTTTGGTTGATTTAAGAAGGGAGAAAAGAATTGCTGTGAAAGATACTGTCATTTTGTAATTTTTGTTTCGTTTTGTTTTCCGTGTGACTCTGGCAACATTTGTCGATCAGTCAACATCCCAAAAAATGCTGGTAAGTCGACCTTGATAACGGCCACTTGATTGATGCACTGTTGTGATCTTTTTTTGTTTGATCCTCTTTAATCCATTGTTTTTATTTGACCAATGAGCTGGCTGTCACTTGTTAATTGCACATCATGGACCTGGGTGTTCGGGTCACTCATGTATCCCACCCTGACGCTCCTCTGTGTGTGTGTGTGTGTGTGTGTGTGTGCGTGCGTGCGCGTGTGTTGGGTTGGTGGTGACGACTCATCCTTTCGGAGAGGAGCTCAAAATGTCCACTGCCTGCTTTCTTCAGCGTCTGTCCTCTCCTCGCACACTCACCCACACTCCTCCACCTTCAGTCACTCGCTCCTCCGTCAGTGTCTGATTTGGCTTTGATTTGATCCATTGATTGGTTTTCGATGATCACTCATGCATGCTCGAAGGCCCGCCCCTCTGCATTTTGTCAAGCGAATCCTGAATTTGTGTCTGTGCGGTTTGTGTCCTCTTCACGTCCCTGTTGGATCAGTTGGTTTGCAGTAACATCCTCCACCTGTCGGTCGGTCTCGTGCTGTGCTGCCCTCCATGCTGCTGACGCCTGACTGCTCGTGTCATCCCACGCTGAATGATGCCTCCATCTGATTGATCACTGTGGCTTGAGATCTAACCGTTGGCTTTCTAGGTTTTATATTAATATCACTGCATGCGAAGTGAAATGAATGAGTCCCTCCTCCTGATTTTTAGCTCGACCTGAGCTGCACTTTGATTGGAGAACAAACGCCGCTGAGGCTGATTTGCAGCTTTGCTCAGACTAACATTTCTTTTTCTTGGCTGACATGAAGCCTTTTGATTTGATCCTGGATAGCTTGCAGAGATGCCGTCTCACACTGCTTATTGTAGCTTCTTTGCATCCTGTTATGGTTGGGTTTGATAGCACAGTATCAAATCTGAGTCCTGTATTGAACCCACTTAGTTTATTTTCTGCAGGTTGTTTTTAAATTAACAATAGTTAGAAATATTTCACGTTTATGGACCAAACTCAAAGATTAACACTCACAGAGGGAAATTGTGCGATATTACCTCATTAAATGACCACCTGAATACCTTCAATAAAACAGGATTTAACAACCAGCTATCATCACCCAACCATAACTCCCTCCCCCGGCTATTTTGACTTTGACAGTTGCACTAGCAATTCTTTCTTGTCATCTAACCTCCTAAAACTTCATTTGAAACTGCTGAGATGCAGGAAGAATATTTTATTGATCTGACATCGAGGTAGCTGAGTAATGAGGCTGAAGTCGCTTCTTGTCACTCGCTCAGGTCAGACACTTCGACAGCCAATGAAATTTGTCACAGGACTTGCACACAAGCTCTATTGACCTTGCATCATCATATCCGCCATCCACCTGCAAACTCACAGAGCAAAGCCTGCCGTTAGCTCATTGCTTCTGGCTCTAATCAGCCGCTTGCTCCCGTGGCCGTCGGAGGCAGCGCTCAGTAAAGCGACGGGCGGTCCGCCTGCTAACGAGCTCTCCTCCCTTACAGTCGACACCCCTCCACCTGGCCGCCGGCTACAACCGAGTCCGCATCGTTCAGCTCCTCCTGCAGCACGGAGCTGACGTTCACGCCAAGGACAAAGGGTGAGACACTTTCTCAGAAAACGTCCTCGTTGTTCAGTCGTGATGAGCCTCTAACCTGTTTGCCTTGTCCCTGCAGAGGCCTGGTCCCCCTTCACAACGCCTGCTCCTACGGCCACTTTGAGGTCACCGAGCTTCTGCTTAAAGTAAGACCCACAAAAGTTCTTCTTCTTCTTATTATTATTATTATCCAGGAGTTAAAGTGAGGAGGACGATTGGCCGCCATGTCCGATCTGATGTCTGCCTCTCTGTGCAGCACGGAGCTTGCGTGAATGCCATGGACCTGTGGCAGTTCACTCCTCTCCACGAGGCGGCGTCCAAGAACCGGGTGGAGGTGTGCTCCCTGCTGCTGAGCCACGGCGCCGACCCCACCCTGCTGAACTGTCACAGCAAGAGCGCCGTGGACATGGCCCCCACCCCGGAGCTCAAAGAGAGGCTCACCTGTGAGTTCTCAGAACACACTCAGACAGGAAGCCTGACGTCGCTCAGACCGAACCCGTCAACACTTTTCCCTTCGCTTCTCTTTCCTCTCCATGCAGACGAGTTCAAAGGTCACTCACTGCTGCAGGCGGCCCGGGAGGCGGACATGGCCAAAGTGAAGAAGACGCTGGCTCTGGAGATCATCAGCTTCAAACATCCTCAGACCAACGAGACGGCCCTGGTCAGAACCACACACCCCCTCCTGCTGCTAATCATTACGACTGCTAATGCTACTGCTGCTAATGCTACTGCTGCTAATGCTACTGCTAATATTACTTATTACTGCTACCACTGCTGCTATTGCTTATTATTACTCCTGCTACTACAACTAGTGCTAAGATTACTGCTGCTACTGCTAATAATACTGCTACTGCTGCTATCAGTGCTCCTGCTAGAGCTCCTTTTCTTTTCTTGATGGCAAGAGGAAGTTGAATTAAAAGTGATTTTTTTCCAGTAACGCTCTTCATGATTAATGACGATGTTGTCTGGTATTTGTGTGTAACTGACTGTAAGTTTTTTTTCTCTGAGTATTTGTCTTTGACTGAGATTCCAGCACACTAATCTGACGTGTGTTTTAGCACTGTGCTGTGGCTTCCCCCCACCCCAAGAGGAAGCAGGTGACCGAGCTGCTGCTGCGAAAAGGTGCCAACATCAACGAGAAGAACAAAGAGTAAGTCATCAGCGGTTAGTTTTTACACTGATTTAAAACCTAAAAGAAAAAACATTCTGCCATTAAAACACAAAGAGAGAAGGTTAGCGCGACATTAGCCTTGAAGAAGACGTGCTGGGTGGTGCAGCTCCACCCTGCGTCATCACCTCCTGTCTCTTGTGTCTTTCAGCTTCATGACTCCTCTGCATGTTGCAGCTGAGCGAGCTCACAACGATATCCTGGAGGTGCTGCAGAAGCACGGAGCAAAGGTGTGTTGTGTTTTCAGTTTCCTCTCTGCTGTGTCAGCTGTAACCTGGGAGGCGTGTGCTAACATGGCCTCCTCCGCAGGTGAACGCCGTGGACACGCTCGGTCAGACGGCGCTTCACAGGGCGGCGCTGGCCGGTCACATCCAGACCTGCAAGCTGCTGCTGAGCTATGGGGCCGACCCGTCCATCGTGTCTCTGCAGGGCTTCACCGCCGCTCAGATGGGCAACGAGGCTGTGCAACAGATTCTTAACGGTAACCAAACTCGCATTCTGACTCTTTAACGTCGTTTAAGTTTATTTACTGTGTCTCAGATGAATGAATGCGATGAACAAACACGTCTGTTTGACAGCGATCGTTTTGCTCTGTATTCAGTTTTTTTGTTTTTTTCCAGAAAATGTTCCCACACGTAATTCTGACGTGGACTACAGGTTTCTGGAGGCGGCCAAAGCAGGTGATCTGGACACCGTGCAGGTAAGCTCACCTGCAGTGACCACGGTTGGGTTTGTTTGGTTGTTTGTGATTCTGCTGAACTCTCGCAGCGCTGCATCGCTGTATGAAAACGATCGCCTGTAAACCTGCTGTCGCACCACTGCGTTCAGTCGCTCATCATGAGTTTGTCTCTGCGTTGCAGCAACTGTGCACCCCCCAGAACGTCAACTGCCGGGACCTAGAGGGCCGTCACTCCACCCCTCTCCACTTCGCAGCCGGTTACAACCGCGTGGCTGTCGTTGAATACCTGCTGCACCACGGAGCTGATGTCCACGCCAAAGACAAGGGGTCAGTTCTCTAACTCTCTGTCTGCAGGTGCTGTGATGATGCATTCCTGCGTTTTTAGAATATTCCTTCAGTTTATTCTGCAGCTGACACGCACGCATCACGTCATGTTTCCGGTGTGAAGACTCTTGTGTTTTTGCCCCTCCAGCGGTTTGGTTCCCCTCCACAACGCGTGCTCCTACGGTCACTACGAAGTGGCCGAGCTGCTGGTCAGACATGGAGCGTCGGTCAACGTGGCCGACCTGTGGAAATTCACCCCGCTTCACGAGGCTGCGGCCAAAGGCAAATATGAGATCTGCAAGCTGCTGCTCAAAGTGAGGATCCATTGTTGTAAATATGGTCTTAATGTAGGTTTTTATGAGGATGATCATGAGGGAAATGTGTCGCTTTGACCTGCGAGGCTGCACGGTGTCACCAAACATTTCAAACTCTTGTTCAGCACGGAGCCGACCCATCCAAGAAGAACCGAGATGGCAACATGCCGCTGGACATGGTCAAAGATGGAGACACGGACATCCAGGACCTGCTGAGGGGTGACGCCGCCCTGCTGGACGCCGCCAAGAAGGGCTGCCTGGCCCGAGTCCAGAAGCTCTGCTCCCCAGAGAACATCAACTGCAGAGACACGCAGGGACGCAACTCCACGCCGCTCCACCTGGCAGGTAACCAATCAGCTGCTCCGAGCGCACGCAGGAACACACACACACACACTCCTGATGTTTGTGCTGTTCCTTCTGTCTGTTCTTCATGTGTTTTATGAATTTGTCTGTTTGTTCTTGTATTTGTTCTTTTGTTTTGGTTAAATAAAGGTTAGAACATGTTTTAAAGAGAGAACTGAATGTTTAAAAATGGCTCCTGTTCCTTCTCCTCAGCTGGTTACAACAACCTCGAGGTGGCGGAGTATCTGCTGGAGCACGGAGCCGATGTCAACGCCCAGGACAAAGGCGGCCTCATCCCTCTTCATAATGCTGCTTCGTACGGGGTCAGTGTCCACACGAGCAGTCACATGATCAAACGCAGAGCCTTCATTCACACGTCTGAAAGCTTAAAGCTTCAGGAAAGACAGCGTTTAGCTCTAACGTGCCGTCTGTTGCCTCTCTTCCTCGCAGCATGTGGACATCGCAGCCCTTCTGATCAAGTACAACACGTGTGTGAACGCTACGGACAAATGGGCTTTCACGCCCCTCCACGAGGCCGCCCAGAAGGGTCGCACGCAGCTCTGTGCGCTGCTGCTGGCTCACGGCGCCGACCCCACCATGAAGAACCAGGAGGGCCAGACCGCCCTGGACCTGGCCACGGTAACGCCGGCCGCTCAGACATGTGTTTACATGATGTTCCTCTTAATTCTCCCTCTCACTGGTTTTTCTTGTCCGTCCCTGCAGGCTGATGATATCCGGGCGCTGCTGATGGACGCCATGCCGCCGGACGCCCTGCCCAGCTGCTTTAAGCCTCAGGCCACGGTGGTCAGCGCCTCGGTCATCTCCCCCGCCTCCACGCCTTCCTGTCTGTCGGCCGCCAGCAGCATCGACAACCTGGCCGGGCCGCTGACCGAGCTGGCCGCCGCCGCCGCCGGCTCCTCCGGAGTGGCAGACGGAGCCTCGGGCACCGACCGCAAGGAGGGAGAGAGTGAGTTTGTTGCACTCGTCGTGTTGAACGCTGTTGAACAATGTTCTTATGAGGACCCTGTTTGATGTGCTGAGTTCTTGTCGGCCTGTTCCTCACAGTGGCGATGCTGGACATGAACATAAGTCAGTTCCTGAAGAGTCTGGGCCTGGAGCACCTGAGGGACATCTTTGAGAGGGAGCAGGTCGGCTACCTCAAACACTTCATGACACTTTAAATGCACGTTTGCAGGAGCTGCTCTGTTTCCATGTGTTAGTATCAGATCAGGTCTAAACTTGCTGTGTTCTCTTTTCAAAGATCACACTGGACGTGCTGGCTGACATGGGTCACGAGGAGCTAAAGGAGATCGGAATTAACGCCTACGGCCACCGACACAAGCTTATCAAAGGCGTAGAGAGGCTGCTGGGCGGCCAGCAAGGTAAAGAGGCGTCTGGAGGACTGGAAGCTGGTGCCTTTAGGTACCACAGGGAGCCGCCAAAGTCAGACACACTCAGACATAACACATACAGCAGCGGCTTTGAAAGGTTTTTATTCCCAGAAAGGACGTCAGGAAACCAGATGCACTGTGTTCCTGCAATGGCCAGAGAGTAACGGTGTTGTTTTTCAGGTGCCAACCCGTACCTGACATTCCACTGTGCCAACCAGGGCACCATCCTGATAGACCTGGCCCCAGACGACAAGGAGTACCAGTCTGTGGAGGAGGAGGTGAGTCCAGCGCCTCTCCGTCTGTGGATGTACTCGTCCCGTCTGTGGTCGTCCACAATCCATCGAACCTCACTCACATTTTTAACTCTGCTGTGGTTTTCACAGCAGCTGATTCCAGCAGAGCACTTCATGATGTTTGATCCATAAACCAGAAGCAGCAGCTGATGGTTGGTGTGCCTGATCATGACGTTGTGGTGTTTTTGTTGTGCGTCTTCAGATGCAGAGCACCATCAGAGAGCACCGAGACGGAGGCAACGCTGGTGGAGTGTTCAGCAGATACAACATCATCAAGGTGTGCGGCAGAGGATCTCTGCTTCTTTGTGTAGAGTCGGAACGATGAGGCGCAGGTGTAACAGACGTGATGTGTGTCCCACAGATTCAGAAGGTGGTGAATAAGAAGCTGAGGGAACGTTACACTCACCGGCAGAAGGAGATCGCAGACGAGAACCACAACCATCACAACGAGCGGATGCTGTTTCACGGTAAGGACGCCCACCGTCACGCCGTCCCTGCTCCTCAAACGGCGCTGCATGTTCTGTGTTTGACATCCTGCCGCCTCCTTCAGGGTCCCCGTTCATCAACGCCATCATCCACAAAGGCTTCGACGAGCGCCACGCCTACATCGGAGGGATGTTTGGAGCCGGGATCTACTTTGCGGAGAACTCCTCAAAGAGCAATCAGTACGTCTACGGCATCGGTGGAGGCACGGGCTGCCCGACGCACAAAGACCGATCCTGTTACCTGTGCCACAGGTAACCGAGCGTGAAGCCTGACTGTCGGGGTCAAACTGAACCACGACGCTAAAAGATGATTTGGTCTTAAACTGCTTTGCATCCATTAAAATAGACGGATAGACTGTGTGTGACGCTTCTCCTCTGGCCTCTCAGGCAGATGCTGTTCTGTCGGGTAACCCTGGGGAAGTCCTTCCTGCAGTTCAGCGCCATGAAGATGGCCCACGCCCCCCCGGGACACCACTCCGTGATCGGGCGGCCCAGCGTTAACGGCCTGGCCTACGCTGAGTACGTCATCTACAGAGGAGAGCAGGTAAGCAATGATGGCGCCGTGAAAAGCGTCTTTCCCTGAATCCGTTGAAGCTGCTGCGCCTGATTGGCTGACGTTCTGCTCTTCCCTCAGGCCTACCCAGAGTACCTCATCACCTACCAGATCCTTAAACCGGAGAGCGCGGCGCAGTCTGCTGCGGGAGCGGAGCAGAAGTCGTAGTGACTTCACGTCACACACAAAGACTCGATGCTCGTTGTTTTCTCCTTTGTGTTGCGAACGCCTGAACACCTTTGATTTAGCGAACACGTTTCCAGTCTCCTGTCCAGTAGAGCTCATGGTGACCAGTGCTTCATCAGCAGATGTGCTGTATAATCCTCTCCTGCTCGTGGTGATGACACACTTTGTTTTGCATGGGCTGCATGTTAACACGGACGCATGAAAGGCCCAATAGCGTGCCTGGGTTAGTCCTCTCCCCCGCCCCTCCTCACCAATCAGGAGGATGCTCCTAGAGACTTTGACGTATCAGCATTAACAGTTTGCCACTCTGTCACCTCACGCCTTGTCACACACACACACACACACACACACACACACACACACACACACACACACACACACACACACACACACACACACACACACACACTCTCTCTGTGTCACTGTCGAAGCCTGAAACCTGTGGACTACTGCTGCCCGCCGTACCTGGGCTCCCCTGTACAGACTGGCCTCTGGTAACTGTGATTTTAATGCTAACCCATAACACTACCAACAGACATCAGTGCATCGTTGCTTTGCTGTATTGTTGACTTTCTGAGCTTTCATCCCGAGAACACTACAAACACTGAGCTGAGATGTTTCTTCCTGGTTTCATGGAGGACAGGACGTGTTGGACTGAGGAAGGCCTCTGTGTCAGACCACAAGAGTCGAGAGCAGAGAGCGTCAGAAGGACGGGGGTGCTAAAGGTGTGGATGTTGTACATTAAAAGCATTATGTAAATGACCTTCCAGACAGTAGAGTCAGTAAATGTTCGGAGTGTTGAAATGTGCTTGTGACGCCTTACAAGTCAACACCTGACAGCCAGTGAACTCATCACAGCAGCGTTT
Source organism: Chaetodon trifascialis (assembly GCF_039877785.1). NCBI lineage: Eukaryota > Metazoa > Chordata > Actinopteri > Chaetodontiformes > Chaetodontidae > Chaetodon > Chaetodon trifascialis. The sequence continues at coordinate 1,227,162 of NC_092061.1, forward strand.
GTCGCCGTGGTTACTCACAGACATCCCACGCGTAAGGATTTGCACTTTTACATAGAAACCTATTTAAGTTATTTTGAATTTAAATTGCAGACTTGCGGGAAAAAATATTTGTACAGGTTGTGTAAATGGTTGTGTATAACTGTTGCTGTTTGACAGAATCTTTGAGTTCGACTGTAAATGACATGAATTTTCCTTTCATGCCTTCTTTATTCTCCCAACTTTTTTTTTAAATAAATGTCCCATTAACAGCTGCTTGTCGTTCACTGTTTGCTGTAAGAGGACGTGGAGCTTTTTTAGTTTGTCTTCCTCCTCCAGAAGACGTCATCTCAGAGGAAACAACAACACAAGCTTTGTCTGCGTCCCGTACGAAGACACAGCCAGGTGGGACTGATGGATGCTGACGGAGGTCAGGGGTCGTCTCTTTGATGTTGATCCTGGTATGAAATCCTCAAGGAAGACCGACTGATGGTGTCACCCGTCCCGTCCACAGTGTTTTAGTACTTCAGAGAGACAGTACAGGACCATCTGGAGATGAAGTCCACTGAGTTCAGTCCTCGCTGGTATTTTTACTGACGTGCTCCCAAACTTTTAAACACTCGCCTCTAATTCAGTTTTATTTTTTTTTTACCGGTTTTTGTAAACTGTCTAGAAACAACCTCATTTAAAAATGTCTCAACAATTCTGGTCATTTTCTCAACACTGTCTAGTCCTCTATTGTGTGTTCATATGATAAACCACATGATCAGGTAATTAACGTCATTATTAAATATACAGAAATCTTCATTCACAAACAAATTTTGTAAATCTTTCCCTAATTTTTGCCTTTTCTCAAGGAGCAGATGTCACGGCTCAAATCCATCAAATCCTTCAGCCTATTGAAGAATAAAAAACATGAAATAAACTTTTGATTAATCAGGAAAATATTTGTTTACCTGATTTCGCTGTTTGGTTACATTTGATTTTTTTTATTTATTTATGTATATTTGCTTTGTTTTCTTTAGATTTTTTATCTGTTTCATCTGTATTTGTTTATTATGAGCCGATATTTTCTTGAATATTATCTTTTGTTGATTAATTTAAAAATCTCCGCTTCCGTAAAAGACTACAACAACGCTGTCGCACACTTTATACGTCATCGCGCTCAGCTGACCGCGGCTGCTGGAGCGGAAATGTGTTTGGTCGTGTTTTTGTCTTGTTTAAGTGATTTCTGTTGAAAGTCTGTGTTTCATGTTTTCACATTCAGTGTGTTAGACATGTGAGGGTGAATTTGAGACCTCAGGATTCATTTCTCAACGCTTTTTTTTTTTTTTTTTTTTAGCTTTTTTGTTTTAAATTGACGCATGAAGTCGCGATGCGCGGCCGCAGACATGAAGTGGGGAAGTTTTTCTGTTGTTGCGTTTTTGCTCAACGTGGTGGAAACTTCAGCAGCTTCTTATGTCATCACAGCTGATGTGAGCAGACCAGTAGGAGATCTGAAACACTTCTGGAGGAGCACTGGTTTCTGGTGGGTCCAGTATGAAAAGTGTTTATTCGTCATTGTTCCAGCTAAATGGTGACAAGTTCAGATTTTAGTGGAACTGAGAAATGAAAGTGAGTTAATTTTCAAGCCGAATTTACCAGAAGACCCCTGTGACTTAAACAGAATATTAAAAATGTTTCCACAACTGAACATTTCTATCAAAGTCAGGACATTTTAAAAATGTCTGTTTTTTTCGTTGAGATTGGTGTAGTCTCACACGTCTCAGTCCGAAGTCCTACTGGGACACGGTGTTGTTTAGAGTCCACAAACAGGCTGCTGCATTAATCTCTAAATGCATTTGTTTAGCGTTTAACACGGCTGAATCTTTTCTGTGTTCAGCCCCCCGCTGCCTCACACCCAGGCCCACCAGTTTGACCTGAGCGTCGACCAGCAGCTGAACCTGGCCTACGTGGGCTCAGTCCCCCATGGAGGGATCCAGCAGGTCCGGATTCACTGGATGCTGGAGCTGGTCACTGCACAGTAAGTCAGATGGAGAAGTCTGCAGCCATTTTTACTCAAATACACCAAAAGATCCATCCAGTTTGAAGACGTCATGCATTCGACTGTCAGCTGGTTTCCTGATCAGTCGCTGCGCTCTGATCTTCTCGTAGAGATGTTGGAGGACGACCTCAGTACAACTTCACTAAACTGGACCAGCTGATAGAACTCCTGTGGATCAATGGACTCAGACCAGGTGTGCTTTGCTGATGTCTGACTCTGATGATGCTGTCGTGAGAATATGAAGTGTGATTAACTGCTGCTCTTCTGGTTTTCAGGTTTTGAGCTGATGGGCAGCGTCTCGAACTACTTCACTGACTTTGAGGACAAAACACAAGTGATGGAGTGGAGAAATCTGGTTTATCTCATAGCCAAGAGGTACATCGGTGAGTGAGTGTCGTTGCTGTTTGCGTTGCATTCCTGGAAACCACACAGCAGCTGCCCGAACAGTCGTTTAAACTGCTTCCTGTCGGTTTAACGTCCTCACAGAAACACTCATTTATCCGCACTGTGTCTGCTGTGATTGGTTCATCTTTGATTGACAGACAGGTTCGGCCTGGGAAGTGTTTCTCAGTGGAACTTTGAAACGTGGAACGAGCCCAACAACCATGATTTTGACAACGTCAGCGTGTCGATTCAAGGTAAAGACACGAAACATCCCGTCTGATGTGTTTAAGTCATCAGTCGATCTTTGAGGCGAAACAGTCGCCAGATGTTTTCCCATCAGTTGTCTGTGTTTATATTATTGCTGCTGGTTGTCATTTAAAATAAGAGAAATGCTGATTTGACCCGCATTCAGCTGAAACTGGTCTAAAAACCAGATGCCGCCTTCCCTGAAACTTCCCTTCAGGGTTTCTGAACTACTACGATGCCTGTTCGGAGGGTCTGCGCGCTGCCAGCGGCCTCCTGAGGTTCGGGGGTCCGGGTGACTCCTGTCACTCCCCCCCACACTCGCCTTACTGCTGGGCCATGCTGCAGCACTGCTACAACGGCACCAACTTCTTCACCGGAGAGACGGGCGTCAGGATCGACTACATCGCCCTGCACAAGAAGGTGAGCTGTTCTGGAGCTGATGCAGCAGCCAGAGCGGCGAAAACAAAGCGAAAATCACTAAATCTACACTTTCTTCACAACTGTGGCATGAAAATGCTCAAATATCTGTGTCTAATTACTAGTATTGATCTTAAAAAGTCTATTGAAGCAGAGCTGACAGTCATGAAAAGTTTCACAGAAAGACTGAAAATATGTGGTTTGTCTTCTTCGTTCTTCATCAATATCTTCACTTTCAGGTGGTGACGCCGCTGAAGTCCAGTCAAAACTTTCGGCTAAAATAAATAACTATTTTTCCATATTTTTGTCTCCGTCCCTCAGGGAGGAGGCGGCTCCTGGCCAATCCTCCAGCAGGAGATCCAGACGGTGGCGGAGATCCAGCAGCGTTTCCCACAGTTCCGCAGCCTCCCCGTGTACAACGACGAGGCGGATCCGCTGGTGGGCTGGTCCAGGCCTCAGGAGTGGAGGGCCGACGTGACCTACGCCGCCATGGTGGTGAAGGTGAGCGGAAGCTGTGCTCGACTTCTCACCATGTTTGTTGATGAACTGATTGATTATTGAATCGATCTGGAGTCGTTGATGATGTTTTCTGAATGAGTGACGCTGAGTTCCTCGACCTGTTCATCTTATCCCAGTGAGTTCCCCCAGTTAACCCAGTGGCTCCCAGCCTTTTCCTTAAAGGACGCTTTTCTGTCACTGACTAAACTGATGACAATCTTATAACCAAGTGGCCTCTTGACCCCCCCAGTGAAGCTTTGGAGTCCTCTAGTGGGGTCAGGAACCCCATGCTGGGAACCAGTGCCTTGCACAGTATTCTGTGTACATACAGTTTATCTTTGCTGTGCTTTGGCCTTAGAGTGCTGTGATGTAACATGTTAGCATGTTAGCTTAGCACCAGTATTATGCATAGACTTAATGTGAAATATGTGAGAGTTCAGTTTTTCGTCACTGGTTGGATGAAACATTACACACAAACCTCTCCACCAACCAGTCCTCTGTCCTCCAACAGGTGATAAACCAGCACCAGGACCTGCTGCTGGCAGATCCCAACAGCACCATCAACTACACCCTGCTGAGCAACGACAACGCCTTCCTCAGCTACCACCCACACCCCTTCACCCAGCGCACGCTGACCGCCCGCTTCCAGGTCAACAACACCCGGCCGCCACACGTGCAGCTGATCAGGAAGCCTGTCCTCACCGTCATGGGCCTGCTGGCTCTGCTAGGTGAGGCAGGGACCCTCCAGGGTTCATGTGGGCCTCAGTGGAACTGTCAGGGATTTAAGTCATGTTTCTTAAAGTGGCCTCTTGTAGAAGCAAAGCTTCCAGGATGCTGCTGTCCCGTCTGTCCCAGTCCAGTTTTAAAGCTCCTCTCCTCCTGTGTATTCTCCTTCAGGAGAGACCCAGGTCCTGGCTCAGGTTTCAAACTCAGCAGGAACCAGCAACAGCACGGTGGGAGTTCTCGCCAGCAGCCACAAGCCTGTCGTACGGGACGGCTCAGATGGCTGGCAGGCGGCAGTGCTGGTCTACAACAGCGATGACAACAGCACCTCCACCGGCGCCGACGACGCCTCCGTCTCACTGACGGGACTGGCTGCACAAACAGGTACGCTGAACTGGATCCAGTTCCTGCAGGTCTTTGTGTCTGAGTGTCTTCTTCATGTCAGTCTGTGACCTGTCTGCTCGCTGTCCAGGTCTCGTGTACGTCTCCTACTACATTGACAACAACGTGACGAACCCGTACAAGTTGTGGCAGAGCATGGGCAGCCCCGCCTTCCCCACCGCCCAGCAGTTCAGACGACTCCGGAGCATGCAGGTAGACCACATTCCTGAGAGACCTTTACCGAGCCACACGATGAGGTTTTCACTGGAAATATGGTGGATGGATGGAGAGATGGATGGATAGATGGGTGGATGGTTGGTCGGATGGACAGTCAGATGGATGGATGGATGGATGGATGGATGGATGGATGGATGGATGGATGCAAATCTTGTTTAGTGCAGCTTTAATATGTATGTTGGTCTCTATTGATTTGCTTTGGGCTCTTCTGTCTCTTTAAACGCTCTGAGCCTCTAATGGTCTGTCCTTGTGTCAGGACCCCCGTGTCGATGGACCCTGGGAGGTTCCTGCAGGGGACTCTTTGACTCTGAAGGTCAAGCTGTCGCTGCCTTCGGTCCTCCTCGTCCATGTTTGTGCTCGGCCCAAAGCCGAGCCGGACCAGGTCAGTCCCTGGTTCTCCTGGTTTGCGTGAACCTCACAGTCCTTGAAGCTCCGCAGAGGTTTATTGATCCTCTACAGTCAGTCATCAGTTGACTTGTGCTGTCTGTGTTCTGTATTTGACTGTTGATCAGGTCAATGGATTACGCTTCATCGGGATCACCAAAGGCCAAGTCCTGATTGTCTGGTCAGACCACTGCATTGGGTCCAAGTAGGTGCACGTGATTATTTCTTGATTTCTGCATCTGTTTCTTAGAGTGAACCTAAACATGGGTACAGATCTGTTTAAGAGCATCTCTTATGTGGAACTGCTTGAATCGAGTGCAGCAGTACAGTAGATTCAACGGTGAACATGTGATACGACCACGGCAGCAGTGTCACAGAGATCGTCTCGTCAGGAGCAGCAGAGCCCTCATTCATGGATTTCTTTGTATTTGCAGATGCATTAAGACATATGAGGTGGAATTCTCCTCCGACCAGCAGCAGTTCAGCAGAGTTAACGCTCAGGACACCATCTTTACATCCTATGTTTACTCACCAGGTAAGAACCTTTAAGGACCGTTCAGTGATGGCAGTGAGCAGCAGAGCTGAATTATATCTCAGTAATGACACCAGGAACCGTGTTGTGTTCTGCAGTGGACCAGCAGGTCGGGGGGCTGTACAGAGTCCGAGCTGTGGACTACTGGGGACGACCCGGGTCCTACTCGCTGGCGGAGAAATACTCAGAGGAGCAGTAGACCTAGTAGTGTTTCACACAGTGTAAATACATTTGATAAAGATCAATGTGCTGATTACTCATAGAACTGAAGAAACAATATGGCTGAAAACAGCGGATTAATAACTGTCAGCCCGTTAAACTCAGAGTGAAAGAAAAGTCAAATCCATCTTATCCGTTAGTGATCAGCTGATCTCACTGTTACACCAACTGTAATCTATCGGATCAATTAACGGTCTTCTGTCCTCTGTAATCTGTTTTAAATGTTTTTTATACTCAGCTTGTCTCAGATCTTTCTCTGACTGAGTTTTAAGAGTAAAGTTTCTCACACACTCAAAGCAGAACAGCAGGTTTCTTTATAAAATTTATTGTCACCAACACAGAATGATTCCTCAGTGCAGATGTTTCCCATCAGTGTGACAACAGTGTACAGATGTTCTCCACATTTCACTGGATTTGGTTTGGACATACATTTTCATCGTGGCAGTGTTAATCACATTTGTTACATTTGGGCGTTGAATTGGTTTTATCTGATGATTCTGTCTGTTGACGCTGGGACAAATCAATAACTGGATTATTGATGGGTCTTCATTTTGGGTGAGATGATCGTCTGGTTTGAAGAAGATGATGTGATGATTCAACAGACTCCAGCTGAGGAGCAGCTTAACAAGCTCCTGTTAAATAGATGAGGAAGAGGAGCAAGTGTCAGATAAGATCCAGAGATAAATACGAGACCTCAGAGTGAGTTTTAATGATTTCTACCACTGATGAGTTCATACCAGACTGCAGCACAGGCTGGAACTCTCCGGCCATGCAGATCTCCTCCTGCTTTTGGCGGACGATTCTCTGGATGGCGGGGGGGAGGCCACGGGGGTTGCGTGAGAAGACCAGGGCGTAGCCGTCCTCGCAGCTTCCGTCGTCCTTCAAGGTGCGGCAGGCGTAGGTGATGGCATAGTTGTCATAGTCGGTGTCGATGACCCAGTAGTTGTCCCCTGGAAGAGCAGAGAGGAAGACGTTAACCTCAGCTGTGTGAGAGAGACATCGAGACATGTGGACAGGTGAGGAAGCTTACCGCCGCTGGACAGGTAGCTGGCCAGTCCCTGGTAGTTCATGAACATCTTGCCGGGGGTAACGGGGTCGGGCACCGAGTACTGAGCCGCCATGTCGGCACACACGACCCAGAACCTGGAGGTCAGGTAGAAAAAAGAACATCAGTAAAAAGGACTGAAACCTTCAGCGATCCAAAGATTTCACATTCAGACGGCTGACAAACACCCACCCAAAGAGAGTGACTCTGCCCCTGGAGGAGGCGACCATGGAGCCGTCATCTCCGACTGTGTATTCAGCTGAGATGTTGTCCTGCAGGAACAAACCCTCAGGATCCTTCTTCTGCAGAGCGTACCACTTCCCTGCATACTGCCGGCAGAACCACAGAGAGGAGCGTCAGAGGTGTGTGTGCATGTATGTGAATGTAGTTCAGTTACAATTACAATTAGTCATTCAGCAGACGCTTGATGGTTACGTTTGATGCCACTGATGGCCCCCCGACAGCCTCGGGGGCAGTTTTAGGATTCAGTATCTTGCCCAAGGATACTTCAGCATGTGGACTGCCGAGGCCAGGGATCGAACCTCCTGAGCCTCAGACCCCTAGTATTCATTACATAATACTGTATTACATTGTATGCTGATGATGTTCTACTCTACTTGGAGGATGTTCGTTTTAACTGTGTTCAATCCATTTTCCTACTTAATAATAATAATAATAATAATAATAATAATAATAATAATGATGATGCATTTTATTTATTGTCACCCTTAGGACACCTTTGTAGACATCTTAAAATGAAACAGAGCATTAATAAGTTCATATAATAACGAGGTATAAAATCATGATCAGTGCTGAAGTCAAAGTGTTTGTAACCACTGGAGTCAGAAACAGACTGGCTATGCCAACCGGCTCACCTGTTGGAGCTCATCAGGTGTCCTGAGCCTGTGTCGTAGTGTTGCTGTCAGTGCTATCAGGCTGATTAAAGTAACACTAAGTTTGAATATTATAATACTTGACTGAATCGAATACTTAAAACTGACTCTAGTTGTTCTGAATTGGGCTCTCCTGGTTCTTCCGTAAGAGACACCTGTCTGTACTCACTCTTGTGGGGTCGAAGTCCTCCTTGACGGTGAAGCTGTCCACCACGCAGGAGGCCAGGCTGTGCTCCACGCAGGCCAGGACCAGCAGCGCCAGGGCAAACATTTGGAAGTCCATTCTAGAGAAAACAAGTGGAGCTGCTTTAGAGCTGAATCCTGCTGATTCTCCTGGAATAAATGGTTCATCTCTCAGCACAGATGACTGAAGAAGAGGAGCTCTTCATTCAGCAGGACCCCCCCCCACACACACACACACACACACACACACACACAGCAGCTTCTTACCTGGAGTGTAGCGTGAGTCTGCAGGAAGGTTTCAGAGTCGCCGCAGTGTCTGAGCTGTGCTGGAAGCCGCCGGGCGAGCCTTTTATACCCGACGCACAGACGGGCTCACTGATTATTTTCACTTCTTGAGCCTAAATGCAGAGTTTAAATCTACCGCTAATCCAGTTACCAAAATCCCCGGCTGTAAGCTGATGAACCCTCGCATTCAGCAGTGTGTGGGCTTTATGTAATTGTTTGCAGGCTCTATAATGAGGTGCATAACGACAGATGCTCAAAAAGAGGCGGCCTCAGCCTCGAGTCACACGGCACTGAGTATTTCAGGCACTGAGGTTCCATGAGGACCTGCAAAGGAGTGCAAATCTGAAGACCTGCTGAGGCCGTCATGGGTCGGAGGGTCACATGAAAGATGGTTTTATCTTGGGGTTTGTTTTCTCTACATAGAGTCCATGAATCCAGATCCATCTTTAGATAAAATGTCTTCTGTCCCCGAGAACAAACTTTAACATTATACTCAGTTTTCATACTCCACTACGTTCACAACCAGCCTCCATAACCAGGAAATGGTCCCAGTTCGATTAGTTTTTGGATTTGTCATCCATGCCTGGCTCTGCTTAGGAGGAGAGCGACAGGTTTTCTTCTTCATCACAGCAGAGGAAACAAAGATCCAGAAAGTTTGATGATAAAAGCTGTGAAAAGGAAGCACGAATGAAGCACATCTGACATTATGAAATGGCGTGGAGCGCGTGATGAAGTCATGTTATGTCAGCAGAGGCTCAGCTGTTCCCGGCTGCTTGGTTAAGTAATGTTCTGTCATCTAAATGCTGCCAGAGCTTCCACCTGTAATCCAGGACGAAACGTGTCATATAGGAAAGAGCTGAGGTGTTACAGGAAGTCCTGCAGCATCATGTGTTCGGTGGTGCGCTTCATAACTCAGCCTGCTGTAAACAGACTAATCTCAGTCATCTGCTGCCTCCTCTCAGCAGCCTGAGGAGGTATTTCTGTTAACTTCAGTCAGCGAGAGCTAAGTAAAGACCAGCAGCATGCCACTTAAGTCCGGCTGTATTTTTAGTCGGCCTCAACATTGTTGTCGTGATAATAACCCGTCCTGAGGGTATTAGGTAAGCGCTGCCATCAGCCTGACCTGTGACATGTCAACAGAGTTAACTCTGCATCCCTCATCTGAAAACAAAAGCTTCGTTTAAATGATCCTGTTGTAGACTGCAGGTGAGTTCATGTTGAACTCAGCAGCCCCGTGAGGACGCCCCCTGCTGGACGTGAGCAGGTCGTACACATTTTAAAGACCCTGTTAGTCTCTTCTGTACACTGATCAGCAGTGGAAATCCTTCATATCCACAAGTTTGAACCTTATTTAGAGCGAAACCATGAGACGATTAATCAGCCGATAAGATACTGAGCAGCTGTCTGATTTATTTGTTTTGACATTTTATTGGCCAAACAATGAATCCAGAAAATAAACAGCTGAATAATTGCTAATATTGTTGCACTCAACGTCAAATGATCTGTCTGAAACTCGTTTTTCATCCTGAATACACGTTCAATCTAGAAAATGAAGTAAAGAAGAAACAGTTTGACGTCTTTTCCGTTAAATAAGAGGCTTTGAAATTGTTGTTATGACACTTTCACACCTTCATCTTTTAATGAGATCAACACAATAAATGTTTCTAAAGGCAAGTTTCAAACGATGACAGACAAAATAAAGGAGATCTGATTGTACATGTGATCAGAAAAGATTTTACAGCAACCAATGAAAAACATCTGCTCTAATGTGATGACTAACATGAACAAAACTCTGGATTGCAAAATGATTCATTATCCTTTCAACAGAACATCTGTCACAGCTGGAACAGACTGAGGGAGAACACAGATCACATGCAGGTAAACAAAGACAAAGACTTCAGTGATCGTGTACGTTTGCTTTTATGGAACTGCTTCATTACAAATAAGTTACGATGCAACAACAGTGCTGAGTTAAGAGCCTCATTTCATATCATGTAACTAACTTAAAATCACTGTGTGGTCCAGAGAGGTGTTGTGTTAGTCAAGAAGACAGTGAACACGTCCACAACATGGGAGTGTCTGACTGGTTGTGACCCGACTTTGCCGTCGTTACTCCAGAAAAAGGAGGAGAGGTTGGAAATTGCACATGGGAATCGTCACGGAGCTCGCCAGCGTTACTTCAGAATGGTGTCTTCACTTGCTGCAGGGACAGAGGAAAGGTGTTATTATTGTGTCCTCTCCCCCCAAGCTGTGGAGCATGCAGACGCATGCGTGATGTGCAAACTGAATACATGACAGATTAACGAGGCTACCTTCTGCTAGCTGCTTGGCGATACGCTCCTGCTCCTCACGAACCTTTTTCTCCTCCTCCTCGATCCTTCGCTCCTCAGCTGCGATGGGCTTCAGGTGATCTGAGCAAAGGAAGGCGTTCATTTACGAAACACTGGTCACAGTTAAAAAATGCCTCTAGTATATTTATTTTCCTAATAATATTTTATTATTATTAGGAACTTTCTTCTTGTGTTGATTTTGGCGCCCCTTGTGGACAAAAGTGGTTATGTTTCCCAGAATGAAGACTGCATTTCCTATGAGCGTTTTTCTAAACAGATCAGGTTTTCAACATAATGTTTAGAGAGTAAAACTCCAGCAGCCTGAACCATTGTTAGATTCGGGGTTTTAAAGTGGGTTTAAACTGCACAATGAGCAACTCACCATATCTCCTCTTGCCATAGATGATGCCAGCGATCAGAGCTGAATATCTCGCTGTCTGTAAAGGAGAAAAAGATGCAGGTTAACGCAAACTGAGTCTGCAAAGTCTACACAGATTCACAGTCATACAGGTGACAGCCGGGGTGTCTGAAGGACACAAAGATAACTGGACTCAGATCAGTCGTGACAAAAAGGAGCCTTTCAGATGAAGAAGTTCTACATCCATCCTCAGCACCGCTTCTCACGGTGCTGCTGCTCCCACCGAACTCCGTGTAGCGCCGCATGAATTTAATGAGCTGTTCATCGTGGGCGCAAACTACACGCCACAGAGCCGCATGGACACGTTTCCAGAGTGAGTAAGAAAAACTCTTTGGTTCGGCAAAGACAGAATCGATCAGATTCATTTAAATCTGTACTTTCACAGCGTGTCCATCTATTGATAGCAGTCTGTCAACACCATAACGGAACGACATCGACAACGAGTTACACCCGAATTTAATACTTTCCTGTCGAGATAAAGGATGTGATACTATCTATAAAATGTACTCTACTGGATTAATGTCCATGTTGTTCATGGGCACTCTATCTTCTATTTATAAACAACATGCTAGCGCTACGTCGTTTGAATGGAGACAGCTTCAAAGACAGTCTCAGCTCTTAGCAAAGTCAAGGACAATGCTCAGTCAATGCAAGTTAAACTACACAATAACGTTCAACTGATGCATTTTCGAGACTCAGCGCAGAACAACCACTTTAATGTTACTGACCTGACCTCGCTGTGGCTGCAAGCTAACGTTTCAACTAGCTGTTAGCTACTTTGCTTGCTTCCTAGCTAACCGTTAGCAGGATAGCGTGCTATGTGTAGCTAACCAACTGAAATAGATTAGAAGGGTCATTTTACAGTAAAACACGAGTAAACATCTTCCACAGTATGTAACGCAACACAAACCTTAATCAGAGGCGACACTGCAACTGGAGGAGCCATAGTTATCCGACAGGCTAACAGCTAACGTTAGCAGCAGAGGTCACTTTCCACCACCGAGGACTGTGGGAGAAGATTCTTCTTCTCTGACGCCTTACTGCAGCCGATGCTCTCACTGGTAAACTACCGCCACCTGCTGGACTGAGTTGTCCCTTTCGGTGATCATTTATAGATGGCTCATCAGTAGATAGATTATAGATTAATTAGGATAATTCATATCTCTCTTGTTGCTACAAATCCTAATTATCTGGAAATAATTATCCCTCCATAACTTATGATATACTATACTATACTATACTATACTATACTATACTATACTATACTATACTATACTATACTATACTATACTATATTGACAAATAATATGGAGAAATGAAATAAATATTTATGTTTTCTGAAAGACATTTATATAAAATTGGTGATCTTATTTCAGATTAGGTCTTCCATTTATCTAATTAGAACCTTCCCTGTCTCCATCCATACAGTATCATACCACTGTGTGTTCTGTCTCCATCATGAACACTGCAGCCACTGACTCTATTAACTGCTTTACGGTCCAAATGTAACTTATGAACTAATATTAGAGCCTTGAAAAATCTTACCTTTAGAGGAGCACATTCACTTAATGTCAAAGCTGCCAGTCTGGACACTACAGTATTGACTGTATATATACTGTAAACCCCAGTCAGCATGAGCACCGCTGTGCTGTTTGTATGCGTCTGCCTCTTAGTGCTCATCATGTCTGTTTCAATCACCAGCAGTTAAAACATGCTGAATACTTCAGTCTTATGTTGGGATTTTTTTTTTATTAGTGAACTAAAATGTTTTTTTACTCACCAAGAAAAGTGTTTTTGCAATAGCAAAGTTTATCCAGAAGAGGTCAGTAGAGATAAACGCAGGTGAACAGGTCTGTGACACCTGTGACAGGTGTCCTATTCAGTCAGTGACAACAGTTTAATGAGCAGCACAGTGTTTATTGAAAGCAGAGTGTCAGACTGCAGCGTGTGACTTTGTTTCACTGCAGGGAAATTACACTGCAGCCGAAACTGCTGAACATCACAAACACATGAAAAGCAGGTTCAGTGCACTTTGCGAGGCCTTGCAGAAAACTTTGCAAAAACTTAGAAAGAAACTAACATCTGTTTCTCAGATCTGCTGATTCCTGGTGAAGCTGTCTAAGCTGCAGATAAACAGAAAGATCAGAGCTGCTGTGACAACAATACAAAACGTCTTCACCCAAACACACAGATGTTGATAATGTCAATATTAGTATTACCTTACTACCTTCAAAACTCACTGAGTAAAAATACATTTTCATATATTTAAATTAATTTTAAGGTACAAAAACATCCTCCCCTTTGGATGACAGCATCAGATGAAGGAATATTCCTTTATGCTTGTTCCAACTTCACTGAAGCCACGAGATGCTTTCACTGAGAGAAACATTCAAACCCCATGTTTAAGCAGCTGCACAACGATATCAAAAGGAAATATTACACTTATTTCTCCAAAATTTCTCCAAAATATTTCTCCAAAAGACATATTCGATGCAGCATGTTTGTGAACCTGAATGTTTGTCATTTGAATGTTTGATGGATTTCAACAAGAGGAACCATTATCACTGAGAAGGAGCCTGTTTACTGTAACTGTTCTATATAATAATATGGAGAGATGATGTCTTTTATATTTGTGGCTATTTCTTTCACTTTCACCTGTAAACAAAAGCAAATATGCCCCCCCCCCCCCATTCTCCCCACTGTAAGAAAAATTTCCCACAACAAAAGCTGCCAATTTCCTGAAATGCACCGTCAGATGTTTCATTACTGCAGATCAAACCCTTGTCTTTTGTCCCTGGTCCGTCTTCTGTCCCTGGTCCCTCCTCTGTCTCTGGTCCGTCTCTTCACCCCATCACAGATTGGTTTTGCACAGTTTACAGTCGAGCATGGTGACATTATAAAGAGTCACAGCAGAGATCAGCGTGCTTCGCAGTGATGGTTTCCAAAGCAGCGGTTGAGCCTTTTTATGGTCCTGTTGGCGAACCTCACCTTCCCGCGCTTCTTCAGGGAGGCTGTGTACTGATTGGCCTTGAGTTTGGCGTAATAGTCTGAGAACTTGTTGAAGAGGATGGATATGGGCAGACCGTTGAGGATGATCCCAAAGGCGATGCAGATGAACGCGAACAGGCGACCCAGGATGGTCTCTGGGTAGACGTCTCCGTAGCCCACCGTGGAGATGCTGACCTGCAGGAGAGTGAGGAGACAGGTTCAGTCCTGTTTACAGACCCTGCACTCACCCATGTGCTCATTTATACTGCCTGTGCATGTAAACAGAAACATGGGGGTTAAAGCTGGAAACACATGGTTTGTGGTTTAGATCTTCAGGAACAACCCCAACAGCTAATTGTTCACCCAGTACAGTAAGAATAAAAACTGTCCTCTGTCAGCGCAGTTTACTGCACGTCCATGAAAGTTTAATATTAACGGAAAATCCTGCAACACTGACTTTAAATGAACTGTCTGAACTCTGTGAACACAGAAAAAGCATCAAGTGGTTTTAAGAACACATTTTTGCATCAAAACTGGGACCAAATGGAAGATGAGTTTATGTCGGCTTAACCTAATCATTTCTTCCGTCCAAACACAGACTTGTGTGACGGCAGGAAACTGTTTTCTTGACGGCTCCTAAACGTTGTTCAACCACATCGCAGCATTTTAACGCTTTACATTTCTGTTGCTTATATCTATTATTTCATCTGCTTGTCGCTCGTCCATGTCCAGCTTCCCTAAAAGTTTAGTGGGAATCCTTTCAGAGTTTAGTTCACAGATTTCCTGCTGACAGGCTGCAGCAAACTGGCCTGACGGTGGCTGCTTCACTGACTATGAACAGAGCGGGACTCTGAAGCAGCGGACACTCAGTTTCCTTCAATGTCACCGGCACTATGATTACAAGGATTATCATTTCCTTCCCCTGGATTAGACATAAGATTCAACCACTCGGCCAGAGAGGGAGGGGGACGATCTGCTAACGGGTTTTTCATGACAGCAGAGTCCGTGAATCAAAGCTTCATGTTGACGGTTTAACTCAAATGAAGACGTCCTGATGTTCCTCCACCCTGTAAAGACGACCAGGTGCCTTGAAGACGTCAGTAATAAACTGCATAAACGTGCATCTTCCCATTGATCACACACAGCAAAGCATGAGCTGACACTTCCTGCAGGAGAGCTGACCTCCTTGTGTTTTGTAAGCCATGCAGTGCTGCAGAGTAATCTAATTACATCACACAGCTGACAGACCGAGCAGAGACTGTCAGCGTTAACGGCCTTCAACCACAGGCCTTCGTTTCACTGACAGAGAGAGGTCTGTCACCTGAGGGATTGATTCAGGATTCACCATCTTAAGACTAAAATTCTGGACTCTGCACCTGATCTATGCCCCCCCAACACCCACAGCTACTCTAGGAGGACCCTCAATACTCAGCCCCTCTTCCCCCTGCTCATGTGCTCTCCACATGTCCTGTACTGGTTTTGCTTCAGAGTACAAAGGGGTACTTACAGCTGCCCACCACCATGCGTGAGGAATGCTGGTGAAGTTTGTTTGCGGCATGTCATGCTCCACCGTGTAAACCATGGCGGAGAAGCTGAAGATGCCCATGGCGATGAAGAGGAAGAGGCAGCCCACTTGCTGGTAGCACTGACGCAGAGTGAAGCCAAACGCCCGCAGACCCGTGGAGTGTCGCGCCAGCTTCAAGATGCGGAAGATTCGCATCAGTCTCATGATGCGCAGCACCTGGCCCAGCTTGCCCACCTGCCCCACCGCCTGTATGTCGGCCTCGTGCTTCATGTAGTTTTCCTCGCTGTCGAAGAACTCCAGGAAGCCCTGCAGGTACTGAGGTAGGATGGCGATCAGGTCCACGGTGTTGAGCACGCTCCTGCTGAAGGCCCTGAGGTCCGGAGTGGACATCAGACGGAGCAGGTACTCCATGGTGAAGAAGGCGATGCACATGGACTCCACGTACTCCCAGTATGTCTTACCGCTGAGCTGCCCTGTGGGAGTTCTGTACTGCATCTCCTCCACCGTGTTCAGAGTCATGGCCACCAGGGAGATCAGGACAAACAGGCTGGAGGCCACCGCCATCAGCTTGGCCTTGATGGAGGAGAACGGCTTCTCCATCAAGTTCCAGATAGCTCGGCGTTTCTGGCCCATGAACATGTCGTGAAAGAGCTCCTCGTTCTCCTCGATCTCCACCTCTGCCTCCAGTTCCCTCTGGATCTTCAGCTGCTCGTTCAGCTCGTCCTGCCTCTCCTCGAAGGAGATGCGGCAGCAGCGGTGGGTGTTCCTGATCCTCACGCCCCAGTAGTTGATCTCCTCCAGGAAGTTGCGGGGACACAGCTCGTCCTTGATCCACAGCACACCAGTCCTGTAGAAGTTGAAGATGCTGTGGAAGACATCGGGGTCCCTGTCAAAGAAGAACTCATTGTTGGTCACAGTGTAGTCATCGCACAGGTCCAGCTTCATGTTGTGGTCCGTGTAGGTGGCCAGTCGTCCTATTCTGGTCTTGGGATACTTGGCAGCCATCTTGTAGGCTATCTGGTAGGGCTTCCCCCCTACGTTGATGTTGATCACGTAGTTCTTCTTGGAGGGTGAGATCTGCTTGGCGAAGCCCTGTGGAGCATTGTCGTCCTCCTCGTCCTCATACTCGGCGTAGATGTCGTAGATGTCCCTGCTCAGCTCCTGCATGGAGTTCCATGTCTTCACGCAGCTTTCTTTGGCCAGCGGATAAGCGATCTCAGAGGGTCTCCGATTGATGTCTGAATCGGTCACTTTGTAGTTGGGGAAGAGACTCTGTCTCCTGTTCCACAGGTTGACCACCTTGCTGGAGCTCCCCATGTCGATCCCCCCAGACTACACAGCAGACAGAGCGCTCAGACCAGCTGGCATTACTGCTGTCTAATACCCCCTTTACCTAAGCATGGAGGACATGAGCAGGATGCCTCATGGCCCCATTAATGTTGCTGACTGAGAGGATCCGCGTGCTTACAGGACATCTAAATACTATTATCCCCTGCTGAGCTGCCTGGCTGACATGACGTTGGCTGCGTGGCACATCTCAACAAACGCCCATCATCATCATCATCATCATCATCACTCACCTTGTTTTAACTCCTGATAAATATTTTATCACATGAGCTTCTCGTGCTTTCAGCTGATTTGGCTGATTTAAAGTCTGAATAGACACAAAGCAGCCGTGTTTTCCTCACATTTATTCATAATGCATAGGCACAGAGCTGTGCATTAATCTGTATGCAATCCCTGCAGATTACTCAAGGAAGTCATTCTGGAGGGCTGTGATTGGAAAAAAACACCTTGTGTCCTGTTTGAGGAAAACTAAAACACTTCTTCATCATGATGATTTTCTTTACAAAGTACTTTGCAAGTGTTCGTTTTTGGTTGTGTCTTCTTCAAATGCACAGTAAATAGTTGATGTTGGTTTTTGTTGTGCAGTGCTTTAAGATTCCTGTACTGACGGGAACAAAGGAGGCCTGGTGCCTGCATACAAGAGGATAAAGGCTTTAAGCATTAGCCTATTTCCTGGTTGGGAGGGGGTGCAGCAATCTTCAGAAGCTGAAGTGCATCAAGGCCACAGACTCCAGGAAATAATCAGTCACTTTTTATTGATTTATCGATAAGATTGTGACATTACCTGAATGAACAGGCAGTAGATATTTAACCAGGTGGACTTTGTACCCAGAAGAAGTATCTAACAAAACTCTGATTGTCAATTAAATCCTTTTGTTGGATATCAGATTATTGTCCAGCTGAGCAGTAAAGCGTTCTGCGAGGCCTCTGGCTCATGACATTATGAAGCACAGTACAAAAACACAAAGCAGCACACTGACCCTTATTTACCCCCCTGGTGCCAACCTCCAGTTAAAACAATTAAGGATTTAAGTTGTTAAATCAGTGACATTTAAATAGAGCTACCAGACTTAAGATAGTCTCGTTAGTGTAGTGTGTCAGAAGAACAAGAGATAAACTGGATTTGTCATGAAAGCCTCAGTCACACCGCAGAGACATCGTATGATTCAGCATTTGTTTATCTTTGTGGACAAAAATTTGCCAGAAAATGTAACTTTTGAAAAAGGAAAGACAAGAAAAGACAAGTTTAGATCAATCAAACAGGATGTGATCACCTGATCTGATCCTCTCTGACAGAAACAGACCTGAAAACAGCTCAAAGTCAATAAATTTAGTGTTGAGACAAGAGCAACTAAAGTCTGGGAAAGCTCCAGAAACAGCTGTTTGGAACTGGACTGAAACGTTTTGACTGCTGTAACTCCATAAAGAACTGTAATGTCACTCAGAGTGTAAAATACAATGAGGACAGCAGACTGACGGCAGCAGATCATGTCAGCCTTATTGTTATTATGCATTAGAAAGATGTCATTTACATTTTAGCCTCATCTTTCCTCATTGATCCAGTAACGGTGCAGGAAGCAGGACGGTCAAACGAAGCATCAGTGATGTCTCTTTTGTATTTTCTCTGGGATTAATATGATCTGCTCTCCACGGTTTCCTGTCAGTCACTGTGTTCGCAAGATTTACGCATCAAATTTCCCAAAGTCCTTCAAAGCTGCTTAGTAAAGAAGAATGTGGGTTATAATCCCTGGTGGAGGTTCATAAAGCCTCCTGTCACATCCACTCTTTACACCTACATGCTGTTATTACAGCTCTGAAAAGCAAACAGACGGTTCAGTATCAGGAAACGCTTTCTGACCTCTGCTGATGTGACAACACACATTCACTGACAACAACTGTGTCATGTGACCACAGACAGGTACAGCCAGGTGAACTTTGCTCCTCTGTCAGCTCATCATAAGTGAAACCAGAGGCTTGTTTTTGAGCTTTCAGTCAGTTTAAATCAGCATATTGGACACGGTTAGAAGAGGTGGACGCACTAATGTTAGATAAGACAAAGCCTGGAAAGAGCTTATTTTATCTATTTTATTCATATGTTACTATTACTCCATGTTAGTAATAGAGCCCTGCTTTCTATCCCGAATGCCACTGATGACAACAATAATAAACTTTGTGTAAGGACCTTTCATACAAGAAGTGCAGCTCAAAGTGCTTTACAACAGAGAAATCACGCACACCACTGGGCTCATGATAGCATCCATTTGCAGCCCTGCAGTATTAATTCACCTGTCGTTCAGGAGTTTGTGTCATTATGAATAAGACTGGTCCATTATTCTGATTAAATACACTTAAATGTTGGTAATGTGTAAACATTTGTTTGTCTAAATGCTGAATGATCGGAGTGTGGTGTGCAGTACCTGCTCTGTCCAGCAGGTGGTGCTGTCACAGCCACTAATTCTGTTGACCTTGGACAAACGACTCACCTGTCCCCACTGAGGCTCAGCAGCTGATTAGTGTGAAGAACATGACTCAGGTGAGCTGCTTCCAGGTGTTAAACTACAGTTTGCACATGAGTACAAACTACTTTCACATGTTTTTGTCAGACTTCTAAAACATCAGATGGTCAATGAAACTCAAAGTCTATCAAAGACAAGAATAACTTATACTCGCTTGGCATCACATTTGCTTCACAGCGATGGCTGTTAGACTATAGACTTTAACCCTGTTTGTGTATTTTAATCAATTCATAAATGTAGCCATTAAAAAAGTAATCAGAAATAATTATAATAGCATTAAAATTATACTTTAATAAATTAAAATTCTTTTTCATTTTCCATCAGTACTCTTTTGTTTTCTATTTAATTAGATGAAGCCCCGCCCACAGAGCGGCAGCCGAGGCTCTGATTGGTCAGCTGTTATATATAATGACAGTGAACTAAAGCTAAACTAAAACTAGGCGTGAGGAAACATTTTAGTTATAATAAAAACAAAAACTAGACTACTTACACAGTTAACTAAAATATTTTTTTAGTAATCTATTAATTTATTGCATGATTTCTAAACACACACTTCCTGTATGTTTTGTATAATTATGCAGAAATACCTGTTTTATGAAAAGGTGTATGACGTAAAGG
This sequence comes from Chaetodon trifascialis, assembly GCF_039877785.1. NCBI lineage: Eukaryota > Metazoa > Chordata > Actinopteri > Chaetodontiformes > Chaetodontidae > Chaetodon > Chaetodon trifascialis. The sequence continues at coordinate 1,247,351 of NC_092061.1, forward strand.
TTTGAACTTCCGGGCATGTCGTCCAATTAACGTCATGTTTTGAAACATCGGATAAAATGTAGAGTGCTTTGCCTCCGAGCAGGTTTAATCAAACTTCTCAGTGGACATGCTCACCTGCAGAGGTGTCGCACATCAGGCCCGACGACACAGAGCTACGTCAAGTTAGTCACACCGGAAAAACACCAGAAAAATAAAAGCGCAGCATTTAGCTCCAAGATAATGCTATCAACATAAACTGGACTGAACACGTAATGAAACTGCTGATGTAATTTATTTTGACATGCGCGGTGATTGATCCCGCAGGTGTGTCAAACTCAGCTGATCATTTTTCTTTGTGTGAAGGCTTGTCAATATATTTTGGCAGCACTGCAGAGCTTCTCCTATATCTATAGACTCATATTAAAACAGTGTCTTGAAAGAAATGAGTCTGTAAGAGGAGAAATATCGTTTTGCAATTTCTTAAAATTCAATTTTACGGCCAAACAGTCGTGACGTCTTATTTTGAAAAGCACGACCGGATGTTACATGTGCGGCTAGCTTCATCCGCCGAAAAAACGCTGTTTTTAAAGGGAAACCAAGGTTGTTGAGGTCCGTGGAGGCACAGCTGGTTGAAGGTAGGTGTAGACTCATTAATGTGTACTCACGGTCCCAGTCCTGTCCGTGGTCTTGTCCTGTAATTGTCTCTTGTTTAGTCGCTTATCGCTTAGTTTAGTGGAAATCAAGATGCGGTCAAGTGTCAAGTCAAGACAGCTGGTAAAGTGTAAGCTAACTAGCCTGCTAGGTGGAAGCTAACGCGGCTAACGGCACCGTTAGCCGGTTCACGAGAGCAGACTGCCGGACTCAGTGACGCTGCTCCGGCTGTTTGGTGGCTGAAGTCGACTAAGGATAAGAAGATAAACAGAAATCTGTGTTTATTGAAATATATTGCCACAGTTGTTTCGCGTCTTGTAAGTACAGAGGCGAATATTTCCTGTGAGCGGCTGCGGGGGAGGGGGTGCTCTGGCCCCCCGTGCATGTACACAAACACACGGGCAGTAAAAGCTGCTTCTGAGGGGCTTCGTGAGAATAAAGAAATAAATCTTACTGTCAAAATAAAATATATTTGACATCTACAGCCTGTCTGTGACCTTTCATCGTTGACTGTCTGGTTACACACTGACAGTCTGACATTTAGTGTGAAATTCACATTTTAATAAACGCAGGAATAGTTTTTGTGTGGCTGCAGCAGAATTCATGAATGAGAACAGCTGATAATAAGCTTTTAGTAACTGACCCTGAAGGTGATTTTAAGCTTTTTATCAGCCGTGAACGTCATTTTCAGGTCAACCTGTTTTATTTGAGGACTCTATGAAATTTGGCTGGTATGTTAACGAGGATGGGGATTTTCTTTTTCTCTCAAAGTGATCAGCAATAACGAACTCCAGTCCTGATCGATTCCTGAACCTGGACCTGCAGGTCACGTCGTGCGGGCTTCACGTCTGAGCCCACGTCTTGTGTTCAGTAAACCTTAGAGTGACTGTGTGCAGGTTTGGAGGTGTCTGGTCCTCGTGGTGTCAGAGCGGCCTCTCCTGCCTGCTGGCGCTCAGCGCTGTCAGGTGATGGTTTAATGAGCGTTCTGCTGCAGGCTTCATGTTTTTATAGTTTCCTGTAAAACTTGTCCTCGCTGAGTTTGCAGGCTTCGCCGTCAACACGAGCGCTGAACAGCCTCGACCTGCAGCGAGTGTTCTGGACTTTGCTCGTGGCGTCATATTGGACAGCACTTCAGAAGCCTGTAGAAACACTAGAAACCACACGAGGAAGCAGCTGCACTCGAACGCGGACCGCAGTTTCTCTGTACACACTGTGTGTACTTGCATGACTTAATCCTTAAATCAAGATTACGCCGTTGGCAGGATCAACAAACTGTGTGTGAACTTAGTTTTAGGCTCAACTGGTCTCAGTGTTTGTTGATGGAGAAGATGTGAGAACAGAAGAACACAGCTGAAGGAAAGAGGACAAGCTGGATCAGTAATGTCCCCGTGTTGGAGGACGATGTCCAATCCTGTCCAACAGGGCTAAATTATAGAAATAAATAGATATTTTTCTTTTTTAATGCACTCAAAGCAAGAAAGGAAGAATAAACACCCAGGAACAGTTTTTGGAAAGAAAGCCTCTGTCAGCGGAGCGACCTGTGAAACTCATTTATCTGTTTGAGAGACAAGAGGGACAAAGGAAGCGTTCGTGGACTCGAACACGACCAATTAACAAGCTGTCAAACGTCTCGCTGTGACTCTGGGTTTAAGGACATCCATGCAGATGGACAAGCCTGCGTGGCAGATGGGGGTGGGCAAGGGGGCGGTGAGTCATTGTCTTGTAGTGGAGGGGGGGGGTCTGCAGACGCTCCACCCTAACCTTTAACCACCCTTAACAACCATCTGCCCCCCCGCTGACTGCAGGCCTGGGACGGACATGGAGGGAAACCAGTCACACGGTTTCATTTGGATGTTTGATGGAGGGAAACACGTAAAAATGACAAACTGGAGATCTGAAGATCACTGCAGCGAGGGGGGGCCTCGCTTTGAACTCCACGTGTCCACAGTAGCTGCTGCAGAGACACGTCTGTCCGAGTTTAGGACGGCGCTAACGTTGTCTGACCAGTCATCAGCTGACCATCATCTGCGTTCTGCGGTAACCGGTTTGTCCTTTGAGCGATGAAATGTCCATCACACATTCCCAGAACTGACGTCCTCAGGTGTCCATCCGTCCAACAGTCCAGAAGCCAAACACATTCAGAGGACTGAGGACACAGCTGAGATGCAGGAACCAGAACATTTTGGACCTCTTTCGTTTTGTCCAGCCTCGTTTTTCCTGCATCTGCACATGAATAGCAAACTTTCCAAAGAGGTTATCGACGACGTACAAGCCCGCTGAGTCAGCAAGTGATTGATCAGCATTACTGATCAATAAACAATTTTAAGAGACCTTTAACAGCTGAGACTGAACACAGATCATCTTTGAAAAGAGGTCAAATCCACATCGTGTTTAAACTGTTTGTGTCGAGGCTGAAATGGTCTCACAGGACAGGTTTTGTACAGTTAGAATAAAAACTGTTAAATCGGTTTAACGCTGCTTCGTTTCAGGGTTTGACCTTTTCTGAGGAACGACAGCTCCGTCTCAGTTCACTGTATATCCCCTCTGAGCCGACGGCGCTCTCTGACTGTACGCCGTGACACGAATCCACCGCTGGAGCCGCTCGTCCACCAACCCAAGCCTCTGCAGCTTCATGTTGCTCCTCTTCAGGAGACGCTCGTCTTTCTGTCTCGCAGGACTCGTGTCACCAGCCGGCGTCCTTTCAGCAAAGTCACTGTAAATCATCAGGCCGTCGAAGGAGAAGCAGCCTCCTAAAACATCAATAAACCAGAATCAGTCATCAATAATCAAACTGGTGACTGACAGCAGCTTCCTGAAGTGTCTCTGAGTCTGAGTCTCCTTCATCCTTCATGTGTTCACAAAGTGGTGAACTCGCTGTGATCGACTGAGCCAATCATGATCCTCTCACCTGTTTACCTGTGGAATGATCCAAACAGGTGTTTCTGGAGCGTTCCACATCTTTCAGTCTGTGAAACGTCTCGCTGCGTCATCATATTTGATGATGTCACTGTCTTCTTCAGGCTTTACGCAGCGTCTCAGCGTCTTTGGATTCGGGTTGTTGCTTCCTTTTTCCTGCGTTTTCATTTCCTCTTCTTCTTCCAGCTCTCAGTGTTTCTGTGCGTTGTGTTTTGAGTGGCGTTGAAGGGGCGTGAGGTGAAAGGCAGGCAGTCAGTGCCTGAAGGAAAGCCGGCGTGTGAGCTGGCAGATTTCTGACTGGTCGTCTGTCTCTGACTGTGTTTCCTCCTCCGGCAGGTTGCTGCTGGCTGCAGGACCCCGTGGAGCAGAAGAGCTGTGCCATTCCCCCTCTTTTCCTCTCATGTCCCCCCCTGTGTGTTTCCCTGTGTGTTAGTGACCCCGCACCCCCACCCACCCCCCACCCGGTCCTCCGTCGTGTCGCCGCTCCCGCCCGAAGCCCCCCTCTCACCCCATGCTTGGGACACAGCCCGCGCACTGCCAGCCCGATGACTGCCTGGATCGTCCTGCCTGTCAGCCTGTCTGCCTTCTCCATCACAGGGATATGGATCGTGTGAGTTTCACGCCCACGCCGTCATGTGACACACGATGCATTCACTGACACGTATAGAGATGCGTGAACGGGCGTCACAAGCTGTTCATGTGTCTCATGTCTGAGGATGTTCGTGTCTCCGTCCTCTGCTGCTGAATGACTCGTGCTTTGAAGTGTTTGATGTTGAGCACGTGTGGCTTTAAATGACGGCGTGTGCCCCGCAGGTACGCCATGGCCGTGATGAATCACCATGTTTGTCCTGTGGAGAACTGGTGAGTGATTTTTGTTTTTTTAATGTGGACGCTGTGATCCCACAGCTGTCAGTCAGACATGAACTGAGCTGCTTGTGTCTCCATCTCAGGTCTTACAATGTCACCTGCACAGAGGAGCTGCCGCGGCCGGGCTTCCCGAAGACCTGCTGCACCATCCAGGACATTCCCCTCATCAGGTGTCCTCATCGCTTTGTTTCTGCACAACAGCACCTCTGTCAGCGAAGGCCTCGAGGCATGAATTAGCACCTTGTTATGTCGAGGCTGTGACGGTCGTTAGCCCACGCTTTGCATCAACTGCTTTGTTTAATCTGCAAATAAACCTCTAACCACGGCGAGTACAAAGCGCCGTTGTTAAACGGCACCACGAGACGCGTCAGGCTCCTCCGGCGTGTCCGTAAGAGCACGCTCCTCATCAGAGTTGATATCAGAGCGTTTTCTACGCTCGTTCACCATCCACACATGTAACCACAGTCTGTGCACGGCTGCCTGTGCTGCTGGTCCTGACAGACAGTGGACGGTGGACAGTGGACGGTGGACGGTGGACGGTGGACGGTGGACAGTGGACAGTGGACAGTGGACGGTGGACAGTGGACGTTGGCCTTGCATGCGGTGATGTGTGTGCAGGTGAAGGTTATTCTGCTTTACTGACACCTGCTCTGTCTCCATGTCTGCAGTAAATGTGGCTCCTACCCTCCTGAAAGCTGCCTGTTCAGCCTGATCGGCAACGTTGGAGCCTTCATGGGTGAGGCCTCGTTAACACACACACACACACACACACACACACACACACGTGCGCGCGCGCACACACACACACACACACAGTAAAGACATGAAGTGTGCAGGAGTTGTGGTTTTGTTAGCATTGTGTGCAATGAATATTAAGGTGCTTCAGAAATGTGGTTAGCTTAGCTTAGCATGAACGGTGGCTCCAGCTAGCCTGGCTTTGTTCAGATGGAACAAACTTAGCTTGCTAGCATCTCCAAAGCTCACTGATAAACGAAGATGTGGTTTATGTGCTGGACTGATTCTTTGTAGCTTTAGCATGTAGCTCTCAGTAACACAACAACCTGCTGGACGAACCAGGCGAGCTGTTTTCAGTCTTCATGCTAAGCTAAGCTAACTCTCCTAGCTGTAGCTCTATGTACCACACAGATAACAGAACAGCATGTGTTGTTTGTTTATATTTGTTGTTTATTTTATTTGTTTATGTTTGATATGTTTAAACATCATTTCCCTCTGAAACCGTCTGTGGGGTGAAAGTTTATGACAGCGTGAATGAAACATGCTTTAGTGTTTGTAGTACAATGTAGTAAAAATATGTATTAAGTACGTATTATCCAGGTGACGACTACTGCACTCGTTAACACACACGGAAATGATTAACCAACCATCACAGGTAAAAGGTGTGTGATGATGATGTCACTCAGGTGAGAGGTGTTTGATGATTGATGATGTCACTAAGGTGAGAGGTGTGTGATGATGATGTCATTCAGGTGTTTGATGATTGATGATGTCACTCAGGTGAGAGGTGTGTGATGATGTCACTCAGGTGAGAGGTGTGTGATGATGATGTCACTCAGGTGTTTGATGATTGATGATGTCACTCAGGTGGGAGGTGTGCGATGATGATGTCACTCAGGTGAGAGGTGTGCGATGATGATGTCACTCAGGTGTTTGATGATTGATGATGTCACTCAGGTGGGAGGTGTGCGATGATGATGTCACTCAGGTGAGAGGTGTGCGATGATGATGTCACTCAGGTGTTTGATGATTGATGATGTCACTCAGGTGAGAGGTGTATGAAGATGTCACTCAGGTGAGAGGTGTGCGATGATGATGTCACTCAGGTGTTTGATGATTGATGATGTCACTCAGGTGAGAGGTGTATGAAGATGTCACTCAGGTGAGAGGTGTGCGATGATGATGTCACTCAGGTGAGAGGTGTGCGATGATGATGTCACTCAGGTAAAGGCGTGTGTGTGTGACGTGTGGATTTCCATGTTTCATTTCTGTCGTTGCGTCTCTCTGCTGGACTCTGTTCACGCCGTCTGGACGCCACAGTGGCGACCTTTGACCTCCTTCCTGTTGTTTCTCTGCCTTCGTGGTTCTGTGACAGACATGGAGCTGCAGGTTTGTAGTTTTCAAACAGCGAAGTTAAACCTCCTGATGAAACCAGAGCTGCTGACAGCAAACATCACATGACCGTCCAGCAGATAAACCCACACACGAAGAAGAGAGCGGCTCTGTGGTGTGAACGCAGAAACACCTGCTGCAAACATGGCACATCATGTGCTGTGCAGCCGATGTGTGTGTGTTGTGTGTAAATGTGTGTGTGTGTGTGTGTCCTCTGCAGTGGTGATGGTGTGCCTTCTGCGCTACGCCCAGGTGATCGAGCACAGCCACCGCTGTTGGGTCAACACCAGCGCTCTGGTGTCCGGCTGCACCAACGCCGTGGGTCTGGTCATGGTGGGAAACTTCCAGGTAAACGTCCCGCTGACGTGAAGCACGTCTTCGCTTGGTCTTCGGCGCTCTGACTGAACCGCCGTGTGTTTGACAGGTCGATCACGCCAAATCTCTGCACTACGTGGGCGCCGGCGTGGCGTTTCCGGCGGGGCTGCTGTTCGTGTGCCTGCAGTGCGTCCTCACCTACCGGGTGGCCGTCACCGCCCTCGACTACTGGATGGCCCACTTCAGAGTGGCTCTGGCACTGGGAGCAATGGTGTCCCTCGTCCTCAGTATCCTTCACTGAGCAGCTTGTGTCTCCTCGGGTGTTTTTAGGATGAAGGGCTTATTTTAAGATTTAACAGCCTGCGACTCAAAACTCAAACAAAAAGCAGCAAATCTTTCCTGCTTTAAAACTACTGAACAAACAATCGATCAGCTGATCTGATAATCGTAATGGACCAATCAGATTCAGAGGAGAATGTTTGTGCTGCTTTTCAAAGCTCAGGTTGTTGGTTGGAGCGTCGCTGCTCCGCCCTCTTCAGGCTCCTCAGTTTGTTCTGCTCCTGCTGGTCTCACACACGTTTGTCCTCCTTCACGTCCTCCTCCTCCTCGCAGGCGGCGTCTTCTTCATCCACGAGAGCTTCGTCCTGCAGCACGCCGCGGCCATCTGCGAGTGGGTCTTCACCGTGGACATCCTGGTCTTCTACGGCACCTTCACCTACGAGTTCGGCACTGTCACCAGCGAGACCATGATGGCGGGCCTGCAGCGGAGTCACCTCCACGGCTCGGGGGTCATCATGGGCCCCAGGGCCCGGGGCTCCGCGCTGGGGGGGGCCACCAAGGGCCTCAAGTCCCCCGGGGGCAGCAGCACGTCCACACATCTCAACTGTACCCCGGAGAGCATAGCCATGTTGTAGCTCTGCGCCGCGGCCCGCAGGCGTGAGATGTCACTGCAGAGGTGCATCATGGGTCCCACAGGAAGGCACGACGGCAGCACGCGGAGGAAGTTCTGACCCTGTAACCACTGATCCGACGCCAGGCGATGGTCCGTAACGCTCTTTTGTCTTTTATTTCTTCTCCCACATCGGCGCAGCCGCTCCAGGCGGAGGTCACGCTTCCTGCCACCATTTCTGAGCGGAGGCCGAACGTGTGGAACCGTGAATGTTTCCAGGACGCCGGCGATCCGGCCGAGTCCTCGCTGAGCGTCACGTTTCCTTTCTGTCTTTATAGCCGGTGTGTCCACAAAGGTCGTCCCTCCCCCTCCATCGCCGGCCTTTTGCTTTTCTCTGCACGAAACACTTTCCGATCAAGACGTCACTTCCTGTCTGCGTCTGCGTAGCGAGTAGAAACACTGAATGTTGAGGAACTTGTTTGTTTTCAGGCTGTGAGCTTTTGGCCTTTTTATTCATCGAGCGACACTTTGATCATCACACAGATTTTAGAGCTTTTTCAGTCGTTCACCTGCGTCTCGAGCCGCGATCACCATGGAGACCCGAATCCACGTCACGGACACGTGAGTGAGGACGGCCGCTCATAGGACGTCCGTCATGTCCGTCATCGTCCACGAGCTGCATGATTGGGTGATTTCTGTTGTTTCTGTTCCCGTTTATTTCGCCATCCGTCATGTGACGATCTGCTCCTCTGGAGTGAACGATGCCTTTTCCAGCGTGTTGAACACTCGTTTTGTTTGGTGAAGCGTTTGAAGGTAAACCTGCAGCCTGACCTTTGACCCCCAACGGGACCCTCGGAAGCCTTATTTGACGTTTGCGTTCAGTCTGACGCGACGTGACGCGCCTCAGTCGTAAGAGGACGTTTGGTTCTCGGGCGTCTGCTGAAGCCTGAATATGATGCTCGTAGACTTTGTGCCATAAACCTGACGGCGCCATGATGGCGTCCAGACGGCGTTACAACCAGACGGCAGCACGCGGGCTGCAGGAGGGAACGTGCGTCAGATGTCGAGGTTTTTATCTGATTTCCTGTTGCCAATCTCTCTCAAAGTGACGATTAGCTCGATGGCGGAGCGCTCTGCTGAAGCTCCAGACTGAGGTTTTTGTTTCAGTGAGCGGTTTGATTTCACACACACATGCACGCACACACACGCACGCACACACACACACAGTGTTCTGCCCTCTGCATAGTGTTGATCGATTTTTACCTGTAACCACTGGATGCCAGCAATACGTGTTTTTAAAGGTCACCTACCTCTTTTCTCTGTGGGTCTGATGTGCGGAGGTAAAGCGCGAGCTCACGGCGGTTTGAGGTTGAGGAGTTTTGCGTGTGCAGGTCCGTCCTGACGGGTGTCGATGTGCATGTGACAGGAAGTGGATCCGCCGTCCGGGACGTGTGTACTCATGTGTCAGGTCGGTTTTACTTTTCGTGCACATTATCTGACTTTTCTTTGTGGGACTGCAGCAATCCTGATCCTGATCTTGCCAAAAAGGACGGAGTCCACTGAGGTCTGGCTGTTTCCTGTGTCGGCGGCGGCGGGTGTGTGAAGTGTGTGAGCGCACTGTTTTAGCCTTATCCCTCGTGCTGCGCCAGGGGAACGTGTTCACACTCTGTTCAGCTGTAGCTTCACCAAACTGTAACTCGGTCACGTGGCGTGACTGCAAACGGCAGCTTGTACGAGCCCTCACACATCAGGGTCCATTTGTTCTGTAAGCATCTGCACCGTCGTCCACAGCCGAGCGCTCGAGCCGGAACCTGCTTTCTGTTCGCGCTCTCAAACGTTCACTTCAAACGGTCACACGGCGCCAAACGGCCGCCTGACGACGGCACAAACGTCTGAAAAGGTTTAAGTCTCATTTCCTGGATTTGAAGAGTGGAAATCCCCGAAAACAAGCAACACAGCTGATTTTGTTTCCTTTTCTAAATTCTGTAAATATGTATGATTTGTCTATCATTTAGGTATTTTCATTTGACAGAGATTTATATTCAAATATGAAATAAAAATGATAAATTATTAGCAGATGTTTCGTACGGGTGTTTTTTTTTTTTTTACTGTGAGAGTGACTTTTGCTTCTGTTCAAACAGGAAAATGTTCAGTGAGTTTGTCTCACAGAGGACAGAGGACAGAGGACAGAGCAGCCGCTGCTTCATAGAAAAAGAGGCTCAATTTATTTTGCAAGCAAGACAAAAAGACGAGCAGCAGCAGACAGACAGACAGACGCAGTGAAGGTTTGCTCTGATGCTGCAGAGACGTGGAAGCATCAGAACTGTTCAGACACTTTCTTCTGTTCCTCACAGGACAGCTTAAAGGGAAACTCCGCCAGGTGAGGTGTGAAGCTCAGGTACGACGCCTCCTGCGGCTCGACAGCAGCTTCAGCTGAAACTGTCCCTCTGCGTGGACTCGCAGGCTTCCACTGAGCAGCCAGCCTGAATCTGTCTTTAACGACGTTATGGAGGGCTTCACACAGCTGGAGTGCACTTTAAAATCCTCTCACATCGAAATGTTTCGTGGAAAAACCAAAAAAAAGGAGGCGCAGATTAAAATCTGTTCCTGTCTTTAAATAATTCTCATTAACTGCAAAGACTTTCTGCGCATTTAAAGCTCATAAATGTAGAAAAGAGGAATAAAGAGGTGAAAGGCCTTTCATCTGCAAACATATTGATCCTAACGAGCGAAGAATTGATCCAAATTAGAAACGACTTTTCTGTTTCAACGAGGCCGTTTGTCATGCTGCCTTCACACCACGTCTGCAGAACAGGAAACGGCATCATCACCACCCAGAATCACACCAGATTAAAGAAATTCAGCCTGAATTAGCTTCTTTTTTTTTTACTTTGCATCTGTTTCACTTATGACTTCTTGATGTTTGTGACTTCAGACATGGACGTCATTTCCCATCCTCGTGTCTGAGCTGACATTCTGTGTGAAATGGCGTGAACGCAGCATTTTGTCCTCCCTGAGTCTTTGTTTCATCGTTTCCTGTGAGACGTGTCAAACAGCCGTCGTGTCATGTGTACATGGCTCCGTGTAGATCTTCCAGCCTGTGCTCTCGCTGTCTTCGTCTCTCCTGCAGGACAGAAACACAGACGGACGCCGTATTGAAAACAGACAGAGGCTGAGGACCAGGTGAGGCGTCCAAAGCTCTGTCCCACACTCACCTTGTCCTTCTTGAACTCCTCGTACTCCGGGTTGTCGGTCGGTAGTTCGAGTCTGCAGAGCGGGCAGGAGTTGGTCTACGAGTGCAAACACGCAGGTGGTTCAGAATCGAAGCAGCAGCTCGAGCTTCATCAGTCTGCAGTGAAATGAACTCAGTGTGGGAGCGTTACCTTTCCCAGCCAGGGCAGGATGCATCCTGAGTGGAAAAGGTGTTTGCAGGGCATTTCTCGAACCGTCTCCTGTTCCTCAAACTCCAGCAAACAGACGGGACATTTGAGACCTTTGTCTGTGGGGAAAACACCAGTTTAATATCTCATCAATCTGTCAGATGTTTTGTTGACTCAGTGAATCTGAATGTAAGACACACTGAGCTGCTGAAGCAGACGTCGCTCACCTGCTTGCTCTGGAGAAATGACGACCACGGTGAGGGTCTGCACCGCCGTTTTGGCCGCCGGAGGCGGAAGACGCTGGTCCCAGTCAGACGGGTCCAACCCCCCCGAGTCAAACAAGTCCAAGCCCTGCATTAAAGACCTGAACACAGCGCCAGAAGTCAACCAGAGCAGCAGCGCAGAGCATCACCGTGAGCGACCGACAGGTGTGTTCGGCTTACCTGGCCAGTTCAAGCAGCGCGTTCTGCCGGTACTGCTCCTCAGGGTTGGTGGGCTCACAGTCATGTTCATCAAAGTAAGAAGCCATGTCGGTGCAGTTTGTGTCCTCTTGGCATTAAGAAACCTGGCAGACGTGCGGATGGATGAAGAGAATTCACTGATATTCATATTTTAAACCGTCGCTTCAGTCACGCGTTCATTCATTTAAAACGTGACCCCCCCACCCCAAACTGAAAAGTTTAATGATCGACAGCAACACAAGCAGCCGATGTTAAAAAGTTCCTCAAATAAATAAATACTGAATAAACTTGATCAATAAAAGCTGAACCGAAACGTTCAAACTGCCGAAACGATTCACTGATAAACGAGAACAAATGTCGCGGTTATTCAGTGAAATACAGATGAGACACGTTGAAGGTTAAAGCCTGAAGCTAACGACACCAGAGCGCTTTTAAACTTTCACAGAAACTCTAAACATGGCGGAGAAATTAAAACATTAACGAATTCTTGGCTAAGATCAAGGAATTTGCTCCACTTACCTGAAGCATTAGCAATAATAAACATGTCATTCTTCCGGGTTCGACGACGTTGGCAATGTAGTACTTTGTCCAATCACAGCACCGGATCGCCTCCAGTATCTTCTTCGTTAAATATTTTTATGCCGGTTAGAAAACAAGTGTTTCGTTGCTGCCACCTGCTGGTGAATGAAGGGTACTGATGTTCTAAAGCCACAGCTTCTGATTGAACACCTGAAACATTGAACTGATCCACGTGAATCTGATCGAAGTTTGTCCTCAAAGGTTTCATCTCTTCAATCCACCATCAGTCTGACAACTGGGATTTTTGATTCTTTGATTAGTTTTTAACTCTTATCCTCTGAAGGCTGGATGTGGGGACAGTCGACTTCCTCCACAAACACAAACATGTCTCCTCTGTTTGTGTATCCTGAACAAACTCAGAGGTAGATGAAGGTGCAGAATGGTTGGACTAACGGTGGGAAACTGGGGCACTGAATGAAAGAGATGACAAATGAAGCTTGATACCAAAACAGAATTTATTGGCGTAATCAGACTAGAAGTGAGAAATCTCACTGATCAGAACGATTGACATTCAGAGTGAAAAGGAAAAAAAGTGAACAGACACGATAAGTCAGAGGGTATGGCTTTGGTTAAATAACACTCTACTAAACTGACTGGAGAACAGTTACGTGATATCTTAAATAGAGTGAGAAAGATTTAAGGCTCTAGGATTCCCTGAACAAGACAAAAGGCCTGATGCGAGTCTGCCGCTCGTCACCATGAAGCATGAGCAGACCCGGCCTGGCGGATACAGCAGAGGGGACGAGCCATCGCAGCGCTGCCTGACAGACCACCAGGCGCCGTTCAGTGGACGCACACCGACAGCAGGAGCAGAGTGCAGCTGCTGTCGGCTGAGCTGGATTTGCCAGTGTTAGACGTGGACTGATAGAACGGCACAGACAGACTGTTAATGCAGGAAGTGTTAATCCACAGTTGCATAGAGTTATTGGAATATCACAGCAAATCTTACGTGTTTTCTTGCATTATGTACTTCTTCTTTCAAAATAGTGAACATTCATTAGCTTCTCAATACAGTAATGACACCAAAAATATTAAAGTATCTCTGCCACCCCCCCCACCCCCCGCCTTTAAATGAGTGGTTATTAAACACATGGACGTGCTGAGCGAGCCAGTGCTTCGCTTACGACGTAGCTGCATTGGATATTTACAAAAGAAACCTCCCAGGATGAAGTCAGAAACAGTAATGTGAGAGTAAGAGACGCTCAGTTTACGACAGCGAGCCGCTGTCAGACCGTTTTCTTCCCAAAAAGACGAGGAATGACGGTGAGCTCAGGTCAAACATTCAGCCTGCCATTCATTTCCGGCTTTGTGACGTTTGGGATCAACTCTTAAAATCTTTAAATGTGGTATTTTTGAAGCTGAATGACTGAAAACAAATTTGACACAAATGAACCGAGCGCTGCCGCTTCCAGTGAGCGCTGCAGTGATTTCATGTGTTCATCCGCTGGAAAAAGAGTTCATAGTGTTGAAAACAGCAGGTCACCTGCTTCCTGCGTCCTGCTGAACGTTTCTTCTGGTTTCAGGCTCAACCAGTGAGCGAACACGCCGAGTACTTCATGGATTTCTACAGTGTTCAGAAACACCTCACCTTCTACTGCGATACAAGCTACAGACTTGATTCATGAGAGTCTGTAGACGAAAGCTCTTCACCTGCAGAGAAAATCCAACACGTCAATCAGTCTTCTGCTCGTCAGCGTCGACGTTAAAAACCTTGAACCGCCATCTTTTACGTTCTGCGTCACTCAAAACCTTCAGTCTGAGAACAGGGACGTTTAAAGTATGTCAGCCTGGCAGAGGCTGATTCACCCACATGCACATACTCAACCCATACAGACAACCTTCTGTGTACAAACACAACCCCCCCACCCCACCCACCCCCACTGAGGCCCGGCCCGCTCTCTAACTGAACAGCTTGACGAAGCAGCCGTGGCAGTACGGCTTGTCGTTCTGTTCTTTGAAGGTGCCTTTGTTGAGCTGCTTCAGGCAGAAGGCGCAGACGAAGTGCTCCGGGTGGAACTTCTTGGACATGGCGGTGATGCAGCGCCCCGTGATGGGCTTCTGGCAGCCGGAGCACAGGGAGCCGCGCCGCTCGTGGTAGTGCACTTCACAGTAAGGCTGGCCGTCGTGCTCGAAGAAGCTCCCGTTCACAAACGGGGTGAAGCACTCCTGCAAACCAGAGAGAGGCTGTTAGTCTCGCGCCGCCGTACAGAGGCGCCGCCGGACGCTCGGATACAGACCCTGCAGACGAAACACTCGGGATGCCAAAGGCTGCTCAGCGCTGAGATGTAGTTCTCCAGAATGGCTCTGGCACAGCCGCCGCATTTCGGCGCAAACATGTCGAAGTAATCCTTCCTGCAGTACGCCTTCCCGTCCTTTTCGTGAAAGCCTGGGAAGGAAACAGAGAGAGGTCTTAGTGAAGGCACACAGAGGCTGCAGCTGCTCCACAGATTCTTAAAGCCACAGGAAACATCCAAACCCTCTGGGCCAAAGAAGGATCCACACTGAGCGCAGAAGAAGTGCTCAGGATGCCACGTCCTGTCCAGCGCCGTCACCACTTTCTGAAAACACACACAGCTTTTAATGCAGTTTGACGGCTGAGACGACAGACGAGCACAGACGCGCAGAGCGGCCACTCACATCCAGGATGGGCCCGTTGCAGTAGAAGCAGCGAGGGGAGAACAGGTTGTGGTAGTCCTTCTCGCAGTACGGCTGACCTTCGCGCTCGAAGAAGTTCCTGGAGCCGATCTCCTCCTGACAGTGAGTGCACACGAAGTGCTCGGGGTGCCACGTTCGGCCCATGGCGGTCACCACCTGCACTGACAGAGGGGAGCGTTCAGCGACTCTACGCCGCCACAATGACCGTGTACGTCACAGGTGTCCTAACGTCTCACCTGTCCCACGATGGGCTTACAGCAGGCGCCGCACACTCCTTTAGCCACCGTCTGCACTCCCAGTTTGTGGAGGTCCGACTGCAGGCTGCCCAGCATGTTGTCCAGCTTGTTGACCTGCGTCGGAGGCCCACCAGGAACACCACCCTTCCCCTGAGCCATAATCTGAAAAGGTTTCATTATGAAAACAGTTGAAAATGACACAGAAATGGAAGAAAACAACAAAAATAATGAGTCCTGCTTTGGTCTGAGGAGTGTGAAGAGAAAGGCTGAGAGAGCGTTCATGCCTGCATCGGAGGGAAGATGGGATCATACTCTGTCTGGCAGCCTACAGACACCAGGACTTTGGGAGTCACTGGTGTCACTGGCTCCACTGGTGGAGGCTGGGTCGGGGTTTTAAGGACAGGAGGAGGGGGCTGTGGTTTGGGGGCGGGAGGTTCCTGAATCGGGTCTGGTGCAGGTGAGGCTTTCAGAATGTGCCGAGGTGCAGCAGGAGCTGGTTCCTTGATGTGAGGAGGCTGCGGGGGAGGAGAGGGAGGTGGGGGAGGAGGAGGTGGAGGTATAGGGACGGGGGGCTGCTGGACTGGGAGAGGTTGCTTAGGTTCCTCTACAACAGGAGGGCGACGGGGGGCGGGGGGAGAGGGAGGGGGCAGCACCTTCCTCACGGGGACGGGCGACTCTGGAGGAATTATGATCTAAAGAGAGAGAAGGAGGAGCAGAGGAGCATGAGGAGGACAGTAAGAGGGACTCACAGGACAACCATGCGCGAGCACGCTGAAGCCCACCTTGTCCACCTCACTGCCGGCTCCATCGAGACGGAAACGCTGCGGTTTGGACGTGACCACGACGCCCTCCGTCAGCCAATCGTCGCTCTGTTTACGTCGGCGCTCCGGGCGACCGATCCCAAACTTCCCCTGAAGCTCCTCGATGAGGCGGTCCTGAGACGTGTTCTTGTTTACGATGATGGGTCCCATCTTCCTGCGCAGGTGAGCGTCTCGGTACATCGGGTGCACGTTGGGTGTCTCCTTCGTGCGCCTGATCACTGACTTTATCTACGGGAGGACGGCGAGCGTCTCATCACGTGTCCACAGCAAAACAAGGCAGCAGGTGAGTCACACACAGCCGAGGTTAGAGGACGCAGCGCTCGGACACACACGCACATGCTTTAAAACTGAGCCACGCCACCCATGAACCTCCCTCCCAGCATTCCCAGTAAGCACACCAGCTTCACAGCACAGCGTGCATTAGGGTCCTTCACACAAACCGGTGCAGCAGGTGAGGAAGACTGTGGTCCACATGCAGAGTTACTTAAAGAGCAGCAGCATGGAAGCCAGAAGTCGAGCTCAGCAGTGACAGCTTCGGCTCAGCTGGATTCTGTGTGACAGAGCGTCTGTCAAAGAGGGTTTTCTTCATCGTCATCTCACCTCATCATCATCAAACTCAAACCTAAGAAAAAGAGACTTTTCTGACGGGGCAGTGAAACCTCGTCGCCTCTCTCCGGCTTCACTCAGCATTAATAAACTCGCCACAAAGCGAGAGAGGTCAAACAGTAAACGTTCTGAGAGGCTTCGACTGTCTCGCAGGAGAAAACCCTCCAACAGAAAGCAGCTGGGACAGAAGCGTCAGTCTCACGCAGACACACAGGCTCGTCTCGGAGGCGCGTACGTGTCCGGACGCAGACACTCGGTCTATGCTGGGGGTCTGCAGCAGGGGCAGGTCCAGGGCCACGTCAGGGGTGCCGGGGCACGAGGACGGGGTCATGGACTCGTCCATCCAGCTGGCCTCCGTCAGCGGGGTCATGCTGCCGTCGGTGTAGGGCCTCTCAGTGTACGGCGTCATGGTGCCGTCCAGGCCGTCGTGGAAGGACATGGACAGCTCCTCGTCAGCCCAGTCCAGATCTCCATTCCCATCCGTCCCTCCGTCCACAGACTCGTCCGTGATGGTGTTGGTGGCGCTGGTGAAGGTGTCAGGGTGTATGCTGTTTCTGTCCAGAGGCAGGATGAGCTCCTCCTGCACCTCCTGCATCCCTCTGCCCAGACAGTGCGCCTCCATCCTCAGCTGGGGCTCCTCCACCTGTGCTGCGGTGTGATTCTGTGCAAAACTCATAGCCAGCAGCTTGTCCAGAGCCTCGTCCAGGGAGGGCTGTTCCACGGGGGGCTGCTGCACAGCGAGGGGGCTGGCTCTGTGGGCCGGGGGGGCCGACTGGGGGCTGCTGAAGGCTGGCTGAGAGGACACCATCGGAGGACAGAGTGGAGACGGTGTGGATGCTTTTGAGGAAGCATATGCAGAAGGAGGAGATGCACAGAGAGTAGCAGGGAGGGGGGAGGGAGTCTTCGGAGCTGAGAGAGGAGGGGTGAGGTTCTTCAAAGGAGGTGGGGTGGAGAAACTGAAATCCAGGTCATGAAAAGAAGCAGAGCCCTTACTCACAGTCTCTGAAGAGAATTTACTGACAGCGTTCGAGGGTGAGACCCGCTCTACTAATGGACTGGGGGACTTGGAGGACTTGTGGTCCAGGACGGTGTTAACAGAGGTTAGTGAGGGGGTGGTGGTGGAATTGGAGGGACTCGGGCTATTTGCCATCAGGTTGGAGTTAGAGGAAGCGGACTGAGAGAGGACCAGCAGGGTCTTGGTTTGGGATGACAGCATGGGGGCAGAGACGTCTATGACAGAGTCCAGGTCTACGTCACTGCCCGCAGAAAGTGAGGACATGGGACTGTGAGGAGGGAGACGGTTCGGGTGGGACATCGACACGCCGGCGTCTCCTCCATCCTCATCTATGTGCAGCTCTAGAGCAGCAGGCAGAGGGAAGAGAGGGGACGGGTGGGACAGACTAAGGAAAGGAGAAGCCGCCGGGGTGACGGAGGAAGAGACTGGAGCATCAGGACAGCTGGAAGACGGTCCTGCTGGGTCCAGCAGAGAGCCCAGAGAGCTGGGCTAGAGGACAGAGAAGCAGAAGCACGATAAGAGGAAGAGGACAGAGAAACCATCAGGAATGAGACAGGAGGAGCAGTGTGATCAGAGCGAAGCCTCCGCCGCTCCTCATCCTGGTTTGTACCTTGAAGTCGGACAAAGACGCCATCAGCTCGTCCAGCTCCCTCGTGGCGCAGGAAGCTGAGATCCTGGCTTGCTGCTGGGAGGGCGTGTCCAGATCGCTGTGGCGAGCCGGCGGGCTGGAAAACACAAATTATAACATGATTTATAACTGCGCGCAAACATTCAGTCTTACCAACAACAAAACTCTGATTGTCTCAGTTTCCCTCTGAGAGGCTGGAAGCTCCACCGAGCAGCTAACAGGCTAATCCAAAAACAACAGAACTGAGAAGATATGAAACTGCCACCGTGACGCTCTGCGCTCTGGTGCTCTACTGAAACCAAACATGGAAGCCAAAGCCCACCAAGACTCTGCTGATCTTGGTATTCTGGGCATCAGGAGCAGCTGAGGAGCTTCAGCTCCACCTGTGTGAGTACCTGGGTGAAGGCACTGAGCCCTCCAGCTCGTCCAGCAGGCTCTCCACGGTGGGTCGGGCCTCGTCCGGCCGCGTCCCGTTCCTTTTGGGCTTCTCCTGAGGGGGGGGGCTCACCACGATGTCGGGGCCGCCGCCGTTCTCGTAGTGGGTGATGCTGCAGGACGGTAAGGGCGGAGCCGCCTCCTCTGTGGACACATGACAGTACAGCTAAGTCTGCTCGCCGCACACAGAAGCCATGAAGCTGCGGGCGTCGCGTCTACCTGTCGTGGGGAACGACGGCGAGCTCTGCTGCACGGCGTTGAGCTCCAGAAGCAGCCTGTCGAGCTCTGACAGGTTACTGCCCAGAGCGGAGGTCATGGCTGCCGCCGACGAGTCCGACGACTTCTGCTTGTTTGGAAAACTGAGAAAGAGACGATCGCTAACGGCAACAACCGGCAAAGAAAGAGACAGACAAACATTTGAAGAGAGCTGCGGATACCTGTAGACGTGGTCCTCTTCAACGTGAGACAGCGGAGAGCTGCTGCTGTCCCTGGACCAGGAGCTCTTCTGGGCTGAACCCAGAGACTGCAGAGAACCAATCAGACGAGCATACTGAGGAAACCTGCTCTGACACTCATGTCACACAGGAAGTATCACTCTAACACGCCTAATTTATGCTGTGCCACTTCCTGCTACTTTATCATGCTCGTTAATCACTTTGTGTCCTCTGGAGAGACATTAGTCCACCACAGAGACGTACCTGCTGAGAGGAGTGGTGGGAGTCCGGCTGATCTATCAGGGTCCCGTTCAGAGCCTCGGCCGAGGGTGGAGGCGGGACCGGAGGCGGGACTGACGCATCCTGGTACGAGTGTCCTCCAGTGGGGATGGAGTAGGGGGTCTCGTCGGACAGGAACACGGGTCGCTTGGAGATGTGGGACGTGGTCGACTCCAGGTCCGCCAGCAACGCGTCTGAAAGATTTGACAGTCAGTGAAGTTTGCTTTCAGCGTGTGTTCGTCAGGAGCAGTAACTCCTGCCGTGTTTGGACCATCAGCTCCTGACGTGTCTCCGTCCACAGGACTGAGCGGCAGACCCCTCTCCTGTGGTCGTTGGGCGGTCTGAGGCGACGGCTGAACATGGTGTCAGGCTGTAAACGGACAATGGCAGCGAGTCGGCCTCTCATTCCAGCCAACACCAAAAAAAGCTCTCCATTCAACGGCGAGGTCATGTGACCGAGCTCGGCTGCGTACCTAAACCCAGGTTCATGGAATATCCCCTGAAATCCCCAACATACTTTTCCCATCAGGCCACGCTATAAATACAACCTGCAGACAACGAGAGCTGCCCGTCTGAGCCCGGTCTGTCCTTTCAGTGTCTTTACCTCCGATTGGTCAATGAGAGCGAGCGTGAACTGACGAGACGGCCTGATGGGAAGCAGAAAGCGTTTGTGAGTCCAGCCTGGCTGAGGGGGGACGGCGGGGTCCTGCTGAGTGTTCGCAGGAACGCAGGAACAAAATAGACTCTTACATCACACAATCCATCCATCCTCACGCCGGCAGGAATAGACCGCCATCACCGGCTGCATACTGTTACACTACAGGGGTTTGGAATGCAGCCTGTTTCAAGGAACCGCTGCACTATTAAACTCAAGAGACCCGAAGGAGCCTGAAGGTCAAAGAGCTCAACGGGCCAACGCTCCTGTCTGACTGGAGGTGACATCAAGACACCAAACACACCAATGTGTTTCTTGATGTTTGAAAAATAAAACACGAGTAGAAGTGAAGACATGACGGACTCACCATCACGTCACGTCCCAGCACTCTGTTCCACACAGTGTGACGGTAATCCTCCCTTAACTCAGCAGAAAATGGAGTGTTTTACTTAATAAAGTCAAAGCTGAGGTCTTTAAACGCAGGCTGGGATCACTGCTGAACACCACATGGACTGACAGACGCTGCCTTCATACCATCCAAAATCCAAACACACAGACATCAGAGAATCAGGCTGGAACAAGTTTCTCCTTCATCTGTGCAAACATTCATCTTATCACGAAGCAAAAAGCACTTCCCAATAATCCAGAAACACAAACATTTAGCTCAGAAAACGACGTCTGTACTCACATTATTTCCACCTGTCGTATCTGCGATGAGTGTGTGTGTGTGTGTGTGTGTGTGTGTGTGTGTGTGTGTGTGTGTGTGTGTGAAGCAGCCAGCGTGACAGACTAAGGCAGTGTGAGCTATGAGCAGCGACAACACGCTGCCAGTCCACAGGGGGAGTGGTCTGGGGGTCTGAGGGCCAGGACGGGGCGACGGCGTCCCTCCACCAACACAATCCCTTCAGCTGCTTCACCTTCACAACAAACGCTGAAAACCTGCACAACTGACGCACTTTCACACTCCAACCTGCATTTACAAACCAATACGACCAAGCAGGGGCGGGCCTTCATCACACACGAGTCTTCATCAGAGTCTTCAGTCCACAGGGAGACCCTTCCCGGACGCTGAAGTTTGACAGAGGCCTATTTAAAGCGTGGAGCTCGGTGAGGAGCCCACGTCTGTGCGAACCAGCTGAAAATAATCTGCACCTGGTGCTGACGCGCTCAACAAGGTCTGGCTGAAGTCGACTTTGTCGCTCATAAAACAAAGCGTCCACGCAGGGAAACGCCGCCGCCAGCGCCTCTGGGGCAAAGGTGAGTCACAGAAAACACAGCGTGGGCTTAAAGTCAGATTTAAAGTGCAGCCGACCTTCAAAGCTGTCAGATAACGAGAAGAAAACCTCGAGACTTTCATGGTGAAGAATTCCTGGAAAGTTCTCTGCAGTCTGACAGGGAGGAGGACTCCACCTGCAGGTACGACACACCTGAGACAAACACACAGAGGACACTGACACACAGGTTTGAATGAAACAGTGTCTCACGCCTGCGTTCATTCATTCATTCATTCACTCACTCACTCACTCACTCACTCACTCACTCACTCACTCACTCACTCACTGGTGGGAAACGAACAGTTACAGCAGGTCTGATCACCTGGAGTGAACACCTGTGTGCTGCTGTCAGCCGCTCACTCCCTGAAGAAACGTGCGTTACGATCAGTCGACCTACTGAAAATCAATCAAATCGTTTTCCTGCTGCACCGGGAACATTTTCCTTCTCATCTGATGTGAAAGCAAACTGAGTTTTAGGAGCTTCAGGAAACACTGAAAACTTTGTTTAGCATTAAAATAGAAAATCACAGAGAGATTAATCAGGAAGAAATAAACCGATCCTCTCAGGACTGATATGGACGAACGACGACGCAGCAGGCGGGTTTCTGCTACTTCCACATGAGGATAAAGACAGACTGAAGCAGGACTTTAGGAGAGACTGCCCCACACACACACACACACACACACACACACACACACACACACACACACACACACACCGTGCTCAGTGTGTTTCTGACATCATTGGCTGCAGGTCATGAAAGGAGACGGACTGAGGATGCTGCTGAGACGTCGGTGCTTCCCTCCTGTCCCTGAGGGGGGCAGCACCGAGGCCGGCACGAGGACGGACAACAAGCCTTCAGTCTCACACCCGTTTGGGCCACAAGACTCAGAAGCATTAAGAATGCAAACATGCACTGTAAGCCAGCCAACGGGCTAATCTTTTCCAGTCCAGGCGGGGGGTCGGAGACGCGGAGGACAAAGTCCAGCTCTGCCCTGTGGTCCCACGCTCAATAGCTCATTGTAGGTCCGGAGGAATAAAGCTGTCATCAAAGGGACATGAGCAGGACTGATAATTCAGCGCCTCAGTCAGACAATGTACAGACTGAGTTTAGCATCTGCGGTCAGGCTGTGGTAACTAATCTTCATCGCGCTGCACAAACAGCCCCGCTGTCCCGTGGACACTGTCCACATTCCTGTGGCAGTGGGTACGAGCTGGGTCATGCCTGTGCGAGGCTCTGCCACAGTCCTGCAGGGTTTATCAGACGGGAGCAAAGGTACACGAATTCCTCACATTCCTGTCCACCGGGGGGGGGGGGGGGAGGGGGGGGGGAGGGGGGGGGGTTACAGTTGCTCTAATCTCTTAACGTCCGACCTGTCTCAACCGGACTCAAGACGACGCCTTGCAGCGAAAAGCGCTCGAGCTGAGCCCACATTCCTCCGGACCGCAGAGTTTTAGGTAGAGGAATGTGCTCGAGCACAAAACGCCGCCTGTCAGTCCAGAAAATGAAAATAATGCGTCGACAATTACAGGAGCCGCTCCGCTAACTACAGCGTGCTTTGAATTCCAGGATGAGGGAGATGTCAATGTTTTTACTGCCCGTTTCCCACAGAGCGGGGAGTTCAGCAGGCAGGGAGGGGGGACACCAGCGCCGCCTCATGTCTTCTGTTAACATGTGGGTAACGGCGGCGGGCCGCCAGCGTCCACAGCTCACCTGTTTACAGCCGGGGAGCAGAGAGCAGCCCCACGCCGAAACCCAACCCCGGCAGGCCGAGCCGGCACGATATTTATATCAAACAAGACCGGCCGAGGCCAGCAGAGGGGGAGGGGGGAGATACCAGTGAGACAGGCGGGGGGAGGCCGGGTACAAACCAGGGACAGAGACACACCGAAAGGACCGGCAAACAAGAGACGCGTTCAGAGAAAAGTCTCGTCCTCCAGATGTCGTGCAGTCCAGCCCGAGCACACAAAGGATGAATGAGCGTAACTGTGAGAAGGACAGAAGCGTCTGAGGTGATCCTTCAAAATAAACAGTCCTAAAAATACCCTGACGAGCGGCCCCGCGTCCGAAAGATGACACGGCCCTCGAGAGGACGCTGGACCAAAATAAAAGCACTTCCCCACAGACCAGTAAAGCAGATGACAGGAGAGTCTGCAGGCTGATGTCACAGCCAGCCGCCGAGGACACATTCATCATGCAGCATGTAGGACGAGGAAGACCCTCAGAGACAGGCCGTCTTTGTCTCTGCGAAGACACGGACTGCAAACTCAAACATGCTCAGACGCTCCAACAGAAGAACATTAACAAAACTTCCTGAAGCCGAACAAGTCAAAGCACTTCGTCCAACCAACAGTCCAAAACTCAGAGATATGAAGTTACGTGTGATGGTTACTAATGTGAGAAGCTGCTACAGGAGACTGTGAGCGATGAATCAGTAAGAAAACAGATTCTTCTTCTTCTTCTAATGATTTTCATTATCAATTCATCTGTTTATCATCATCTTGAGTCCAAAACCCAGCAGCAGCAGATGTCACACCTGAGCCGCTGGGTTGGTGGTTGGATCTCCACCACCTCCTGTCCACAGGTCAAAGTGTCTCTGGGGAGGACACTAAAGCCCAGCACCCCATCGGTGTGTGTGAATGAGTGAATGAGTGAAGAGCATGAATGTGAGAAAGCATCTGATGGCAGCTTTAAGGCGCAGTCACCGATGAGCATCGAGCTTCATGGCCCTGCTGACAAACAGGAAGAGGACCACAGACTGAAGCAGCAGCAGCATTAAAGAGTGAAAACGCTGTTGCAGCAGCAGGATCACAGGCTGCACCCCCCCCGCCCCCTCCACTGCTGCTTTCTGGCCTCCAGCACTGAGACCGCTCATTGTTTTCTACTCTGTTTCCTCAGGATGTGGGGCAGGGTCTGTTGCCTAAGCGATGAGGTCAGCCATGCGGCTCCCTCTTCCCCAGACCCAGAACAGGATGGGCGTGGAGCTCGGGAACGAGGCTGATTTACAGCCAGGAGCGTCCCTGCAGCCCAACCGGCGAGCCCGCCGGTTAGGGGTGGTATGCGCTAACCTCGCGGCCCTCATGGGGTGATGATAGCTGCTCCAGTAACACTAACTCACACTCTGGGACACCGAAACCGCTGAAGACCTTCTAAGATCTTTTGGTATGCTGCGCGAACGCTGTAAACATTTAAGACCACGCTGCTTCTACAGCAGCCTGGAGAATAAGGCCTTCCTCTGCAGGGTGATCACCTGACAGCGCCACGGCGAACCCGACCGGACAGCTGTGTGTTTACTAAAGGCGCGTCAGCAGGTGCAGCTGTCGGTTCAGGCCGCAGCGCCGCCTCCCGCTGATGACGGGGGTCAGCGTGTCTGCATTTAAGCAGTAAACAGGCCTCGTCTCCGCTGTTTCCTCCCACTCGTTCACAGGAACACAAACTCCAGTCCTTCAGCTGATTCCTGTCAAGGTTTAACTCGCTCAGCTGAGAGTCAACAAAGATTAAGACCAGTGTGTCCACAGCAGCGCACATAAGCCTCGTATGACGGCCTCTGCACGCCGGCATGACAAAGTCCACACCTGTGACGAGCAGCAACATGACAGCCTGTGATGGAGACAGCCGAAGACAACAGGCCTCGAGCCTGGTTAAAACCTGGAGCTTCATGTGCTCACGTTCACTGTATGTTGTGCTTTAACAGAGCAAATGAGCAAATAATCAGATAATGATTAGCTTAGCACGCAGCGTACCTGAAGGATCTGATTCGCTGATAATCCACAAACAGCTGATTTAGTGGGACTTTACAGCCATCGATCCCTCTGAAGTCTCACCTCAGGAATGAGCCTGCAGCTTAGTGCACGTCTGAACTAATCCGGCGTCCTCGGTGTTAACCTGCAGACAAGGAGCAGGGCCTCGCAGCCCGCTGAGGTCAGCCTGCCCAACCTCACACAGTCCTGAGGAATTCACAGAGAGCTGAGCTGGACATGAGACGCAGGAGCGGGACAAGCCAGAGGACAGCGAGACATCGGGGGGGACAGCGAGGCCAGGCCGGCTGCCACCTGGTCTGGACTGTAAGAGGCTGATCAGAGACGCTGTGACTCAGGCGGAGGGAATCCCCTTCCTGGAGCGTGAGGCTGCGTGGGCAGATCGATATCCACAGAGAGGAGCCGATCGGGTTTCCAAACAGCCCCGCGCAGACCTGTCCGTCATCGATAAGCCTCAAGACCAGGACCCACAGGGGCCTGTTAGCTGGGGGTTTACTGGGAGGACAGTAAACCTCAAGTATTTAACGTGGTTTGTTGCTGTATATTTAGGAGGCATGTGGGGGGGGGGGGTTCTGTGACTCTCAGGCGACCAGACCTCAGAGCTCAAAGACGTTTTTAACTCCAGAGGACCCGCAAAGACCGCCCGAGGCCGGCAGCCCGCACGGGGCCGGGGGCAGCGGGAGGAGGGGAGTCACGACCTGGAGAGTATTTGGCCTTGGACCCCGACACGGACTGATGTTCGACATTCCTCAGCAGCCTCGCCCCCTCCTTCAGCCCGCTGCCTCACCGAGCCTCCGACAATCGGCCCATTCAGAGGCCCGCGGCAGCGACGCCATCGACGGTTCCTCAGAGCGAGCCAAACCCAGAACGTGGCCGTCGTCGCTCCACTTCATCCCTGCCTCTCTGCGGCTGCAGACACCGGGCTCGTTCACACTTAGCAAAGTAAATATAGCAAAGCGACCAGCTGGTGAAAACTACAACAACAAAATTAGAAGCTCAGAGGTTCAGGGTCAAAGGTCAAGAGCCAGTGAACTGCAGAGGTGAACGGTTAGTGAGGCACAGAAAATAGACGGCGCTGATAGACGGCACGGAGCTGCACACTGTGTGCACTGACTGAGCTGCAGTTACATGTATTTGGATGGTCAATAAGTTAGATGAAGACAACAGTGGGTGTTAATGAAAGTGAGCGTTCGACCGATGCAGACGCCTCCAAAACACACGAGACATGAAGACAAACTGAGCTGAGAAACGTAGAACGAACACTGACCACCATCAATAAAACCCTCACGATGACGATCAGGGACTGTCGCTCAAAGCTGGAGAGAAAATATGACTTTGTGTCTTTTTACCACATTTTCTTGAAGCCAACTCTAAATATTCTTGTACAATAATCCTTCACCTGTGCAGGATGAGGATCCTGCAGCAGAAACTGGCACAGGTGCAGAAACAGGTACACACCTCTGACAGGTGAGGTGTGTTTTTCCTGCAGATTAATGCTCTCGTATGTCTAATCACACACGGGACGGTCTCCAGCTTTCTGGTGTCCTCAATCACACCTGTGTGGAGGTTTTCCAGCTGACAGAGCCCCTCAGAGCAGGTGATGTGCTCGGTAACGGAGGGTCTGCAGGTACAGTTTGGGCCAGTCTGAGCTCACAGAGTCTAAATGTGGAGGCCTGTTGACTCCGCAGCTTCAAAGCTGGAATGAGCAGCCTGGGGGCAAAAGTTGAGGAGGAAAAGTTAAAGCTCGGTGTCAAAATGTCAGCCAAATATCTCCTCCCCCCGGCGCACGGATTCATCAACAGTGGCTGATTTAACGGGGCAGGAAGGCGAACAGTCCGGGACACGTTAACCGCACAGAGGAGACTTCAGACGGGCTGGAGGTAGAGGCTAGCCGCGTCCCGCCGCTAAGTTACTACGCTGCTTCTGGAGCTCAAACAAAGAGGTTGAAACGTGAAATATGGCAGACAGTCAGTCCGACACACTGTGCTGGAACTTTACCGACACAAACAAGCAGCTTTTCCCGACAACACGGGCCCACAAACGGTCCTTTCAACGCGTCGTAACGTTAACTCCTCCGCCCTGCGACCCGCTCCCTGACGGCTGGACACACGCACAGCCGCTTAAAAACTCCTCCATAACTTACCTAAATCGTCCATAATGGCTGTCCGGCTGTAGCCTGGTTCCGTTCGGTGTTCACAAGCTTCTCAACTGTTGACCAAGTCTCGGTTTTCCTCTCCGAACTTCGCCGCCGCCGCCGCTGCCTCAAGCTGCTCCGCGGAGCTCGCGTGAGCGCGCCTCAACGTGTGCATGTGTACTTTAGCAGGGCGCGCGCTCGGAGTGAGGCCCGGCGGCGAGCGACACCCAGCGGCCAGAACGCGGAACTACACGTTCAACTCCAATATTGTCCATAAAGCAACGTGAGCGCCGACAAACTGGAAGGACGTTTTTATTTTAGTGAGACAGAATCATAATCCATTAGTTTGGTCTCACAAAGACACTAAACCCCCAAATTCACACATTTCACGAGATCAGTAATGGCTGCATCATCCTCGTCCAGAAGAAGAAAAACAGAAACAAGAAGCTATAGGACAATGCGTTTATTAAAAGGCAGTTCATATGTTTGTCATCTTCCCCAGAGGTGGGTGCATTGGGACATGAGAGGTAGCAGAAAATAAAGAAATAAATACGCCATCATAGAGTCCACTGCAGTGGGAAACAAGCACAGGTCTCACTTTGTTTTCCAAAGCTGATCGTCCTTGTCTTCTCGTCTCATGCAGCTACTGCAGGTGGACACAAGCATTTCTGTGTAAATGTCCAAGTGATGCTGATTCCTGAAGTTTAACAGTGACCCGTGGAAGCAAAACTCTGACTGATATTAAAGCTTTTCTCCTGTCGTTATGATACGGAAAGCTAAAATAAAAGTGGATGAAGTACCACTAATCTATTATCGCCATGGCTTAAAGTGTGTCTGACTTCCTGTGCTGTGAAGACGCTTCTGAGGTCTGAGGTTTTCTCAGCTTTACTACATTAAAATATTCCATAGAAACGTTCAATAAATATTCAGTTAATGAAAAACAGGTGACTCATTGGTCTGTCCTGTGTGAAGACAACTGATGTGGTTTATTCTAAAATGTCAGTCTAAATGAAAGAGGATACCAAAGGTCAAAAGTCTACTGATCTCAGCTTTCTCTCCTCCCTCTCAGTGAGGGGCTGCTGGGACAGGATCTTGTCATGCAGCCGGTGGTGTTTGCCGATGCCCAGCTTGGGCAGACCTCGGTTCAGCCCCTCCAGCAGCACACAGGACTTGCACAGGGCCTGGCTGGAGATGTAGCCGCAGCGGGTGCAGGTTCCCTGAACGGGCATCTTCACGCCCTCCCGCACAGACAGGTTCTCCCCCGAGTGGATGATGTCGATTATGGAGCTCGGCCTGACGCTCTCCAGGTCCTTCAGGAAGGTCCTGGCGTAGCCGCGATAGGCATTGGGAGAGTAGATGCACTCGGTGGAGAAGTAGTCCAGCTTCTTAAAGTAGGCGTACAGAACGATCTCCTTCTCGTAGGCGTATTTGAGGGGCTTGCAGCGCGGCACGACCCCGTCGCCCTCGCTGGCCGTGGAGATGGCGGTGCAGCGGCGCAGTCGAGCTATGTCCCCTCGCAAGACGTTCATCAGAACGGTCTCGGCCACGTCGTCGGCATTGTGACCTGTGGAGACACACACATCCAGCCGCTGTCACACAGTCGCACACAAACTTGGATTGTTTGCGGCCGCTCGGGTGCTTTTCAGCCGTTACCTGTGCAGATCTTGTCCACTTTGAGCATGATGGCTCCTCTGTCGAGCGCCTGCCGTCTGAACACTCCACAGAAGGTGCAGTTATTCTTCAGTCCCACCTGCTTCACTATAGCGTCCATCGTCCAGCCGTAGAGCTCCTCGTATGACACGATCTTCAGCGGCAGCTCGTACTGCTGCTGATTCCTCTTCACGGTCTCCAGGGAGTCGTCTCGGTAACCCGTGATCCCCTCATCCACCGAGAGGAGCATGAGTTCAAGACCGTAGCTGTATCGCTCGTTGAGGAGCTTCATTACATGAGCGAGCACCGTGGAGTCCTTTCCACCCGAGGCAGCGATCCCGACCGTCTCCCCGTGTTTGAACAGCTGAGCCGCCACGATGGTCTGATGCACCTCCTCCTCAAAGGCCCAGAAGAAGCAGTCCTTACACAGCGAGTGGCCTGTTTTCGGACGCTTCAGCATCGCTCGCTTGTCGGCGCAGCTGCTGCACAGGACGGGCATCGCGTCTGCAGGAGGAAGATCGTTTTTAAAGGACGACAGTGTTAAAAATGAGCTGATCAAATGTTTTCATCACAGTCTTTGAAATAAATGAAGAAATGGCTGCAGGTGCTTTAGTACAGCTGACCACAGCTTTGAAAGTCAACCGTTTCTCACTGTTAGATGGAGGACAAATGTCTCCAGTTTAATACTTTTGTCTGTCCTTTGAAAAACAAACACATCTTAATCAGGACGAGAACATCACGAAAAACAGAGAAAACCCCTCATTTAGACCTCTTCATGACAAAAAATATGCAGTGCGATTTTCTGAGAAATGTGCACAATAAGCTAACTTGATTTTTAACATTATCACACAATGCAGTGAAACGGGGGACAAAAGGACATTTCGGCCACAGTGATGTGGGTGGACTGATGTGTTTTTAAGGTATGCCGAATTAAAGAGCTGAACATAATGACTGATAAAACGCTTTTCTAACGGCGACGCGCTGAGTTTATTGAATGAAATGACTGTTTTGAGGCTGAAGTTCGGCCGCTGAGTCAGATTTGAGGTTATCTCTCGTTCAAACGAACTTACTGAGTTGATCCAGACAACTTTATGACGTGTTTTAATATAATCACAGCAAAGGAAGAACGGCAGTTAATTATATATCAGGTTTGATAAAATGATTTAAGTCCAATAACAATAAATCAGCATCAAGTGTGTCCAGCTCTAGCTAGCCGAGCTAAGCTAAATAATCACATTTATATGAGGAAACATTTTCATACCGAGTTTCTGATGAACCGAGCTCTGAACTGAGGAAGTAAAGAGAAGAGAAATACTCTGAAAGTACAACTTTCCTTACTTCAAGCTAAGTATTACACGGTTAAATAAAGCAGCATGTTGTTTCATCATGTGTCGTTAGCTCTTCTTCACCGGAAAACCGGAAGTGACGACAGCTGTGAGGCGGCGCAGCGCCGCCTGCTGGCCAGGGCTGGTCGGTGCACATGAAAATAATTCACTGACACTGTTTAGATCCATCTGTGAGGGACTTTTGACATGTTGGTGCAGAGCTGAATCACACGACCACGTCAAATTTAAGCAATAAGGATTTATTAGTTTGCTTCAAAGAATGTCTCCACTGCAGCAGCTGCAGCAGATATCAAAATGCTGTATGGTGTAAATGAAGGACAGAGGGAGGGGGCAGGCTGCTGAGGTCGGGGTCATGACAGGAAAGAGTCACAAGCTTAGTTGACGGGGTGAAAAGCACCCCTCTGGTGCCACTGCATGTCTCTGATGCGCCGAACCGACTGGATCTGAGGAATCTGGGCTCCGAACTCAGCGCTGTCCTTATACTCCCCCTTTTCAAACAGGTACTGATAGCCTCTGTATCCTGGATACTGGTAGCCCACCCAGCTGGTGCACCAGGAGCACGTGAGGGGAAACAGATAAGAGACAGTTAGAGGCGACAGGACGGGGACAGACACATGCAGGAGTGTTTTGCAGAATCACACATGTGCAGGGAGGCCGGACTCACGTGCCGCTCTGGACCCGGACAGAGGAGACCTTCTCCTGGTAGCCGTGTGCGTGAAAGCTGGGGACATCATCATCTATGATTTCTATCTTCTTCCCTGCAAAGCTGGGGTTTTCGTAAAGGACAATCTTGTGCTCCTGGCTGTCCTAAGAGAGGATGTGGGCAATTTGTTAAGCGGCTGGTGGACGGCCGACGGCGCTGTGCAACACTGAAATCTGCTTTCTTACCACTTTAATTGGGCGGAATGCAACAATGGTGTCACTACGCCTGCTGTTGGTCCAGGAATCCCAGCGAGGATACTCCCCCTTCTCAAACACATACTGCTCCCCCTTACAGTTGGGCTGCTCGTATCCCACCCATCTGAGGAGGCAGAGGAGGGGTGGCTGTGATTGGTGCAGGACACAAAGCTACTGCAATCTGTGTAGCATTCACACATTCATTTGTTTCTCCTCCCTTTCATCTCACTACAGAGAGAGTCCCTCTGTCTCTGACTGTCCCCCTGCCGGCTCTAAACCAGGCCCTAGTTGTCTGTCTGACCCACACTCACGGTCCACACAGCACCAGTATGGAGCCCACTTTCTCCACGCCTGCTTCCTGGAGGTTGTTACAGGGACCAGTCAGCTCATGGCAGCGTCCCTGGAAGTTTTCCTGCTCATAGATGACCAGCTGGGCAGAAAAGAGGAGAAAACGTGACTTTAACACCCTGAAAGAGCTCAGTGGAAGAGTGTCAGTGTGATATTTGGACGTAATCACTCCTGTGAATTCTAACTGAACTGCTTTCTGCTCTTCCTCTCACCTTGAACGCACTGGCGCCTGGCTGCTGCTGCTTGGATGCAGGGTTCTGGTGGTCTGTGGCCATAATGATCGGATCGGCAAGGATGAAACTGGAAGAACAGACAAAATTATTCTCTGACGGCCCTGAGGAAAATCTGTGGAAGCCTGCGTGTTTCAAAAGTTTCTGTCTATCTAAATACGAGCAGGTCCGACTGCTGTGAACTGATTATTTATTATTATTTTTATGCAAAAGTGAGCGTCAAGTCTCTGGAGTTCACAGCCTGCTGAACACAGAATTACAGCAATGCAACATGTAGAGATTAAAGCTAGAACACAGCAAATATTGACCAGAAGTGATAAAGTTTATAAAATACAGCATGACGGACATGAGCCTCTTACCAGTACCTGTCTGTGCCAGTGTGTTTGTGATGGCACGCTGAGCTCAATATATACGGGACGCCCAGGGGTGGAAACTCTGCCAACAGTACCCTCAGTGTCCAAGCTGGCCTGCAGATCGGCCTGCCATAGGCCCAGCACGCTGAAATGAGGGGTCACCCTGCAGCCTCCCCCCACCCCGGGGTGTCACACTCCCACAAAGTTATTTCATTAGTTGTCAGTTTTGTCCAGCCAGTCATTGTTCGATATCCACATGATTCAGCACAAACAGTGCCAAGAGTCCCACACCTACAATGAGGGGAGAGAGAGAGGGAAAGACTGGAAAAGATGGGTTTTACTGTGCCGGAGGGGGTCACAACCATTCCAGCAACAGGCCAAACACAGCTGAAAGTTTCCTCTTTTATTCATCATTTCACTGCAGAAAACAGTGTAAAGGCTTCCTGTCAGAGTGTTTACAGTCTGCTGTTTGGAGGGAAGCAGCTCCAGAGCTTTTCTTCCACATCAAACCTGTTGAACACTCCTCATCCTCCTCCTGTTGACCGTGAAAAGGTCAGTAAAGATCAATTTCACAATAAAAGCAAACAATATGGAGCATTTCTTCAGTGGATTAGTGTGCATGTGCATGTCAGAGGACAGCAGCTGACATCATCGGCTGAAGCAAAGATGGTGTGAATGTGGACTAAACGTCCCTTCAGGCAGTAAAAACATGTGTAATTTAAATACGACAGAGCATCATCCACTCTGCTCTGTGTGCTTTAATGAGCTGAGACGACTCCGTGCTGTGATTCATGATGAAATCCAGGACTTTTCTGTGTTCGCTGCCTTTCTGTGTGGCTGGTGCTTCATCTGAATATTTCAGGTCTGTGATTTATGTGTTTATACCTTTTACAGTGTGCTCTTCGCTCCTCTCTGAGGACGTGATCCAAACTACAGTCAGAGCAGTATGATGGAGTAACACAGCAGCTCAGTGCTGCTCAGGATGTCCAGGCTCAGTGGAGACCAGCTGAGACTCTGGTGCAGACCTTCGTTATAAACAGAACAATGTTTGAGGTGAAGAGTCTGAGCTCTCTCCAGGTGTGCCACAGGAGCGTTCAGGCAGCTGGTCTGAAGTCTCATCTCCATCAGGGCTGCTCGAAGAGGAGACCAGTGGACGCTGGGGGAGCACCTGAAGACAAATCCTGCCGTCTGTGCTCTTGAAGTTTCGCTCCCTGCATTCATATCACAGAGTTTTATCATCGGTCGTACACTCAGCTGAACCACACGAGCCGACACGCTGTCAGTCTGGACGAGGGTCTTCAGCAGCAGCTCAGTGCAGAGCGTCAGTCAACCCTCACAGATTCAGTCAGACGTGTTTGTGGTGCTGTTTCATCTTTGAAACGAGCCTCAGAGGTCAGGCAGTGGAAAGACGTGCTGCTCAGTCTGTGCTGGGACTTTTTATTTTATGCTTTTTCACTTCATTATGCTAAATTTGAGCTCAACAGACACAAAGAAAGACAGTCTGACAGAGCGACTCCATGATTCACAGCTCAGACCTGAGCCTCCACCGGCTGCTCGTGAAGAGCACACCGGGCTGGGCATGTGTGGAGGTGGAGGTGGAGGTGGAGGTGGTGCATGTGTGGAGGCTTTAAGCTACAGTGAACACTGTAAGAGCAGGAAAGTGAAACTACAGCTCAGAAACAGTCTAAAACACACAGTCATGAGAACCTATGAGCAAAGGGCTGATGGACGGCCCAGCTGGACGCTCTCTGACGGCCTCCTGCTCTGGATCCAGAGCGGCAGATGTTAGTATGATACAGATGTGCAGCAGTGAAGGACCACAGCTGGACGTCTGTGTGTTTGTGCTCCTCGTTCACATGTTCAGTCTCGTCTGTTTCGAGCTGATTTAAAGCTTCTTCAGAGCTTCTCATGATGTTATGATGGGACTGAGTTCTACTTTCAAATAACACATCAACATCCACTAAAACAGCCTGTGTGTTCGCTTCACGCTGTCGTAAATCGTGTGTGCAGATGGATTTGGATTGAGGTCACAGACTGATATTTGACTTGTCAGAGCTTCTCTCATAGCTGAGATGATTTTTAATGTGTACATGAGTTTAATTCAGCTCATATTTGCTCCTGATGTCTCCTCTGTGAGCATCCATCAGGAGCAGCGTTAACCATTAAAGGCACAAAGATGACTATGGGAGGGGATGCAGTGCACTCTGTTTTAATAGCAAGCATACAGACAGTATGACATCACTTCCATTGCTGTTAAGCAGATGCGAATCCACACATTGGCTGAATGAGTCATGTGCTCCTGGTGCTGGATGAGGTTTTGAGCTGTCTGACTAAAGTGGGGAAACACAAGCAATGAAAGAGGCTCACATGACTTGGAAATAAGTTCAGTTCAGAACACATCTGCAGTTCATCTCCAGGAGAAGCATCTGCCAAAAGGAGCTTTTACATCTCTCATCAGATCTTTAGCATCTCACTTAATTCCACCTCGACTCACAAGTATAACATCACCAACAGACAGGGCCAAGTCCAGTCAAACAACCTTTATTCGCCACTGAAACATACATGGCATCCTCACTGGGCACACGCAGCGTTGCCATGGTTAGGTTAAGGCAGAGGGCAGGCACTGTCGGAGCGTGGGGGAGGCCGCGGGAGGGGTCCGGCAGGTGTGTGAGGACCCCGCTCAGCTGGCTCCAGCTGTGGCGGGCGGGGCGGGAGGCGCCGGGGCGGGGTCCGGCTCGGGGCCGGGGGCCGGGGCCGGGTCGGGAACGATGAAACAGCCCCTCTTGTGCCACTGCATGTCCCGCACGCGTCGGACAGACTGGATCTGAGGGGCGGGGGCCTCCCAGTCGTTCCAGTGCTTGAAGTCTCCTCGCTCAAAGATAAACTGGCGCCCTCTGTAGCCTGGGTACATGTAGCCCACCCATCTGCAGGGAGGGAAACACACACACACACACACACACACACACACACACACACACACACACACACACACACACACACACACACACACACACAGACTGAGGCGCTTGTCTCACTAAACGCACAGAGAAGGAAGAGCAGAGATGTGGAGGACAGGGAGGATCTTACGTTCCGTTGAGAGCCTTGACGCTCGCCACGCGATCCTGAAAGCCGTGGCCCCACAAACTGGGCACGTCATCGTCAACAATCTCCATCTTTCTACCAGTAAATCCAGGGTTCTCGTACAGGTGTAGCTTGTGATCAGCACTGTCCTAAAGAGGGGACACAGACAGACACCTCCAGGTCCTGCAGACGTCTCCAGTGTGATGCTGACTAGATAAACAGTGACGGTGTGTGTGGAGGTCTAAGCTTTAGTGTGTCGGGGGGGGGGTCTTTACGGCTGCAGTGTCACCCACCACTTTGAGAGGCCTTAGAGACAGCAGGGAGTAGCTGTTCTGACTGTTGGTCCAGGTGTCCCAGCGTGGATACTCGCCCTTCTCCAGGATAAACTGCTCCCCTGTGAAGCCATGCCGATCATAGCCCACCCAGCTGAGAGGACACAACACAGACGTCAGCAAAGCGTCCCGCAGGCGGCTTTCTGTCTGCGCGAGCTGAAGGACGCTGGACGTTACTTACGGTCCGGACTCCACGATCACAGATCCGACCTTCTCCAGCCCCTTCTCCGTCACATCTTTACAGTCTGCAGAAAACTCCGCCTTGCAGCCCTGGAAGTTCTCGAACTCGAACAGCAACACCTGGACCAGAAAGGTGGAGATTTACCAGCACGGCCGCGACACAGAGAGGAGCAGACTCACCTCAGGCTGCGTGACGGCCGCTCATCAGGACACAGAGGACACATTTCTGAGCTGTGGCTGTATGGATCAGTCCAGGTGTGTGTGTGTGTGCGTGTGTGTGTGTGTGTGTACCTGTGAGCCAGGGATCAATCCCTCTCTGATCAAACCAGGGTTTGGTCTCTGCAGCTCATCCTGTACCTTGTATGTGGCTCCGGCTCCACCCTGGCTCTTCCCAGCAGCCAGCTGCTCCGGGGCGCTCTGCTGCTCCGACATCCTCCTGATCCACTGCTCCTCCACTTTTTGGCAGCAGCAGCACACACACACACACACACACACACACACACACACACACACACACACACACACACACACACACACACACACACACACACACACACACACACACACACAGAGCACCATCCATCACGCACACACACACACACACACACACACACACACACACACACACACACACACACACACGGGAGGAAAGCTCAGTGTCACAGATGCAATTTCTAACTGTGTTCATTCATTTTCTAATTCATGAGTGCATCTTCATCCTTTACAGCAGACACTCATCAGTCCTCCATCTGGTTCCATCACAATCCATGACACCGAAATCCTCCAAACCTGGGTCTTCACCGGACGCAGCACCACCTAACTCCACCTCCCTGGAACTATCACAGCGGCTGTTATTGATCCAGAGGGAGCGTTTTACCTGGATATGCCTGCTAGAAGTGGTAGCGTCCCTCTTTTTCAGCGCCACTCGGTGTTTGGTGGGGTTGAGCCATTAGAGGGCAGGGACAGGGGGGGTATTTATGGTTTATTTCTGGCCACAACAGCAGAAAAGGGGGAGCTGTTGATACAGCAAGTCTGTCGCTCACATTGTGTCCGTAACGCTGCCTCTCAATAGGCAGCTGTGTTGGCACACAGCGCTGCCCGTCCGCCCGGCTGCCACTGAGCACAGTGTGAGGGCACAGGGAGAGAGAGCCAAGAGGATTGAGCAAACAGGCCGGCTCAGCACAAACACACACGCACACACACACACACACGGACACGCACACGCACACACACACACACACACACACACACACACACACACACACACACACTCAGACTACAGCCGGACTCCGCTTCCTCACACCTTTCTCCAAAAACAGGCTTCATACAAACACAGCGTGTCACCGCTCGTCAATCAGCACAGGGGACAGACGGAGACGGAGACGTGCAGCTCGAGTCAAGTCAATTTTATTAAGAATGTATTCACTGTAGGACACTGGCCAGGACAACACAGTGTGACATACATCTTCACTTTCAAATAAAAAAAGGACAAAGAAGGACGTAAAAATAAACCCTCACGTTTCACGACGAAAGACAGAAACCAGAGACAAACGCTCAGTCAACAACGCAGGAGACGAGACGCGAGCAACGGGGGGGGGGGGGGGGAGAGGTCAGTGCTGTAGTGCATCAAAGTGCTTTACACAAGCGCAGAGTGAGCAAGGGGGGGGGGCCAAGGACAAGGAGGTGACAGCAGCTGCGAGTGGTGAGGAGTCGTCCAGCAGGTGGAGTCATTGAAGACGAGCCGTCCCTCCACCGGAGCCCCGACACCCCCAGCAACGCCTGCTGGGACAGCAGAGATTGTGCATGCACGCCGACGGGACGACGCGGAGAGAGATTGCACATTTAATGGAAGAAAAAAACATGGCGGAGTGAAGGAGGAGGGCTGCAGGGTGAACGTATGGCTTCAGGTGGACGCCTACAGCTACAATCATTCAGTCTACTGGAGGAGGGAAGACAGCGAGCAGCGTTTGTGCTGACAGCTCATGATTGACAGATGCAAAGTCCCACAAAGACAAAAAGACAGTGAGGAAAAACAGAGCAAAGGCCACGCTGTCAGAGCTGTGGAGTGTGTCAAAGGAAAGAGTGAATGCTCTCTGTCCGTCCAATCAGATAACACAAATATGACGTCTCCATGATTCACACCATCGTTTGTTCTCTACGTTCAACAAGGAATTAGTGTCTGAAATGTCCTCTGTGGCAAAGCTTGTGAGACCCCATCCACGGCCAGGACGCATGTCCCGTGCGTCGACATGGCGAGGAAGCGAAACGCAAACGTCTCCTCGAGGATCGTCCCCCAGCGTGTGATGAAGAGACGTCATGGTCCCAAAAGTTTCCTGAAATGCAGCCTGAAAGGAAATAACTGTCTCTTTGTCCCACCTCTCCTGGTCCCTAGTAAAGTGTCCCTGCTGCAGAGGAGCTGCGTCCGCTTCAAGTGTGAAATGGACAGAGCAGAGCGTCCTCGCTTGTTTTCTTGTCCATCAGTAAAAAAAAAAAGGCACCATGCACGTCGATCAGAGAAGAAGAAAGAACAAAGACGTCCATCAGCAGCTGCAGGCCGGCCTCTCCTGTCCTCTGGTCCAACGTTAAGGCTTCTGTTTCATAAATTCATCTGTTAAGGCAACCTTGAGGGACAGACAGAGAACAGCAGGTGTCAAACCTGGACATGATGTGAGCTTCTTTTAGCAGACACAGTGAGAGGACACGGCTCACCTCTTTATGGACTTA
The DNA here is from genome assembly GCF_039877785.1 of Chaetodon trifascialis. Taxonomy (NCBI): domain Eukaryota; kingdom Metazoa; phylum Chordata; class Actinopteri; order Chaetodontiformes; family Chaetodontidae; genus Chaetodon; species Chaetodon trifascialis. The sequence continues at coordinate 1,285,588 of NC_092061.1, forward strand.
GCTCTCGTTTTCATACTGACTCAGACGCTTCTTGGACTTCAGCTCCTTCAGCCACTGAGGTGAGTCCTCCTCGCTGGACGAGAGACAGACAGTGACGTTAAAACAGAGACAAACAGCTCAGCAATGGGCTCTGACGTCCCGCTGCTTACCCGTTCTCTTTCCCGCCAGCAGGGGGCAGCACGCGCGCCGCTCTGGGAAGGAAGGGCGACTTCGGGGAGCGAGAGAGCTGCGAAGGAGACGGAGCCGGTCCATCGGTCTGAACGTCAGAGTCGCCCCTCTTCTTCAGCTGGGCCTGAAGACAGAGAGACACCAGAGGAGGAGTGAAAACCGAGCGACTGGCTGAAGACACCTGTGAAGGTGACGCACAGCGTTCGTGAATCAGGCACCTTTAGGGCTGAAGGGTCCATCCCCGGGAACAGGGCGACCCTCTGAGGCTGAGCGGCGACAGCAGGGACGGACTCGGCTGCTCTGGTCTGCTGCTCCGAGTCCGAGTCCTCGTCTTTGCTCTCAGCCTTCGCCTCTGTGGCAGGAAGAACACCAGTCACATGAAAGCAGGAAGGACGTTCACGGTAAGAAGAAGAAGAAGAAGAAGAAGAAGAAGAAGAAGAAGAAGAAGAAGAAAAAGAAGAAGAAGAAACTCTCCTGCTCAGGCGCTCACCTGTGGAGTCTCGGTAAAGCCAGTCCTCGCCCGTTCGTCCCTCCTCCAGCAGAGTACTCTGACGGGCGGCCCTGGACGGCCGAGTCCGCGGGGCCCGTTTCTTCCCCAGCTGGACTCTGGAGCGAAGGGCGCTGGTGTCCAACAGAGCCGCCGGCGCCTGGACAGACGGCAGGGAAACACATCAGCGAGCGGGAAAACATGGAGGGACGACTCAGACAAAGACAGAAACACCGACCACAGACTCACATCAGGGAAAGACAGCGTCTGGCTCTCCAAGGAGGACGAGGGCGGGAGGCTGTCCACGGTGTCGCTGTCAAACTGTGAGCTGAGGTCACCTGGAGTGTGCGGGGGGGTGGGCTTCCTCGGCGACGGGCTGAGGTTGCTCTCTGAGCTGGGCGTGGCCGGAGTGAGGCTGCAGGGGGGTGGAGAGAAGACGCATGTGGTCTGAGTCACAGTTTGTCCTCTGGGACGCTGAGTGAGACGACGCAGCTGATTGGTCTGCTCTCTCGTTGTTGGTTACTGTGATGTCACTTGTGACCACAGGAGGTCAGTGACAGCTGAGGACGTGACCACTGACGTGTCTGTCCTGCAGGGACCAGCTGCACTCACTGCTTGTTCAAAGGTGCTGAAACCAACGAAGAAGTTTTCGACTGGTTTCGTTATGTAAACTTTTAAAGTGACGCTGAACGTCTCGTGTTTTTGTCTCATGATAACAAACAAATATGTAAAGTAAACAGTGATGATTGGCTGATGTCAGTCAGTGTTTAACACTGACGTTACTGCTGAGACCTGAACGCACCACAACAGGTCTACAGTCAGGGGTCAGTCCAGTTCAATCCACACATCAAACACATCACGTCTGTCTTCACCTGTCCTCGGTGCGCAGTCCCGTCTCCCAGGTCCCATACTGACTGTCGGTGTCACGGACAGGTGTTCCCAAGTCCCGCCCCTCCTCCTCAGCACTGTTACTCTGCTGCACCTGCAGAGGGAGGAAGACTCAATGAGGAAGACTCAAACAGGATTAAAGACGATGGACAGCCTGAGAGACAGCGACAGCAGCGTGAGCTCGATGTCTTCGCCGGTCCAGATTCTGCTCAGCCGCTAAAAGACAAGCGTCGTCAATCAGCTGAGCAGCCAGCAGTGGGACAGCGAGACGGACAATGGAAGGTGAAGGGATGAGTTAATGGAGACAGGGCCAGAGCGGGGACAAAGACGGAGACGGGTGGGGTGGGGGGTGGGGGGTCAGAGTGTGTGTTTGCTGTTTACTGAACCGTGGTCTTTTAATGAGGCCGGCACAGAGGACACACTGTCTCACAGCTCGCAGAGGCACGCATGAACCGACAGCCCCGGCCTACATAGGACAGGACAATGGAGGACCCTTCTGTCCTCAGATGATGCCTGAGGAGGAGCGGGGACATGTGACACACCTGGCGCTGCCGCCGCCCAGGTGCAGAACGACCAGGACGGCTGAAGAGAGGACGGAGACAAAGAGAGGGAGACGAGTGAGGCAGGAAGTCCTTCATCAGCTGAGCTTCTCCTGCCGATGAGGACGACTTCCTGCTCGCCATCTTCTCAAGGACTGACCGAGCTCACACCTCTCCAGCCGACAGCGAAGGTCACAACACATACACACACTGACACACACACGCTGAAACACACACTGAAACACACTGAAACACACAGACACACACACATGCTGACACACACACTGAAACACACACGCTGGTCGTGTACAAACACCTCGACGTATCCGATGGTCTAACTCAGCGCAGCAGCAGGTCCTCCTCAAAGAGGACGAGGTGTGACGGTGACTGAGCTCTACAGACATTACTGAGCGAACCATTCATTCATTCATTCATTCATTCATTCATTCACCACAGCAGCAGCAGATCAGATCAGATCAGTAACTCTTTCATTGCCTGCAGCCTCGATGAAGCTCTCATGGATAAAGCGTACGAAGCACTGAGCCTGCAGTTAATGTTTGATTCAAGGCCTCAGTATGCTTCAAACGAAGGGCGGCAAACTGTCCCTGAGGGCCACCGTAGAAGGTGGGGTGACGGTGGATGAGCATGTTGGGTCGACGGCTTTGGACACCGCCATCCTGACTCTGACGCTGGGGTGTCAGACGGTCTTTGAACACCCCATGAACACGTCCATTACAGCCCACAGTGTGAAACAGCTTTCTGACTGTAGAACTGCAGATCTGAACTTCACTCTGAGCGTCCATGTGCAGACCGCCTGCTGTTATCTCGCCTGATAACGTCTCCCTGCTCCTTACTGCAGCCTTTGTGCTGTCTTCTGTAAACACGGTCAGAGGACACAACAGATAAGTGACTCAGTAAATATCTGCTTATCACAAATCTGATGCAGCGACACGTTTCACAGACTGAAAGATGTGGAACGCCCCAAAAACACCTGTTTGGATCGTTCCACAGGTAAACAGGTGATGATAAACACCTGTCATCTGATAAACAGATCATGGTTGGGTGTGAAAGAGACGTCCTAGAAAGGCTCAGTCGTTCATAGGGGATGGAGCGAGTTCACCATTTTGTGAACACATGAATGGATTCACAGATGATGACTGATTCTGTTTGAATGATGTTTTTCAGTCCAGACTGTTCTGGGATCAGCGCTGTAGCTGCTCTGAGGACAGGTCGGTTCCGGCTGAGACCTCAGTATGAGGACATCGTCCCTCGTCTGCCTGTCGAACGAGCTTAAAACCAGGCCTCGTAAACTGTGCTGATAAAAATTCCGATCCTACGTGTGTGTGTGTGTGTGTGTGTGTGTTGCTCAACCTACACACACCCCGGACACACCCTCACCTGCTCGGCGAGGAGCGCCGCCTCTGCTGGAACATGTCGAGGAGCGGCTGAAAGCCGAGGCTGTAAAAGCCTTTCGTGAGCTCGTTCGGCTCTCAGCGCTCAGTGAAATAAGGCCTCAGGACTTCAGTCAGACTCTTTCTTTCCTTTCGGCTGCAGCCTGCTGAATCCACAGCGTCTGGTCAAACTGGTTTTATTGACCTAACAATGGGACTGTTCTGCTGATTGGACGGACAAACGTGGAGAACGTGTTCCTCCTGAAGCAGCAGGTCAGCTGCAGTGATTTATAGCCGTCAGGACGAAGGCCGTTCCTTCATCACATTAGCAGCCAGCTTCCCCAGACAGGAAGGGCGTGTCGGGGAAACGGCGCAACAAAGAGCGGATGAATGGAAGGATGAAGGAGAGAAAGGCTGATCTGTAACGGGCCTGAGGAGGAAGGGGCTGCGGCGAGGCCTTGGAGACTGTGGGACAACGCGGCGAGCGCCAGGACGGAGAAACGCCGTCTGCGATGGCGGCGAGCTCAGTGGCTGAAGGGAAAGGCCTCCTGACAGCCCGGAGGACACAGAGCGAGCAGCTGCTGTAGGTGGAGGACATTTGTCCTTCCAGTCAAACCACACCTCAGCACTGCTGCTCCTTATCAGAGCGACCGTTGGACTGTTAACGGCCATAAAAACGCAATTAATCACCACATGACAGTCAGCGCGCCACCACTCCCCGCTCTGATCACACTCACAGCAGAAATCAACGTCCAGATCCTCCAGATATTCAAATCAAGCGCTCCCACGAGCGCTGGCCTCATGTCAGCAGATGGACAGTTTGGCTGCGTGTCAGAGGACGTAAAGGAAGACGAGCTCTCATCCCTGCTTCATCCAGACTGAAGCAGAGGAAAGGATGTGAAAACCTGCTTGACAACTGAACTCACTGGACCTGACGTGAAGGATCGCTCTCACTTCTTTTCGGAGGTTGTTTTCCTCAAACATGACGACTGTTTGAGTGAATGTTTTTGTCTCTTGATTGGACAGATTGATGGATGTGTGGAAAGTGCTGCTGTCAGTACGCACACACAGCCGACAGCCGACCCAAACATGGTCTGAAGGCGAGAGCACAGCAGCGACACGTCCACACAGCCACCCTGACGCTGCAGGTTCTGTCCTGTTGTTAGCCATGTATCATATCTGTGTGTTTTCATCCCTGAGCTGCTGGTTTCCATACGTTCACAGCCTGTGCTGACATGTTCCCACCACTGCTGAGCCTGGCAGCTGACATCCACACGAACGCACGAGTTCATTCGCACAGCAACATGCAGAAAGAACCGCTCATCGCCTGCAACCGTCACACGTTCCTCAAGATTTCCATCAGCGGCTGAAACGACAGCCAAAGCTGCTCAAAGCGTCCAAACACACGGCAGAGGTCACACGGATGGACGGATGGCTGGACGGCAGGAAACAAGGACGTAGGCTGCAGCGTCTTCATGCACAGGAACAGTTCAGACACCGAAACGTTGTCCACAACAGCTTTTAAAAAGTAAATTCAAGCACTTTCAAGGTAAACCAAGCATTTCCAGGACCCTCGAAGCCTGAACCATCACATACAAACTGTGAAAAATAAAGTTTCCACAGTTCCTTTATATCCACAACAATCACTTTGTTTGTCTTCACTGTGATTATTTTGCTCATTTTGACACAAAGAGACGAGAAATGAACGTGAGGACAAGATCGTCTGATTTCAAATACTGGACGTGGGATGCTAACGACACCTGCTGCGTCCTCTCACCTGACCTCCCACTGTCCTCCATCCACTGAACAGCAGCCCAGCGTGGACGCTCCCACTGAGCGCCATCGCAGCCGGCGATGTCTCAGACTGACTCCGACATGTGGACAGGACAGACGACCACGCTGACGTCATGAAAACACCTCTTATGTTCAGCAGGTGTGACTCAGAAGTTCAGCAAACAGGCGTCACCTAAAGAAAGGAATGACTTCATCCAACAAACCAACAGGGATTTCTAAATCTGTCCTTGACTTCAAACACAGCAGGTTAGATGTCAGGGGGGACCAATGAGAGGAGGACAAGGACGAACATTTCTGTCCTCTTCAAGGACCTTCAGGAAGCACACTTTTCGTCGTCCTCGCGCTTATTTTTCTTACCAAAAACACAAATGCTGCCCTGAAGATCCACTATGACAACAAGCTCAGCCAAAAGGCAGACAGACAAAGACAGGTCCACACCGAGCCGAGGACAGTCTACGGCGAGAAGCAGCCGAGAGGCAGATGGAAGAGTTCTTGACATGTTTGGCTGCAGACCAAATATCTGCTGAAGGAGCAGCTGTTGGCCGAGCTGCACGGACACGCTGCGAAATCACTCGAATGCCACGTGCTTAATTTAACTTAAACAGATGCTGGAGATAAACTGCTGGGGTGTGTGTGTGTGTGTGTGTGTGTGTGTGTGTGTGTGTGTGTGTGTGTGTGTGTGTGTGTGTGTGTGTGTGTGTGTGTGCTGCACTGTGAAGGTGTGTGTGGTCTTACGGCGGTCGGGGTGTTGGGAGCGGTGCGCCGGCGTAACGACAGGCGCTGCTGGCTGCGCAGCGAGAACCTGCGGATGGACTCCCTGCTGCGGGACGCCAGGGAGCGCAGGGAGTTGGTCCTCTTGAAGTCCCCGGTGCCGTCCTCTCCCCTGCCCCCCCTCTCCACCGAGCTGGACAGAAGGCTGAAGGCCCCGTGGAGGGAGCGCCGGACGTTTCCCACCCATCCTGACATGTGAGAGTGGGCCACCGACAGCTTGTCCCCCAAATACTCCATCGCCAGCCGCCGCTAACGAGCCCGGCGCGTCAGAACGGAGTCAGACCTGAGCTGGGACTCGTTCCGTCACAGCAGCGGGGGTCATCAGAGTCCAGTCCTGCTGGAGAGGACGGCGTCCTGGGGCTGCTGGGCCAGTACTGCAGCAGTGAGGAAGGAGGCAGCACTGCAGCACGACAACGCCAGTCAGCCTCTGACGCTCCAGGACGGAGCGCTGCCTCTCTGCACTGCAGTCCCTCTGGAGCCGTCAGGACGCTGCTTCAACTCATCACTCTGTCGGCTCCGGGCCGTCGGTCTGAGCTCCACCCTGAAGCTTCCTTCTGTCTATTTCGATGCACACAAGATATGCTCGCTATGACACGCTTGGCACACCAGCCCGGTGTAGAGGTTAAGTCAGGCCAGCGTTTATTAAGCAGGACGCGTCTCTGAGTCAGCCTGAAAAACTGCTGCGCTATCTCCCAACAGGTTTCTCAGCCATGATCCTCTGACTTCAGACACACCAAGTACAAACACGGACAGAAGTGGAGCAAAAACAACAGAATCACATCGTCAACGTGCCGTTTATGCTCGGCACCACCTTCAGTCCACGTCCAGCACACAGACGGTGCTGTAACACCCAGAAGTGTTGCTTTCTTAACACTCTGCGACACCTCTGCCCAGGTGTGAGCCCCTCTGTCCTGATGATGACGGCCTGATGGCGACCCTCCCAAACACGGCTCGGGTTAAAAGTTGAAGATCCATCCGTCCATCGAGGCTACATTCCCACGGTGCCCGAGAGCGAGCCGCCTCCCGGCAAGCAGAAACAGTGCAGGACGTCTGCAAGCTGCTGCAGTCATTCGTATTCCAGAAGGAAAAGCAGAGAAAAACAGGAGGGAGTCCCGAGGAGAAGTCAAAGCCAGAGGACGGGGACGAAATGTCCCTCCTCGCCTCCTGCTGCAGGTACGGGCAGGTAGCAGAAAATGCGTCAGCTGCTCTCTGGACTCAGCCTCAAGGAGAAACTGGGTGGAGAGAGAGAGAGCCAGAGAGAGAGAGAGAGGGGGAGGTCCCTGATTCAGGGGGAGGGCGGAGGGAGGGTGGAGGGGGGGGGGGGCGGAGGGCGATATATGCTCTGCAGTGTTCAGTCCTCCAGCCTGATTCAGCTGAGTGTCACAGCACAGAAGCAGCAGAGACACATGGACATAGTCCAGTTAGAGAAGGAGACATCACAGCGACCACTGTCTGAGGGGACAGAGAGAGGACAGACAGAGGACAGAGAGGGGACAGAGAGAGGGCAGAGAGGGGACAGAGAGAGGGCAGAAAGAGGACAGAGAGAGGGCAGAGAGGGGACAGAGAAAGGACAGAAAGAGGACCGAGAAAGGACAGAGGACAGAAAAAAGACAGAGAGAGGACAGAGGACAGAGAGAGGATAGAAAGAGGATGGAGAGAGGACAGAGAGGGGACAGAGAGAGGGCAGAGAGAGGGCAGAGAGGGGACAGAGAAGGGACAGAGAGAGGACAGAGAAGAGACAGAGAGGACAGAGAGAGGACAGAGAGAGGACAGAGAGGGGACAGAGAAGAGACAGAGAGGACAGAAAGAGGACAGAGAAGAGACAGAGAGAGGACAGAAAGAGGATGGAGAGAGGACAGAGAGGACAGAAAAAAGACAGAGAGAGGACAGAGGACAGAGAGAGGATAGAAAGAGGACAGAGAAAGGACAGACGGAGGACAGAGAAGAGACAGAGAAAAGGCAGAGAGAGGACAGAAAGAAGACAGACAGGGGACACAGAGAGGAAAGAGAGAGGACAGAGAAGAGAAAGAGAAGGGACAGAGAGAGGACAGAGAAAAGACAGAAAAGACAGAGAGAGGACAGAGAAAGACAGGTGTGGTAGGAATGTCCACAGTGGAGTCGTGTTTGTTCAGGTCTCGCTCAGAAAACTCGTCCACTTCCTGACTGGTGCAGCTCAAACAGGTCTCCGATGAACCAGTACGCTGAATGAAGCCCCAGTGGGCGACTCCAGAGAGTCGACCTGAGAACAAAGTGGGACGGGGGGGCTCGTGAAGCTGATCCCGAGCGCTGACGCCCCCTGCAGGTGGTCTGATGAACCTCTCTCTGAGGTGCAGGTCTGCTGCAAGCGTCTCAAAGAGCCAAACGACGGCTTTTACCATGAGGAGGTCACAGAGAGGTCAAATCAAGAGCTACTAACAACATCATCAACACTCTGTCCACAACAAGGGCATTAAGACGACCAGAAATCTATTAATAACTCAACAGAAAATGAGCTTATTACGCTGATAAGTGATCAATCGTTGGATCAAAAGCTGCTTTGCTGTTTGCTTAACTTTGATGGTTTCAGGACAAACAGAATACTTGTGGACAAAGACAAAGAAGACACGATGAAGACGTCACAGCAGGAAATTTTCCACCATTTCAAAGACAATAATTAACTCAACCAAGAAAGAACTGATCATAACGGATGAAGAAAATTATAATTAGCTCAGAATAAATCCACATCAGCCAGCTGAGCTGCGTTTCCTGTACTGGTTTTAATAACGGAAAGACTCCCAGACACAGCGGAGTCATATCACAGGATCAATCGCACCAGTGCTCCCAGTTAAGCTAATAATGCTAAACATCTCCTACTGGGAAGTGACTCGCGGCCGCTCATCACTTCCCCTCCTCAGCTGACATCATCAATCACACGGAGGAGACGGCGACCACGCGGAGGAGACGGTGGGGACGAGCTTCAGCTCAGAGCGTCACTCACCCACAGACAGTGTGCAGTCAGGCAGCGCGTCCACAGCCAGTAAAACACAGCTCTCAGGCCGGCGCCCATCTCTGCAGCCTCACACCCTCCGACTCAAGCCATGACGTCACCGTCTGCGAGCCTGAGGTCGACGCCTCCGCCGGGAGGGGCGAGGCGAGGCGGGGGGGTGAATCATGTGATCTCTGCTAACGCTGTGATTCGCTGTGCTGATGATGCTCATCAGAGCAGGTTTTTGTCTCTGAAGTCACACTGATCAACCGCAGACTTTAATCCACGCAGAGGACGAGGTCATGCGGCGTCAATCAAACCTTTTTTAAATTCTGTTTTACGATATTTAACAAATCATTTTTCTGTTTCTTCAGCATCGTTTTCCATGTGCTTCATCTGCTGAGCTGAGACACACGCTGCACTCCTCATTCATAAAGACGTCTGATCTGATAAAGCTGCCAGTGTGAAGAGCATCCTGATGATGACTGAAGAAGAAGAAGAAGAAGAAGAAACCAGAGCGTTCATGAGGAACATTAGAAGAGCTGTGCAGAGATGACTCCATTCAGAACAAACTGAACAGCTGCCTTTGACTTCAAACTTTAAAATAACGGCATGCTCGGTGGGAATTTTCACTTTTCAGGACTCTGTAATATTCATCCTGAAGTCTGTTTGCCGTCACTGTGTGTGTGTGTGTGTGTGTGTGTGTGTGTGTGTGCGCGCGCTCCTGTAATTAGCTCATTTTAAACCCTTTAGACGGTCTAACTGAGTGACCATCAAACCCAAAAACTTGCGCGCTGACCACAGCATCGAGCGCGCTGACAGACCGAAACACGACCACCAGGTGGCGTCAGTGACTCACGGTGACTTCCCCTGAGCTGGCGTCACAGCGGCGTGCGGCCATGACACACAGCCTGCTGCACCTCCGGGTTCACGGCGTCGCCTCCAGCCTCAGAGTGAGTCAGCGCTGCGTTCAGAGACGCACTGCACGCGCTTCAATGCAAACGTGTGTGTGTGTCATGTGCACAGCTGCAAATATACACACAAATGTTAGTCTGCACATTTCAAAATAAAAGACAAACAGGTGTTAAAAGTTAGGCCTGACAGGTAGAGCCAATCAGCAGTGAGGAAGTGTCAAACACTGCGGAACACACAGAGGCCGTTTCTCTTCACGGCTTTCCCTCGGCCTGCAGACAGACGAGCAGCGAGGACATGTACTCATTAACCGTTGGACTGATCCAGTCCTGAATTACAGGCCCGAGACGGCGCTCAGGCGGCGCTTTCAGCCTGACGTAGGATGGGTGGAGGTGAGTCTAGGAGGGCGTGCCATCAGCATTAGTCACGACTCTTTATGACCTGCAGCAGTGAGCTGTCAACACGCAGTCAAATAACTGCCGTCCACTTTCACCCACGTCTGTCTTCACTGCACCAGACACACACACACCAACAAGGACACGCCTCACAATTACTGACGCAAACTCTAACGCACACACATTTCTGTCTCCACACAGCAAACACGCCAACAACAGGAAGTGTCCAGTTGCACTTCCTGGAGCCCAGTGTCAGGGCGAGCTGCAGCCGACTCACCCAGCTGCTGCACTGCTGCTCCCTGTGGGCGCTGCGACTCCTCATCCTGGACAGGTTTCCCTCCACGGCGCTGCTGGCAGGAGCCGATCGGCGTGACACGCTGCGAGACCGCATCCTGTTCAGGTCCTAACAGCAAACAGGGCGCGGGGTGAGCTCGTTGGCACAGCACACGAACACACTGACTGTACTTCATGATGTGTCGGACTCACCTGAGACCCCTGGGACCTCCTGTGGCTCTGGACGTCCCCCCTGCTGTCTTGAGGCTGCGTCTCTCGTGGGATCCAGATCTGCTCGGCGGCAGCGCTGCCGGAGACTTCGCCTGCAGAGCTTCTGGTTTTGGCCTCTGTCCCGGGAAAAGGGCCCACGTAGAGCAGCTCGTCCAGCCCAGCAGACCAGGACCTCTGTGGAGTCAGGAGCCGCTCCTCCTGCCTGAGGAGGAGCAGCTCTGGGTTCGGTTTGCTCGCCTGTTTTCTGAGATCAGCGCTGGGTTTGTCCACAGACATCTCGACAGGACGCAGCTCCCACGGGTCCTGAGGTGACATGGTCCACACTGGGCTCGAGAAACCTCCTGCAGGTGGAGGCACCTTCCAGCTCACGTCTCTCTCAGGTGTGGGCTGTAGTCTGGCTCCAACGCCGGCGTCTCCACCCTGAACACCAGGCACAGGAAACAAGTCTTTGCTGGGGGGGAGCTGAGACGTGAAGGCGTCGATGTCCAGGATGGACGGTTTGTAAGAGTCCTCGGCTCTCAGGGACGGCTCCTTCCATCGAGTTGAAGGGTCCCTGCGCAGAGACGGAGCCTTGGACACGGGCTCACTTCGGACCACAGAGTCCAGGTCCAGCACTTTGGGCCGGAGAGGAGCCGGCTCCAGCCTCGCCCTCTCCTGCTCCTCCTTCTTCTGCTTCTCCCTCAGCTGCTGCCTCTCTGCCTCCTGCTGTTTGGCGGCGTGTCTCATCATCACCTCGGCCTCCTCTCTCTGCATCTTGTCCCTCAGTCTGCGTCTCTCCTGCTCTAACACCTGCTGTCTGTCCCTCTCCGCCTGCTTCTGCTTCTCGAACTCTACGAGCTGCCTCCTCTCCATCTCTTTGATTCGCTCCACCTCCTCCTTCCTCTGCCTCTCCTTCTCCTGCTCTCGCTGCCTCAGCCTCTGGTTTTCTAATTCCTGTCTCTCAATGTCCAGCTGTCTCTGTCTCTCCCTCTCTAAGTCTCTCTGTCTCTGTCTCTCCAGCTCTTTCTGCTTCTCCCTCTCCACCTCCCTCTGTCTTTCTCTTTCTTTCTCCAGCTCTCTCATCCTGAGCATTTCCTGCTCTAACGCCATCTGCTTCATCTTCTCGGCCTCCTCTTTCTCCTTCTTCTCTCGGAGTCGGTGCCTCTCCAGCTCCGCCAGCTGCTGCCTCTCCTTCTCCTTCTGTTTCTGAAGCTCTACGAGCTGCTGTCTCTCCAGCTCCTTCGCCCTCTGCAGCTCCTCCATCCTCTGTTTCTCCTTCTGGATTTCCAGCAGCTGTCTCTCCTTGTCCAGCTCTCTCTGTCTCTCCTCCTCTCTCTGTCTCTGTCTCTCCTGTTCACGCTGTCTCTCCCTCTCCTGCTCCTGAACCTTCTCCCTCTCGAGCTTCCTCTGCCTCTCCAGTTCTCGTCGTTTGTCCTTCTCGAGCTGCCGTTGTCGTTCTCTCTCCAGCTTCTCGAGCTCCACCTGTTTCTGCCGCTCCAGCGCTCGTTGTTTCTCCTCGAACTCCTGTCTCTCCTTCTCGAAGGCTTTCTGTCTCTGCCTTTCGTATTCTCTCTGCATCTCTCTCTCCTTCATCCGCTCAAATTCAAAATATGCTTCCTTCTCCATGTCCAGCTGTCTCTGTTTCTCCCTCTCCTGCTCCTTCATCTTCGCTCGCTGTCTTTCTGACTCCTTTTTCAGTTCCCGTTTCTTTTCGACCTCCATCGTTTCCTCCGCCATCTGTCCGTCCAGCGCTGATCTGATCTCTCCGTGCGACGCGTGGCTCCTCATCAGCGACTCCTCGACTTGATCGAGGGAGGTTTTTCCAAACATTTCGTTCAAAGATGGATTCCTTTGTACTGGAGGGATCTTGCGTTGCACGCCGCCCGGCGCAGGCCTCACAGAGAACTCATCAAAGGCGGCTGCTCCGGCCTCTGCAGGAGAGAGCGCCTCCTGTATTTGTCCGGTCAAAGCAAAGTAAGTGGCCCTGGGCTTCGGCTGCTCCTCCGCCTGCAGCATTTTCAGCCGTTTCGGAGCTGCAGCCACCTCCTCCTGCTCCGCCTCTCTCGGTCTGTCTCGGTTTTTATCCGAAGCCGTCACGTCTTCCCAAGGCGAGTCCTTCGGCGTCACTTTTGTCGTGCCGGCCTCTTGTTCGAAACCTGTGTTGTTCCACTTGTGCAAAGCTCCGACCCTCAGGTATCGTGGCTGGTCCGGCATCGCGGCTGGAGCTGGTTCGCCCTGCGCCGGACCGGTCCTCTCCGCCGCCGGCCTGCCGCCCTCTGAGCGCCGCGAGCGCAGCGTCATGGCCTTATCCTCCCACTGAGCCGCGGGGATGTTCTCACTCACCGCCCGGCTCTCCTCCACCGCCTGCACCGTGTCGAAGGCATGCAACACCCGCAGAGGACTCGATGGAGACACGGGCTCTCTGTAGGTGGCGGTGACCAACGTCCCCTCATCCTCACTGCTTCCTCTCTGAAGGGACGGGCTGCTGAGCGAATCCCTGGCCTTGTTTACAGGTTTGCCCTCGTCCACCATCAGCACGCTGCGTCTCTCCACAACATTTTCAAACAGGGACGCTCTCACCGTCTGCACGTCACCGCCGGGACCACTGTCCTTGTAAGCGGCGCCGAACGTCTGTCCCGCCTCGGGCCCTTCAGGCGTGGACGCCTTTTTGAGCTGCTCTTGGGAATCTTTTAACTCCACAAACGTCCTCTGCTCGCTGGGGGTGAAAGGAGAGTCTTCAATCTAGGAAAAGTCAGAGAAAAGTTAAGTGAGAAAGTTAAAAGAGAAAGTCTGAAACGTCATCTGTCCATTTAACAGTCAGGATTCTCTGTTTCATCATTTAAAATGTGGAATCTGAAAGACATGAAAGAGTTCAGAGCACATGTGACTCAACAACAGGAGCAAACACGGCGCACAAAGGAGCTAAAGTGATTGAAAGGACTGCCGGCGTGGAGGCGGCGTCCCCTCGCTGGCCTCCGAGTGGTGGGTGTGGTGCAGAGGTGGTAATCAAAGCCGCTCTGTGCTGACCTTTTCCCTGACATCCCTGCGTGTTTCATAACCAGCGGGGATGATTAATGTGTCGCTGTCTAAGGTTTCACAGCTTTGTACAGCGAAGGCACTGACAACCCTTTTTGTCTCAATGTCCCATTTCTAGCGGGGACACGTTCTTCTAAAGACAGACGCAGAGGGCAAGTGTGAGCACATTTCACCATGATTTCCTGATTCATGTCTAATTCTGTGGAAGTGAGCGGGCAGACAGTCAGGTTCATCCTGTCAGCCTCCATCTTGGTCACAGTCCACTTCTCGGCTACACGCCTCGGTTGGCTTTGTTTTGGACGAGATGACAGGAAACACTGAAACGCAGCGTGTGGAAGCTTCTCTTTTGTCTGTCAAACACAAGCTGAGTCCAGCAGAAACCAGGAAGCCTGGTCCCTCTCTTACCCTCCTCTGAGGATCTCTGCTGACGTCATGGCGGTCTGCTGCGTCGCCGAGCCAAACGCCGCCGTGGTCTGGCGACTTCTCCGATGAAAACCTGACGAACATACACCACACAGACAAAAGCATACATGACAATGGAACTCCAGGACAAAGACGTGGGACAAAAGCCAGCAGAGGACACACTGAGAGCAGCTCTCACCTTTTAGTCAGGTCGAGGGGCAGTGGGCGGGGCTTCACTGGTGGTTTCGGGACAGGGCTCTGAGTTGGCGGCGTGTCCTCTGTCAGCTGCTTGATGAGCTTCTTGACCCCCACTGGAGGTTCGCTTTCAGGGACTGGCTGGACTGGAGGGTGGAGGTCCTGGCCTGTGGCACCTGTCCCAGGCGAGGAGGACGAATCGTGGAGGACACCGATTCGCGACCTGGTGCTGAGCGCTCGCTTGTCCTCCTCGGTGTCTTTCTCAGTCGCTGTCAGTTCTTCTGTCTTTCTGTTGCTTTGGTCTGAGACGGCCGGTTTAGCTGCACCTTCAGTCCTCTGCGGTGACGGACTCTTCGGGGCCGTCGTCTCTCGAACGTCCTCTTTAACATTCACGCTTGGACTTTTGCGGTGCAGGGAAAGACCAATAGACTCAAATTTGGACGTGAGATCGGCGGACAGCGGCCGTCTCCCGGCCCAGCGGGGGGCAGGAACTGGTTTCTCTGTCTTGGCTGGACTGTCGGGGAAAATGGCCGATACGGGTCTGGGCCTGGAGCATCTGGGCTGGGGTCGCAGTGGCACCGCTGCCTCAGCTTCAGCTTTGTCTTCCTCCTCCTGCCCCACCTGAATGAGGAAGCCCATGGACTTGGCTCTGGTGATGGAGGGTCCACCTTTGCCGGGTGTCAGCTGCTCCGTCTCGCCGTCCCTTTTAGTGCTTCCGGACCACTCGGCCGCCGAAGGCTTTTTGAGGCTCTTGGAGTGGCTCAAGCTCGGTGCGCCAGGTTTCTGCCTCTCGACTGGAACCGGTTTGCTGGGGTCTCCGGGGTCAAAGGAGGGGGCTGGTTTGAATGGCTGGACCACTGGCTTGGTGGTTTGTCCGCTGGTCAACAACTGAGATGTTTTAAAGGAGGTGGAGGCGGGGCGGTTGGGGTTGCTCGACACTGGTCCGGCTTTGCCAGGAGCTGCTAGCTGCTGTGGTTTTGGACTGCACGGAGGTTCTGGTTTGTATCCAGCAAGGCGAGTGGACTCCGGTCGGGGTTTGGTCTGGGGCTTCGGGGCAAGTATGGGCTTGATGGTGGGGTTTCTCTCCACAGCGAAGGGTTTGGGCGTGAGCCGCGGTTTGGGGCCTGGGACCGGCTTGTTCGGTTCTGGACTGATGATGTGGGGCTGGCCGATGGGAGGGATCTCCATGAGGCTGTTGCTGGAGTCAGTCAGGGGACTCAGGTGAAGTCGTCCTCCCCCCACTGTCCTCCCCACCTCTCCGGTCTGAACCTCCACCTGAGCAGCCATCCTGGTCAACAGCACCTTGAAGAAAAACAAAAAGTTCAAGCCCAAAGTGGATGGACGGAGGTTCTCGACCGCAGCACGGCACTAATACCAGAACCTAAAGCTGCTGTTCTAACGGCCTCAAAGCGTTCGCTCTGTCCAACACCACGGTGGACTTTGACTTGGGAGTGTCTCACTGCAGCACAATTAAACACCTGAGACACAAATTTAAACTGGGTGATCGATGGCTAGCAGGCTAAAGTACACAAGCTGACAGCTAACACAGGACGAGGCTGCTTATCAATAATGTCTGCTATCACTCACACCGATCGGCCGG
The DNA here is from genome assembly GCF_039877785.1 of Chaetodon trifascialis. Classification (NCBI taxonomy): domain Eukaryota; kingdom Metazoa; phylum Chordata; class Actinopteri; order Chaetodontiformes; family Chaetodontidae; genus Chaetodon; species Chaetodon trifascialis. The sequence continues at coordinate 1,301,614 of NC_092061.1, forward strand.
GCTCATCAGAGACATGTTGACGGGACACACGAGGAAGAGGGTGTGAAAAGGACAAATTAAAGTCAGCAATCACAATGAATATTATGGATTGTTTGGGAGGAAGAAGCCTTTTGACTGTTGTTACAGCACTTACTGAATATTCTATCATTTCCTGTGAATTAGACGATGGCTCAGGTCCATTAACGTGTCCCAGTGAGGGACAGCTAAACTAAATGGGACGCAATCATTTATATTATTCAGCCTGTTTTCTCTGCGACAACATGAAAATGATGGAACGACTGTTTCAGCACGTTGCTCAGTTTCATTACACGACGGCACTTTCTGACGGCCATTTAAAGGCGTTTCCTGTATTTTCACAGACTGTGTTTGATTGGCTGCACACTTCAGACACTCCTTTCAAAAAAACATGAAGAAGAGGTGTTACACGTCGACAGGCAGTGTTCAGTGTTTCTATGACGTGAGGATTAAATCTTCATGAGTCTAAGCTCAAACTTAAAACCACGTCAGCTCCATCACCTTTCAAACATGGCACTTTAAATAAAACCAGCTGACTGACTGATGTTAATGTATTTTTACTGAATGACTGAACTACTGACGCCTGGACTGACAGCAGGTCTGTGACCTCTCACACGGTTTCCTGTGTGAATCAGCAGCAGTGATCCGGGCTGTGCTCCTCTAAGGTGCATCCTGGCACAGGTAAAGGGCTGGACGACGGCACAGTGTCATTGTTTTGTTTTTCATGTTGTCACGCAGGCAAATCAGGCTTCAGCAGCGAGTGGGAGATTCCACGAGTCAGCTCCTCCCATCGTGAGTCCTCGTGTGTTTATCTCAAACTGACTCGACAAAGCGAAGGAGGCTTTGAGATAAAAGTGAGATAAACAGAGTTCATCTGAATCATCAGCGTTATCGTGTGTTTCTACAGAGACAGACACAAAAACAGAGGACACACAGACTGAAGACACAGCTCGTCACCTGCTGCGTCCTCACAGGTCACGTCTTACCTGAGCGGGCGCCGACCGTCCGCCGTGGAGCTCTGCCTTCTGCTGTGACCGAGCAGCGATGTCATATCACGCAGGAGGAAGGAGGCGAAGGAGTCGCTCTGTCAACAAAGCACACAAGCTTTTTTCAGTCGTCACGGCGGCTGCGGCGCTCAAATCACAGCAGAGCGACTTGTTGGCCGCGCTGCTCTCACGCCTCCGTGCAGAGGAAAACAAATGAGTGGGTTTACGCTGACAAAGACTCGAGAAACGCCGTCACACCCACTCAGCGCAGCTGACGCACGTCCACCCATAAAGAGCAGCAGAGCGCTGCGAGCTGACCTTTTCCTGCTCTTACATTTGCATTGTGGACCTGATCACAGGTCAGCTCCTGTCACTCACTCACTGCTTCTTAATCTATGGAAATTCAAGCAATAAACGCTGCAACCAGCACAGTTTGTGAGCCACGTCTCAGATCCACTGATCAGCCTCCTAGGCTTTGATCAAAATCATTGTCATTGATGGATGAGCTGCGTGGAGGCGTGGAGAGGAAAGGGACTGGAGGACACGCAGCTCGTGCTCAGCTAAAAACTGAAACGTTCAGAGCTTGAACTTCAGATGTTGACAGGAAACGCCTTCGCTGGGATGGAATGCTAAACATCCACTGTGATGGTGGGTCGAGCGGCGCAGCGGGATTAGGAGAGTGTCTGCCAGTTAAAGCCTCGCAGCACCAAAGTCATTACAGAAACAACAAAAGCCAAGACGTGTCACGTCTAGCATGACCCACACATGGTGCATACTGGAAATACTTGGCAGGCATCTTTGTGAAGTCGACGCAGATGCATTTCTTTGATTTGTAGCAGGAAGCAGATTGAGGAGGACGGCGGGGGGACAGGGCAGACCAGCAGACAGTTAGCAGGAAAAGATAAAGAGTCACCTGGGCCAGCCTGTTACACTGAGGGCATTTCCTGTCAAAGACAATAAACAGCGTCGCCTCAGCAGCTCCATGGACACAGAAAAGAAGAAGTGTGTGCTCACAAAGTGGACAATAAAGCTCTGAATTACAATCCACTGACATGCAACTGTGCAACATCTGCAGCTGCAGCTGTCATCCCGGATTAAATCACCCTACATGCTGCGGTCATCTGGAAGATTAACGCTGGGTTTCTCACTTCTCCTACCACTAAAAACTAGTCTTTAACAGAGGTGAGCACAGGTAAACACAGCACAGTGTGAACGTGCTGCATTCAATGCGAATCTGTCAAACACCACAGAAGAAGCCCGAGAAAGACCACACACACAATCCATGAGGTTCATCAGTTAACACACGTTAACACGGATCAACTTGAAGTTCATTAATTAACTGAGCTGCATTCATTTGACGGTTTTCCATTACAGTCATTTCCACTAAAACCAGTCTGCCCAGTCTAGAATGCGCAACAAGTGCCCTGCTCTGTGTCCTGCCGCTCACCGCACCGGCTCGTACCGCGGACAGGACCCGGTCCAGTTTAGCAGAAGCCGACAGAAGAGTTCGCCTGCTCGGACCGGGAGGGCACTAAAAGCGCTAAAACTAGGCGCAAGAGTTGAATGAGTATCCCGCATTCAGCGCAAACGAAGAGTCCAAGCTGTCCGGAAGCTCCGCAGACTTGGAATAAGCGGAAAAGATAAACGCATCAGCGGCTCGCGGGCTAGCAGCGGTAAGCTAACGACTCAAGAGGCTGGACTCGCAAAATGGAAACACGGACTGAACCTGTCTTTCTTTCGCCGTTTGATCCGAACTGGAGACAACTTACCAGCCGGGAAAGTCGCTCTGGCTCCTTCTCTCGACGAAACAACTTCAAGCACGATTAATCCAAGCAACTTCACAGGATAATTACGAGTCGTGTCAGTTGGTTAGTTCGGAGGATAGTAGCAGCGCAGCTAACCTAGCTGGTTGACTTAGCTAGCCAACTGGCTGGCTATCCCGTCTCAGGTTGCAGTGTTGTTGACAGGCTCGACTAGACAGCGCTGAACAAGCCGCCTGACTGGTTAGCCTCTCCGCCACTGTCAAGTGGCCCGTTATTGACATGCGTCTTCCGGTTATCGCTTTCAAAATAAAAATATAAAACAACTACAAATCGAGCCAATGTAGTATTTTGGGTTAAAGTCAGTGATATTAATGTGTGTATAAACCAAATCCTTTTTAATCTACGGACATTTCTTCGATGAGTACTCAAAATGAACTTCTCGGTGAAACTCAGAAATCTTAATTACTGTTTATTTTTTACATATATTTATCACTTACAACTTGTACATTTTTTCTGGTGTATAGTTTATAGCGCTGTTATTCTTTGTTTATATACTTAATTATATTATATTGTAATATATATTATATAACTACATACTTACTTATAACTGCTGTTATTCTATGTTTATATACTTATATATTTTTAAAACCTTTTCTCTTAGTTTTATTCCCGTCCTTTTTCTTCGTTATTGTATATAGTTTTATGTTTCTGTGTATGTTTAACCTGCTGCTCCAACAAAAGAATTTCCCAACTTGGGATCGATAAAGTCTAAATCTTTAAGGCAAATCAGGCGGACTTCCGGTTTGTTGTCGAGCTTGATGTGGGTAACTTTACGGCTCCTCAGCTTTATGAGGCTGAAAAAAGGGACTCTGCCTCCCAGCGATGAGGAGTTAACTGATCATTTCCTTAAATACTGCCACTACAAGTTTCCGAAAGTTAAACAGAAGAAAACTTTGACTGAAATAAGGAACATATTGCTTTATGAGTAAGGAAACCCACATAATTCGTGTATTTTAGCAGCCTTTTGCACTTAATTTGTGTGGCCCTGCTCATGCCTCAGTTAATCTATGAACCTTGAGCTCTGTGCTGAGAAAAGTCTAATAAAAGCATCTCACTGAGGACATCAGGCTCGTCTGATCTGCCCTCATGTGGCCAAAAGTGAATACTGCATCAAAAAGATGGCAGCCCTGTCCATCTCATGTTTGACTCACCACACATCCTCCTTTATTAGTCACCAGCAGCATCAAACACTCGGTCCCTTGATTGTGCATAACTGTTTATTCGTTTCACAGACTAGTTATGTTCACTAGTCTCTATACTTGCTCGAAATTAAAGGTGAATTAAAGAACCCTCAAGCCAAACACATTTCAATCCTCTTTTCTCCAGGTTTCACAAGCACTCCGTAAAGCTCAGCACACAGCTTCAACACTGAAATCAAAGGGGGGGGGGGGGGGGGGGTAATGTTAAAGGTTAGTCAACACTCTATGACTTAACATGACGAGTGACAGGTGTGCGTTCATGGTTTCACCAATATACTGAAGTTCTGCTGCACCAACAGACTGAATCTCTTTATGCGATGCTGTGTTTTCACTTCCTCACGATGCTTTTACAACATTATGCATTCAAAACACTACAGCACTGATCTCAAAGCAGCAACCCCCAAAATCCATCCTCAGGAGGGCGATGAGGAGCGAGTCCAACCCATCAGCAGGAGGAAACCTGCGCGTCGCTCCTCTGCTCTAACATGACGATCCAGATGAAGTGTGTGTGAGCGTCCTGGACAGACTGAAAGGTGCAGCACATCTGCAGCTGGCTGACTGCTACTCTGACGTGAAGCACCGTCTGATCCAGATCACTCCAGGATCCACCTGTGATGCAGGTAAAGCCTGAAGCCATGAAACACACAATGAGAGCCAGCAGCTGCTTCTACTCCTTCCTTTACTGAGCGTCTGAACTTAATGTTACCCATAAGGCTTCAGTGTGACAGGAGGTCGCTGCCAAGCTCTGACTTCGTCATACAAGGAAAAACTAAAGTAAATCAAGCTGATGGATGTCGACCAAGCGGCGGATCAATCCCACAGATCAAAGACTGAAAGCTGCATGAACTACACCTACTGCACAGCTAATAGTTCCAACAAAGGTCTGCGTGGAAGTAAAAACACAAGCAGAGAAAAATCAACTCAAGAAAAGGTGTGATGGCGTGAACTTCAGTGTCGTCTACTTTGTGTGAACCATGGAGGTGCTGAACAGGAGCTTCTGCTTCTTCTTCTTCTTCTTCCCTCCTTTCTCATCTGAAACAGAAGGAGACGCCAAAGGTGGATGCAGGTTTTAAACGCACCAGGTGCCTTTGATTGGCTGTTCAGTGAGAGAAGCCTCACCTGGATCGACAGCAGCTCGAGGGGGAGAAGCTGAGCCGCTGTCCAGCTGCAGGAGAGCCTTCTCGATGGCCTGGCTGAAGGAGTTCTGGAAGCTGGGCACCGGGACCCGGTCCGACCCGTCGCTCTCTCCGTCGCTGTCTGCTGCTGGGGGGGCGAGCAGCTTATCTGCACGCCACAACACACAGTGAGTTCAGGAAGCCTTCAGGGCGCTCCGCCGCTGCACAGCCGTTCACGTGAAAACAGGTTTTACAGGAAACACGCAGTAACACACACGAATCAGCACGAACGACGTGTCCCAACAGATGCAAGCACAAAGCCAGCAGCGAGGAGTCAGAGGGCAGAGGACAGAGCGTTCAATCAGCGTCACTGTCAGCTGTTTCTGATGTGAATGGTTCCTCACTATACGGCTCCTGGTTTAAAATACATCAACCTGTTCACATTGTTTAGGGCTCAGTCAAAAACCAGAGGACTGACAGCGAGCGAACTTTCAGCAGACTTCAGTCACGTGTGCTTCAACGATGTTAACGCAGACTGAGTGTCCACAGATGAGTCTGTCCTAACCTCTCCATGTCCACAGGAGGACAATCAGTGGTAAACGTCACATTTCACCTGTCAGTGTTATCTACCTTTCTTTGGAGTGATCCTGGGCCCAGCATCCACTCTGGCTTTCCCATCTCTGAGCATCTACAGGGGACACAGCAGGGTCACGATTACACGCTGCCACACGAGCACGTCAGCGTTGGATTATGCCGCCATGTTGAAATGTGTGTGTTTGCCATACACACCTGTGCAAAGGACAGACAGTGGGAGTCGTCCTCCACACTTCCCACAGTGGGTGAAGAGCTTTGCCCATTCAGACTCGGGAACCTCATCCCGTCTAGAACAACAACAACAACAACAACAAGACACTCAACTCAAACATGAACCAGACATGAAAGCTGCAGCGCTGAACAATCAACTGCAGAAGAAGAAGACGAAGAAGAAGAAGAAGCTCTTACCAGAGGAAGGACTGCTGCTGAGAGGTGAGGGGGGGGCAAATGTGAAGTCAGGCTGAGCTGGGGGGCTGCTGTTGTAAGGCGGAGAGCCGAATGCTGGGAAATGCTGAAGGTTCTCCAGCCCGATATGCACCTCAGGATCTGGAGGACAGACGAGCAGAGACGGTTACAGAGCTGAGGGGGACGTCTCCGTCTCCACGTCCGTGTCTCATGCAGGTGCGGTCTGATTGGCCGTACTTACATTTACCCTGTTTCTTGTTCTCCTCAATCTCAATTCGCTTCTCTCTGCGCTTCTCATCCCTCATTTTCTTCTGCCTCAGGCGCTTCCTCTTCTCCAAGTCATCTGGCAGTTTGGAGGAAAGTGTTTAAGGTCAGCATTTGAAATCCATCTGTCAGTCCACCTGACAACAGGTCAACGCTCTCACCTGCAAATGTGTCCAGAGTTTCCTTGGACAGGATTGGCGGCTGCAGGGCCAACTCGCAGATGCTGAACTCGCAGGTGAGCGGCAGGTGAGCCAGATAACGATGGCGACGACGGATCTCCTGCAGGAGAGAGACGCAGCAAAGCTCTGTTACGTTAGCTACGTCACGTCCACACAGAGCAGCAGGCTGCCGGTTACACCCGACGAGCTCACTGCTGAATCAGCGACGTGAACGGTGTGTGTGGCTGTGATTTTGCTGCTGACCTCAGTGACTGTGTGTCCCACTGTCTCCACCACCGCGGCAGTGATGGAGTCAGGACTGGCCTCCAGGCTGCCGTATTCACGCAGCAGACAGCGCACATTCACGGGATGCAGGAACATCTGCTGGCAGTCGTCAGCTGGATGGAGAAACAGGAGGAAAGGTGACGAGAAAACATTTGAACCTGCGGCTCAAACAGCCAACGCAAACCGGCTTCCTGCACTTTCAATGTTCAGACGACACACCTTCACGGTTTCTGCGTCTTAACGTTCAAAGTGTGATACCATCATGTCGTGCTTTAGCTCGACTGGGCTGATCGGACGGTGTTTATGTAATCAGCAAGTTTGCAGCTCAGTTTCCTCAAACTAACATTTCCCTCACAGCAGCCAAGCTTCAAAATTAACTTCAGCTGATTTCCATGCACAGGAAATCCTGCCGGCCTGCAGCAGGAGCGCAGGGAGTCGCCCACCTTGGTAGAAATAGTAGTACGGTCCGTGCACCACGCTGGCTGAGGGGCGGCAGGACTCGGCCTGGCTGGCCGGGCTCTCCTCGTCGGGCTGGAGCTCTGGGGCTGCCTCTGGAGGCTCCTCCAGCACACACTCCAAAATGCCTTCAGGGATGCCTGGCAGCTCTGCAGCGGCGTCCTCTGGGACCTCCGCCACCTCGTCATCAAATGCAGAGGAGTACTGCAGCACAGGCTTCAAATGGAGGACACAGACTCCTCTTACCGATCACGAGTACAGAACACCAAAAAATACAAGGAGAAGCTACAACGCTGCAGGACATGCAAGTAAAATAACATGATCTCTTCACCAGTGGACACAACAAGGACAGGTGCGTCGTTCCTCTCACCTTGGTGCTGCTGATGTGAGTCACCACTTCCTCTACAGGAGAAGAAGCTTCTTCCAGAGTCAGAGAGGAGAAGACCAGGCTGTCGTCTGCATTTGCCTTCTGCTGCTTCAGCAGCGTTTCCTCTCGCTCCTAAACCATAAAGAGCAGAAACCTGCTTGTCAGCTGTTGGGGGTGTTTTTCAGGACTTCTCTTCACGCCTGCTCGCTCAGACGTCCTGAATGAACTCATTTTTCAGTGACTGCTCACTCTGTATTGTTTACTGCTTCAGTGAGCTCAGACTGACGGACCAGCGAGCTCCAGTTACCTGCAGGAGACAAAGGGCGCTCTGGATGAAGCAGCCGTGGGCGTCCTCTTCCTGGCTGAGCTGAGCCTGCAGGACGGCCTTGTCCTCTGCCACCAGGCCCAGCGCCTGAGCCGGGGAGATCAGCAGCAGCTTGGAGTACGGGCTAAGACACGCATCTGGAAACACACGCCGTCACAAGTTGAACAAGTTGTAACGGGAATACTAAAGTCATCCTTCAGTGTCATTCATCACCCCGCTCGTCTCTCACCTCCAAAGCGAACAGGCTCCTCCACCTTCACCCACTCAGAGCTCGGCATGGCCACCAGAGCCCCCTTTTCCCTCCGCATCAGGCGCATGGTGATGACATCACCAGCCACATACTGCCTGGTCTCCATAGCAACCACACTGCAAAGAGAAAGCAGCTGTTAGACGTACCTGTCAGAGAAACACCTGTCTTTTCTTCCACTCCTCACGCACCTCTTCAGGTCGGCGGTGTGAACGGCCTCATAGCAGATGGGGCACTTGGACCAGCTCTTGTCACTCAGAGACAGGTAGTGCAGCATGCACGGCCAGCAGAAGATGTGCCCACAGCGGGTGATGCGGGCGGCCACAGGAGGGTACAGGCAGATGGGGCAAGACGGCACCTCGTGACTGTAGATGCGCTGGAGGCGAACACAAACGGAGCGTCAGTACGGCGAGCGCATCGGTGCGAGCGCATCGGTGCGAGCGCATCGGTGCGAGCGCATCGGTGCGAGCGCCGCTAACACCGCTCTGCAGGGACGAGCACTCACCACTTGCTGCACACAGTCCCAGTTGACCAGCGTGTCCGGATCAGTGAAGTGAGCCTTGTAGTCCTGGTCATCACTCACCACGAACTGGCAACTGAAACACACAAAGGCAGGTGAGTCCCACAGCTGCAGGCTCGGTGCTGCTTCATGTCTGGCTGTGGGTGCTGCTCACTTGGCCTGCAGGAAGAGCTCCTTGTTGAAGGGCTTGTGCTTGTGGCCCCACTTGTTTCGGCGGCCCCAGCAGGCGTGGCCACCATCTCCGACACCACCGTTGCCTCCACGGGGTTCAAAGGTGAAGTTCAGCAGGTGGTTCAGGCTTATTTTCTTCGGTCCAGCAAACTGAGCCGGGCTAAACTCGGCCCGGCGCGTCTCTGCTACCTGGAGGCAAAGGCGGACTTAAAACTGACGCTTAGAGTGTTTTCACACTGAACAAAACGCTTATACCAACACCAACCTCCTCACGTCGTCCTCCACCTGTAACTCCATACTGTCGTCCACCTCTCTGAGAGGGTCTCTTGTCAAAATTCTTGCTTTTCTGTGAATTGGTGCGGCGAGGGCCTGGGAAACTGTCGGTTTTAGGAAAGGAGGGCTCACGCTTGCGGTTGTAGCGCTTGGAGCCTCCATTATTTTTACTTTCTGAAATTAAAAAATATGAATTAGCATAAACACAGAAACGTCATCAGCCACTATAACAGCTAACAGCTGCTGGATGTGCTAACTTTAATGTGAGGTATTCAGTGTTTTTGGGAGGTCGACAGGCGCACACACAAACACCTTCAAGAAACACAGACTCATAGACAAACATAGTTTGTTTACATATGACGTATGAGAAAACACTGCAAACACTACCCAATGATGAACACCACCACTGACATGTCAATCACACAACTGCTTGGAAATCGACTGTTTAAGCAGAGTTGGATGGTTAAAACGTGCCAGTGTGTCTCGTGCATCAGACAGGCCGCGCGGAGCCTGTTAGCCGCAGTGTGGCTGAAGCTCACAGGGTCAAATGTTGTGACAGCGACAGATAAACAACCTCTGCGCTACCGCGAGGCCCCAGCAGGCCACAGGCGGCCACGCGCCGTTTGACAAACTCCGGTGATATTTGCGGTGTTTAGCGGGGCTTTTCACCTGTTTTGGGTTTAGATTCGCCCGGTGCCGGGCCTGTGGAGCTGGAACGGGGCGGAACCTTGCTGCTGGTGCTGCTGTTGGTGTTCTTCTCCATGCTGGTCTCCGGGCAGTGAGTGGTGTTGAGGCCGAGCTTCGGGCAGAGAGCCGCCGAGCTCTCTAGCATCAAACAGAAAAACGGAGGAGGAAAGCGGACTGCAGTGAGTGCGGGTCAGGCGACGAAGGCCCTGATTCATTTCTGTCAAACGCGGAGACCCCATCACGGCGACATCTTGACAATAGACAAACCCGAGAAAAAATAAGAGACACGATATCGGCGTCTCAAGTTATGGAGGCTGTTGGAAGAGAGGACGAAAGCTCGCCAAGCGGGGCCAAGACCCCCGAACTGAAGGTTTTTACTCGCTCAGGAAAACAATGTGCCCTCTAAAAGGCGGTAAATGTTTCCCTTAAGCTGGAAAACGTGTTAATTTGAAGATTTTGACCAAAAAATATATCCGTTCCGACGAGCTTGCAGTAATGGCGACGGGTCGCCAGGCAAGAACCTCAGAGACCCGGATGTTTCTTGTACTGCCTGCAAATATGTTTAGTATGTAGGCCCAGCGAGGCATTATGGGAAATGTAGTTCTAAAAGCTTCGCGAGCTCTGTACAAAACAAGTCAAGTTTTACGGTAATACAATAGAAAGGGTTTGGTAAAAATATAGTCCTGTTAATTCTTCTTAATGTAATTTATTTTATTATCCTTTTATGGACATGGCAATATTGTGAAAGATTATGTTATATCATGATGTAGATATCTGTCCATATTTAGTGTTTGGTGGCGTACGCCATCCAAACATGTTCAAACCATGTGTGTAGATTAGAAGAAGAGGACAACACGACAAATATGTTACCTTCAAAAACAGTGCTTTAATTTGTAAACAAACCTCCAATTAGCACAAAAACATACTATAAATACAAAATACATTCATTAAAACATAAAAACATAAATGTTGGCCCACTGTCTTATTTTGTAGTAGAGATTCAGCGTCAGCATCAGCTGCTGAGGATCCAACATGTGACCTTGCTGATATTCATTCTGCTGTAACGCTGAACACAGTGATCCCGTCAGTCAGTTGTCTTCAGTAGAAAATCCACCGTGCAGCTGCAGTAAAGCACATTTCCACAGACTTGGGTCTATTTCTTCAAATGCTTCACATCTCAAAATAAAATAATCAGAACCACCCAAACATCTAAGGAAAACTACATCACTTCCACCTTTTCCTAAATGCTGTCAGGTCCCTCTTCTTCATCTTCCTCACTCTGAAATTCATCTTCAAATGCTTCCTCGTTTCCTCCGATGAGGGAACAGTCCAGGATTGCTTTGCGAACCTGCTGTTCTTCTTCTGCAAACAGAAAAGGAGGAACCAGTCAGATGTCATTTTTTCAACATTCAGAAGTGTCTTCACAGCTTCAAAAGATCAAGTAAGATTCATGTTCAACACTGGTAAATATTTAAAGTTAATACTGAGGTTTTATTACTGAAGTTTTAAAAATACACACAAGCAAGTAGAGAAAAAAATGGAGCAGTAATGACTGAAATTTCTGTGAAGTTCAGTATGAAAAACGTGAGAAAGCATTAAATTGAAGGCTTTACCTTTGTTTTTACATTTCGGGAGCATTCGATGCAGCTGCTGTTTGTTGTACTGGATCAGAAACTTCTGACACGTTCTAATTGTTCCTGAAAAAAACAAACTTTAATCAGCCTTCAGCTGAAATCAAAGGTTATTAACAAGCACCTTGATGTCTTTCTTACCTCCCACATGCAAACAGTTGAGAAAACACGGGATCTTCTGCCCACGAGTTTCGACACTGGTGATGAAAGGCAGCGCAGACCAGAGCAGTTTGTAACACCTTTTGGGGAAACGCAGGAACACTATTCCAGTATGAGCGTTCAGATATTTCACTAAGAACAGAGAAAGAACAGGGTTCAATCAGTGCTACAAAAATACTGTGTGATTAATCACAATCATCAGAATGTCTTCCCTTTAAGAAGACGGCAATCACAACAAACCAAAATATTGATTTTATTGATCCTTGACATTTTCAGTTAGTATGCATTTGTCACAGACCAGTTCTACGTGTATTTTTATGTGTCAGATAAATAAAAACCAGTTGAAGTGCTGGAGGAATCCATGTTATTCTCATGTTAAGGCCTCGAGACAGACAGAAGTGTGTTTTCAGTAAATGTACACGTACAGAGTAAGATTACCTCAGCATGAAGCTCCTGATGTTTTTACTGAAGTACACTGAAGTGACACTGAACTTCACCCTGACACTGCGCATACTGTACAGGTACACATGCATAGAAATAACTGCATATTATTTTATTCTGATTTCAATCTGTGTATGTATGCTCTGTGTATGTGTAGCATGAAGAAACTACGACTGACATTTCATTGTGCAAACCCGTGTTAGAAACACAGACATTTTGAGGCGTTAATGCAGCAGGAAATGTAAAAGTAAGTGTGTTATATGTGTTATGTTTGCTATCCACTTTTGCTGCTGTAATACCTGAAATTTCCCCACAGTGGGACTAATAAAGGTATATCTTATCTTATCTTTAGTCAGTACTTAGTTTGACTGTTAATGCACATTTTCTCATCACATATTTGTAACTATTTGGATGTTTTGCATGCAGTCCCACTTGTAATAGTGTGCTGGTGCTTCTTCTACTTAACCTAAGTGAAGCATCCACAGTAAGCAGTTGTTTACCGGAGAACCCGACGCTGCAGAGAGCCGCTCCGTAGTCCCCGTGTGTGCGGGCCACCGCCGCCTTCACTGTCGCCACGATGGCGCGGTCATCCAGCAGCAGCAGGCGGCTCCGGTCCGGCACGTTGACTTCACACAGTAAATACCTGCCGACAGAACAGAGGCGTCAGAGACCAACTGTGGACACACGAAATGTGAGTAAATGATCCATGAAGACCACGTTTCACCTCGACTTCACCCGCACCATCGCGGCTCCTCTCTTCTTCCGCGGAAACTTCCGTCAACAAAACGATCTGCTCTGCGGAGAGCCGCAGCAGCGCCACCCGCTGGACGGTTATGGCGCTGCTGGGTGTACTTGACACGAAACACCGGGCAGCACGAATGTGTGGTTGTTTGTTCATCGACGCATCTAGACCGGAAACAAAAATGTTTAATCTTAATAAAAACTGAAGGGGTGGAAGACGAGAGCTTGTCGACTGGACAAAATGTTTGATTTCACTCTGAGCTTTCTGGTAACACGTTAGATGTAACACAGTCCACCCAGCTGAGGAGGGAACGGGACGCCCTGGGCAACTAACCATTCATACCGATTCGGTAACTATGACAATCGCCATCGTTCTCAGCCAATCACAACCCGACTTTTCCGTCTCCTATACACGTTTTACGCCATCTTGAAATTACACCCGCAGTTTGCTAAGTCGCTCCTAAATCAAGAAGCACAACAACTCTTTTCATTACCGCCACAGTTCCCGGTATGAACGGTTCACGGAACAAACCGGCGCCGGCAGTAAACAAAGGCCAGACGGACTCGGACACCGGCTCGGAGACGAACCACAGGGACCGAAAGACCGGAGGAGGAATGCTGAAGAAGCTGATGTCAAGGCGCAGTCAGACGGATAAGTGGCCTGTGGTCACAGAGGATGAACTCCGGGCTCTGGGAAAAGATATTTCCCCGGACCATGTCCTGGGGCTCCGGGCCGTCACGGAGGGTAAGTCCTGTCAAAGTCGGCTCGGTCTTGGTTGAAGTCGGTAAATCTCACCGCTCAACGGCCGCCATTGACCCAAAGCTAAATGTGGCTAAGAGGCGAATTTTCAGGGCGGTTTAGCAAAAAGTTATCATGGAAATACTGAGTAACGGTGTTCAGATGGGCCGACATGGAGCTAACAGCCCACTTTCCTCTGGTTTGATATGGACCCCATAATTCTTTGTTTCCCAAAGACGGAGGATGTACCAGGGGCGTAGCGGGGAGTCTGAACCACCCAGAGGGGGAACTCTGTTCAGGCCCCCAGGCAGGGGAAAACATACAGCGTGAAATATGTCAAATAAGTTATAAACACAGTAAAGCAAAGTCATGTCCAGGTATGCTTCTTTCAGACTGGTTCATGTAGCTCATGCAGCACACTCACCTGAACAGGTACCTGCTGTCCTTTGATCCGTTCTGAGCATAATAGTTCTAATTTAGCAGCTGTAATTCACTCTGTATATTTTGGCCCCTCTCTCTCTGGTCCCTGGTCTGTCGTCACCCCCCCCTGCCATCGTACGCCCAGTCCACCACAGTTCCAGCTAACGCGTAATGCCTCCCATTGTTTTTGTGCTGTTCCCGGACCAGACAACAATGGCTTCACTTCCCTTCTCACGTCGCTTCAAGCTGCAGAGTTTCTCACCACGTCTGCAGGTGCAGGAGCCACAAAGCAGAGTCTGAAGCCTCAGACACTGATGGAGGCTGAGAGAAAGTTCAGTGACCTGCCGGAGGAATCGCATTAGTGCTGAAAGATCTAAAGAATATCAGAGAGACTTCCTGTGAACAGCGGTCTGTTTGCTGCTCTGTCTGTTTGTCTTAACGTCAGCTCTCGCTCTCATTTCACGTTTCAGACTACCTTTGCAAACCTGAGGACAACGTCTACAACATCGACTTCACACGTTTCAAAATCAGAGATCTGGAGACGGGAACGGTGCTGTTCGAGATCGCCAAACCTCCACACAGCGGTGAGACACGGAGGCACCGCCGTCACGCCAACAAGCTTCATAGATTTTCTGTTAGCGTTAGCATCAGTGCAAAGCTAACCTGAATATATCAGTGCAGCCAGTTTCATCACAGCTGGTTTAACCACACAGTGAAAGAATGATTTAATTACCGTTAACTCTGAGGTGATTTGCTGTGAATATCTCGTGTCAGTCGGCCCAACGTGTCTCCTGTGTTAGGTCCTGTGGAGGGGGAAGAGGACAGCGGGGACGGAGACGCCACTGCAGGCCGTTTCGTGCGATATCAGTTTACACCAGCTTTTCTAAAACTGTGCACTGTTGGAGCAACGTGAGTAAACAAACAACTGAAAATACACGAGAAGGACGTCATCAGCCTTCTCTGTTCTGTCTGCTGGACGCCGTTGTTTCAAACTGAGTGGTTGTCTCTCTGTCTCTGCACTCAGCGTGGAGTTCACGGTGGGCGACCGGCCCATTAACAGCTTCCGTATGATCGAGCGGCATTACTTCCAGGGACGCCTCCTCAAGAACTTTGACTTCGACTTCGGTTTCTGCATCCCCAACAGCCGCAACACGTGCGAACACATTTATGAGTTTCCTCAGCTTCCAGACGAGCTCAGTGAGTTCCAGTCCGTCGATGTTCTGTCGTGTTCCCACACAGCGATCCACATCCTGACCTTTGTTTCTTCATCTTTCTCTCCCTCCAGTTCGCCAGATGGTGGCGCACCCTTACGAGACCAGATCAGACAGTTTCTACTTTGTGGACAACAAGCTCATCATGCACAACAAGGCAGACTACGCCTACAATGGCGGTCTGTGACGCCTGAAGGGAAGACTGTGTGCAATACTTCCCAGAGGATCGATTTCCTGGATGACAGCCATCCAAAGCGTCTCTTTGGGGGCAGAAGTATTCTCTCCTTCGACTGTTACGACCTTCCTCAGAATCAGCGGACCACCTCTGCCCTCACCTGAACCCACGGATCCATAACTCAGGCTCTGGGACTCTGAACGATGCTCTGTTAATAATCCTGTTAAATCTGACTGAAACCTTGTCGCTCTGACCTGCAGCTTGTCGAACAGCCGTCACGTTGCTGCTCCGAGCATCCAGGCCAGCGCTCCACTTTTGCCTTAAGTTTCTTGCCGTCTCTGCTGGAAAGGGACACGTTGAGTCTCAGGCGTCTCATGGCAGAGCCCGTAGACTGTTAGCTAGGACTTCATGTACTTAAGTATATAGATGTTACGTATGAAACTACCTTCTGCAGTTGACAATTGTGTTTCCCACGAGGAGAAGCGAGCATTAGCTAGACTCTTACAGTATTGTTAGTCGTAGAGGGCCGTGTAGCACCAGCTGACAGATCAGCTGTTTGTCAGATGTTTAAGCTTCATGTCGACACTCCTCTAGTCTTTGACTCGAGAGCAGTGTGAACTCTGTTCATGACGTCTGCCGTCGTGTTCCTCCTGATGATATCTGCTTTATTTTAACAACAGAGTTTGACAGCATCGCGGCTGTCGACTGGGAATCGACTGTTCTGTCAAACTGTTGTCTCTGCTCCCCGAAGACGGTTTGTCTGATCACGTTTAGTCCTTCCCGGTTCGTTTGGCTCGACAGCGCCGTCAGTCCCACCTTTAGGAGCCCAGTGTGGCCGGCAGTGTGGCGCACTCATCAAACTGGTGTTTCTTCTTGTAGCTCACATGACGGCACTGCGTGACGTCGCTGATGTGTCTTTAATGAGGCAGTGGGGTCCTTACAGACGGTGACCCTGTTCTGCTCACTGAAGCCCGGCTTTAACGGCTGTCACGGTGCTTTTACTCCAAACTGTCACGGTTTCATCTCACGTGCACCGTCAGAATGAAGTCTGCCTGCAGTAACTCAGACCTTAGTCCAGTCTGCGGTGCTCATCTTTGCTGCCGACAGCTGTTCTCACAGACGTGTTGATTTGGTCACATGGTCGCTTTAGAGGCTGCGGTGCTTTGACATGCAGAGTTTGAAAATGGTTGTAACGTCATTTCCAGTCTGAGGATCCGCTCTGATCAGCTCCATTTCTTCGTACAGAAATGAGGAAAGTGGGCGGCGTAAACCCGATAAACGTCAGCGGTGCTTTAAATGTGATTTGCACTTAAAAGAAGCGAAACCATCAGGACAGTCTGGAAGCTGCACTGAGACCTGGGCTTCCTTTTGCTGGACGTTGTAACATGTGCCTTAAATCCAGAGAAGCTTGTTCTTGGTCACCTGTCAGACAGACGCTGCAGCTCACCTGCTCACCTCGGGCTCGCCCTTTCATTCCATGTCATCCTGCTGTGCTGCTGTGTGTGCAGTCGACTCATTTACTCTTATGAAATTTGTCATTTCACAGTCTGAGGGATCAGAGACAGCTGATCAGGTGAACAGGTGAGCTATCAGGGACACACCTGGACAGCCCCGCCTTTGCCCCTCGACCCGCACAGCCTCAGATGGGATGACTGTTCTGTCGCTCAGCATCAGTCAGCGTATTTTATCTCACCTGTACAGACTCCTCCTCTCTGATTGGCTGATTTTACAAACCTTCATGCCGCGTCAGATTTATGGTAAATAAAAGTGTTTGACTGCCAGACATTCACACTGAACATCAAGTGCTCATGATAGTGGATCATCAGGGTGTGTGGGGGCTTTTCTACCTTCACACCTCACGTTAACTGAACACAGCAGGCGATGAACGTCTGAATATTTTGATTTGACATGCATTTGACATTATGTTTGTTTGCTTGTTAACCTGAATCTGGTCTCCACTGCTCTGTTGTGTTGGAAGTGTAAAATAGGAAATCTAAATCGATGACATCGTTTTGACTTTTTATGAAACTGCATTGTTTTTGCACAGTTTTTCAGGATCTCTTGAGGATTTTACTGCCTACACTTCTGTTACTTTGACTGGCTGCTTTGTGTCTCAAAGCTGTGTGAAGACAGTGACAAATAAAAGCACACATCTGAGTAAAAAGCCCGTTTCTGTCTGTCCTTGCCGTCCCGTTGACGAACAGACTCCATTACCCAGAATCCTCCGCTGAAAACAGCAGCACGCGTGTAATCATGGCGGCCCGCGCTGGAGCGACGGTGAAAGTTGATGAAGACTCCAGCAGCAGTGACGATGAAGCTCTCAGGAGGTGTCAGGAGGCAGTTTGGGAGACACGGAGCGAGGAGAAGAAACGTGAGTGAGGAGAGACGAACATTTCCGCTCAGACACGTAAACTCCAGCAAACTACCAGCCGAGTCCGTTCAGAAGTCCATAAAGAAAACGGCTCGTTTAAGACTCGGCGCTCGTGTTTCTCATCAACGCTGGTTAAAGTTCACTGTCAGGAAAATACATTTAACTGGACTTCACGCTGCTTTCTCCTCTTGCAGCTGCTGGTTTTACCTTCGGTTCAGACTCATCAGGATGTTTTATTCAGTGTTTTTTACCTGCTGCTGTCTTCATGTGTTGTAGATGGAGACACCGGTGTGCCACAGTCAAAGCGGTAAGCACGCATGTAAAGTCACAAGAACACTAATTAAGGTGCAGACGTTCATATGAATGCATGAATATCAGAAATGGCTTTTGATGTGATTTACTTTGGAGCAGCATCGTCGTCGCTGCGCATGAACACGATGGCAACGAGCTGCAGGTGACTGAGGGCTTCCGTACACACGTCGCTAAGAAGCTGGGAAGTCTTCTGGACAGGTAGGAAGTGAGACTGCAGGCATGTTTAATGTTAGAGTGCAGAGATGAGACAGAGATGCAGATGTTTAATGTCTGTTACCGTCAGCTGTATTACAGAGATTCAGACAGAAGCGTCGTCCTGTGTGGAGTCAGCACAGTGCGACGATGATGAAGGTGAAGCTTCTCTTTATTCTCACACTTTGACGTGTTTATTGTGTCTTTACATGTTCTTTTAACCACATTTTGTTCTGTTTTAGGATTTCTTCTGTTTTCTACGTCAGTCCCAGGACAGAGCGCCGATGATCGTCCAGCTCCTGTGAGGCGGCGGCCTGCTCCCAGCTCAAGGTTCTTCTTCTACTTTGTGTGAATTTGTCAAAGTGAAACAGCCTGATTCATTTGTGTGCTCCTGAATTTAACTCTCTGTATTTCCGTGTTGATCACAGCGACAGCGACAGCGAGATGGAAACGAGGCTGAAGGAGGCAGCGGTGTCCATCAAAGATCTCTTACCCTCGTTATCGCCCTCGACCCCCTCAGCAGAGCCTCGCTGCTCAGAGGACATCGAGAAAGAGGAAGAGGAGAGTGCTGTGAGGAAGAAGAAAAAGAGGAAACAGAGTCGAGGAGAGGGAGACTGTGCAGCTTCTCTGAAAGCTCAAAGCAACGGTGAGCACAGGAGCTCAGAGCAGGAAGACGTTCACGTCAAAAAGAAGAAGAAGAAGAAGAAGAAGAGGAGGGACGGAAACGCAGAGGAGGAAGCTTTGAACTGAAGCTTCTGGGACTTCTCTTTCATTATGGGATGTTTGTCGTCTGTCACAAGCTTGAAATGACTGAACGGTGATCAATTTTCCAAAACATTTTGTGTATTTAAAGATGCAGCAGACACATGACAGCTAATCTGTTCAGATCATCGTTCCTGAGGGAGTCTTTAGGTTGCCATGAAAGATCATTAAGGGCATGAGAAGCGTCTCCAAGCCGTGACATTAAAAATACAATACATAAAGTACAATTTGTGAATATGACTAAACATTTGAATAAAAATGCATTTCAGTGTTGATTTTCAGCTGATTGTCGTTTCCAAAGTGAATCTTCTCTAATGTCGATTCTTGTTCGCGTCACAGCAGAGAGTCTTTGAAACATCAGAGCTGAGTCGTCCCTGCGGCCCCTGAACGTTACACCAGAGGTAGCTGTAGATCCAGAGCAGGTCGGGCTCCTGAGTCCAGCGGGTGGACAGGAGACGCTCTCACTGCGCTGTGGACACCATTTGTGTAGGAATATATGAGCTGATGTCTGTTGTTGCAGGTGAGAGGAGGTGAGGCTGATGACTGTCCGTCGTCTGAGCGGCAGGATACAGCTCTAAGCTCTCCGAGGACGCTGTAGACAGAAGAATAAAGACGCTTTTGGTGCAGAGACTACGACGAGTGTCCAGGCTGTTCGAGCGAGGCACCAAAAAACACCACACAGGGAATCTGCTTAAGAAGGCATCGTGGAAAACATGAAAGTCTTTACATTAAGTATTTAAAAGAAGGGGTTTTTTTTTGGTTTTGATTAGTTTTTTATTGTCCACTCTGCTCCACACTCCACTGAGCTAAAGCTGCTCATGCTTGGTCTGTTTGAAAGTTAACGCTGAATCTCCAGCAGCCAAAAGTTTGAACAGTGAAGTCGAAGAGTTGAGGGTTTTCTTTCTGTCTGAGTATGTTTTTTTTTGTGATTAGATGCCAGCAGGTGATTATATCCTGGATTTATTAGCTGGAAAACACACTGGGACCACAGCATGATGTCTTAATCCAAGTTCAATAAAAACTGAACAATACCACAGACGCTGAGTGTTTTCATGTTTGCTCTAATAGCGTATCCAAAGGTCTACTGTATATTTATCTACGTAAATAAAAACATTCAACGTACATTTTGGCTATATATCTTTATATTGAGGCTATTTACTATATCACTTCAAATTGTGTCTGATATCCCTTTTAGCACTGAAACTGATTTGAGGCGTCTGAGCCGTAAAACTCTGAAGTGTCTGATCTGCATGTTCAGAATTTCATTGGCTGTTCGAAGCGTCAATCATCTACAAAACAAAGAGGAGGAGGCACTTCCCTTCAACTTAGACTGTTATTGGCTGCTCTGGTTGCTAGGCTTCATTTGGCAGATGGTGATTGGTCACATTTCAAACGCGTGACACAGGCGAACTCGAGACAAGATGGCGGCCATCTGTAAACGGAAGTTAACAGGAAAACAAGCGGAAGAAGAGCGCTTGCTAATTTGAAAGGTGAAAACATCTTTCTGTGGATATTTTCAGGTTTTGGACTAAATCTTTTTACTGCAGTGGCTCTTTTGGACCTTTGTGGATGTTTCCTGACCGTTTTGGTCGTAGTGTTAGCGACCTGTGGATCACTGAGAGACGCCAGCGGTGAGTTTCCTCAATGCTGCTCAGTTTTAAAAACGGTTGTTGCTGTTGGGCTTTATTGAGCATCCTGCTGTGATAGTATCTTGAAGTGATTTGCATCAATCGATTCACATGAATCACATTCACATTTATGTGAGTTTAAATGTTTCTATGAGTCTAAACGTGAATGTTGTGTGTGTGTGTGTGTGTGTGTGTGTGTGTGTGTGTGTGTGTGTGTGTGTGTGTGTGTGTTAATAGACAGGAAGAACAATAAACAGTAGATGTTCCCACAGCCCGCCTGCGGCCCATGAGAGGTTTTCACTTTGAAGTTACTTACATGGACTTTCCAAATAAATGTGTGTGTGTGTGTGTGTGTGTGTGTGTGTGTGTGTGTGTGTGTGTGTGTGGTTATGTGTGCTGTTGCTGTTGTCTTGTTACTGTCGTTAGGAGTTGATGTGTACTTTAGGCTGTGTACCTGGCACAGGTGTGTGTGGCTGCAGGTGTAGATCGTCCTCTTGTAGAGGTGAGTCCGTCTGTTCCTCAGGATCTGCCGTCAGAATCTACCCAAAACAAAAACAAGGAGCCTTTTTACCGCCGCGCCTTTCTTCATGCGTTAACAAATGACCGACCATCGGACCGACCATCGGACCCGTTACCTGTCTGACAGCGGCGAGGCTGGTCAGCGTCCCCAGGCTGCTGCTGTCTGTGATGACCATGGCCTGAGACAGCAGGCTGGACGAATGGTACTGCGGTGAATCCGACTTGTTGTACACTGTAACGAGGAGCAGACGAGTGAGTCTTTACTCCACAGGACGTGTTAACTGTCATTGTGTCGCTGTGGTCTTACTGTGACACGGCAGCTGTGCCATGGTCGCCATGAAGGGACTGGCACTCATGTGACTCTGCAGCTGCTGTGATATTGGCTGCTGGGGTGAGGCGTGAAGCTGCTGCTGGAAGGAGATTGGCTGGAGGGTGGTGAATCCTCCCCCCACGTTGTTGATGACGGGCACGGTCTGAGGCTGCGTGGAGGCTAACCCTGTGAATGAAGCGCGTTGTTCCCTGAGTTTTGACTTTTTATTCCCTCACAACACAGAAAGAAAGAAAGCAGAGGGTCAGTTACCAATGAGAAGCGAGGACTCCCCCAGACTCATGACGCTGGGCAGCGAGGCCATGATGAGGCTCTGTGAGGAAGCAGGGGGGGCCGACAGGCTGTGCAGTGAGGTCAGAGTGCTTACTGGGGGCAGTGGGCCACCGCTGGACGCCTGAGACCAGAGGACAACACGGTCATGATGGCAGCAGTGCATGCAGGCGGTCTGCAGTACAGACCAGGGAGGACCGTGACGCTGCCTCTCACCTGCTTGGGGTTTTGTGTCTCGAGGAGTGTGTGGCTGGGCTCCAGTTGGACAGGACTGACCACAAGACGTCCCACTCTGTCCCCTCCGCTGCCTCTGGCTGAGCTCACGGTGTCACACAGGATCTGCTGGCTGTATTTCACAGCTGGAAAACAACAACAAGAAATCAGGTCCCACAACACTGACGGACTTCGTCACAGGTTTGCTTACAGATGGCAGCATGAGGCTGAAGAAGGCAAGAGCGTCCAAGACGAGTCCAGCCTCTTCTGGACACAGCAGCACCTTCTTTAGGAGGCAGTTTGGACTTGACCCTCTGCAGACTGTTGGCTTACCGTGCTCAGGACTTGGTGGGAGGGTGGGCTGAGAGGAGGCAGACTGGTTGGTGAAAGGTGTGTCCAGAGCCAGTTTGTGACGGAAGGCCTCCTCTTTGCGCCGGTTGGCGAACCAGTTGTACACCCGGACCTCAGTGACCAGGTTGGAGCCCAGGCCAGCCAGCTGGGAGGGAGACACCCCCCTCTGGATACACTCCGCCCTGATGGAGGAAGAGCGCACTGAGACGTGGCCTTACATTAGGAAGGTGGTGTCACCTTAATGACTCTTTAAGCAAACCGTTTGGAGATGTCATGCAAACCTCTGCGAGTCTGACCAATCACCTGCAGGCACTGAACGCACTGTAGGCGTCAGACACACCTGTCAGCAGCTCAGGTGCTTTGAGCTAAATGCTAACATCAGTGCTAACGAGCTTTAGCTTTCAACCACCTTAGTGTAGCTCGTTAGCATGCTAACATTCACTGATTGGTTTACATCTCCTCTTTAAACTGTGCTTTATTGGAAAGGCTTCAGAAATGTGTCACGTCTGCTGGACTTTGTCTTCTCTCCTCTTGCCTGTTTACAGTTTTAACTTCATTTTATTCCCACGTGTTTTTATGTTGTTTGAGCCCTCTGTTGGTGCTTTTACTGCTGTGTTGGTTTTTATAGTATTTTGTTTTTCTGTAAAGCGTTTTGAAGCCGTCATAAGAAAAGTGGGACGCAAATAAAGTCCAGCTGAGGCTAATGGGAGTGTATTGAGCTAAGCAGGTATTAGATCCTGAAAGGAGGATGATGATGATGATGAAGAAAAGTCTGATGATCACCAGTCATTAAGATTGATCCTCTGGGGATCATCAATATACAAAATGTCATCGCAACCCATCCAGCAGCTGTGTGTGTGGTAATAATGTGTGTGGACAGAGATATTTGTGTCTTTGATAAACCTGGTCCTGGTGCAGTAAACCTGGTCCTGCTACAGTAAACCTGGTCCAGGTACAGTAAACCTGGTCCTGCTACAGTAAACCTGGTCCTGCCACAGTAAACCTGGTTCTGGTACAGTAAACCTGGTTCTGGTGCAGTAAACCTGGTCCTGCTACAGTAAACCTGGTCCTGCTGCAGTAAACCTGGTTCTGGTACAGTAAACCTGGTCCTGATACAGAAAACCTGGTCCTGATACAGAAAACCTGGTCCTGATACAGAAAACCTGGTCCTGATACAGTAAACCTGGTCCTGCTACAGTAAACCTGGTCCTGCTACAGTAAACCTGGTTCTGGTACAGTAAACCTGGTCCTGCTACAGTAAACCTGGTCCTGCTACAGTAAACCTGGTCCTGCTACAGTAAACCTGGTTCTGGTACAGTAAACCTGGTCCTGATACAGAAAACCTGGTCCTGATACAGTAAACCTGGTCCTGGTGCAGTAAACCTGGTCCAGGTACAGTAAACCTGGTCCTGATACAGAAAACCTGGTCCTGATACAGTAAACCTGGTCCTGGTACAGTAAACCTGGTCCTGGTGCAGTAAACCTGGTCCTGTTGCAGTAAACCTGGTCCTGCTACAGTAAACCTGGTCCTGCTACAGTAAACCTGGTCCTGATACAGTAAACCTGGTCCTGATACAGTAAACCTGGTCCTGGCACCATCACTGGTCTCACCTGTTGCAGTCCTCCACTAACCCCTCTCTCTCCTCCTTGCTGGGGTTCTTCTGTCGTTCGTAGGCGTGGAAGAGGATCTGCAGGGACGCTGGACCCCACTTGAACCGGTTCCTCCGTCCCTTCCTGGTGTCCTCTCCGTGGTCCTCTCCAGACGACAGGCCGTGCTTGGCGTTGGTGAACTCTGAAGGGACGGTAACTCTTTTACTTTTCGCCCCTCTCAGTGTCAGAGACGTGACGTTTGAGGCATGTCTGAGGACAGAAATGGGTCTTTGTACTCACGCTGGCTGATCTCGCATTGCTTCTTGACGTACCAGGTGTACAGAGCGGCTCTCTTCTGGTTCTTCATGGGCGTGCCTTTGTTGAGGTGCTGGGACAGGTGGGACTGGTTGAGGCCTGTGGACTCCACCACCTCTCTCTGAGGGAGGTTGTGCTGCTGCATGTAACTTTTCACCATCTTTGCAACGTGCCATGGGTCCCCCCTGTGAGACAGAGACAGCATCTTTACGTCCACTTGTCCACTTTTTATTCTTGTGTCTTTTATTGAAAGTCAGTTTCATTTCCCCAACACTTAAACTCTTTCTAGCAAAGAGCTTTAGAGCCTCAGTTTGTCCTGACATGAGACATAAAGTCAGAGGGAAGTGGAGAGAGGCGTATTGACACAGAGAGATAAGAGAAAGCACACAGGGCCAAAGTCCAGCCGTCCAGATCAGTGGAGGGGAAAAACCTGTAAACGCTTTATGAAGCCTAATATAACACTTTCTCACTGTCGGCTCAGGAGCACATCGATTACACTCCATTTCAAACATCCCTGAATTTAACACTTTCAAGGTTTTTACACATTTTTTTAGACAGTGAAGCGACATAAAATCTACTTTCAAACCAACTTCTCAACAGACACTTTAACGCTCCTTAAACTGCTCGTGTCAGTAAAGCGTCTAATCAGCGCAGAGTTTCCCAAATATGAGCAAACAGGCCGAAAAGCTGCAGGTAGAAATCTCAGTCCTGCTTTAAGTAAACACGGGCTCACATGATCAGCCCTGCTCCATTAATCTTCACCTATGCATGCAGCTTATTTATTAAGAAATGGCCAGGGAATAATGATGGGGGTGGGTAATTAGTAACTAGCAAAGGAGGAACCCTCTTTAAATTCGCCTCAGGAGCCAGATTGCAGAGAGAGAGACGGAGAAGCAGGAGAAGGAGGAGGAATTTTTAAAGGGGAGAGCCGAGCGTGAGGGGAATAATGTCCATCAGGTGAACCGCTGTTTCGACTCCGAGTTAAAACTGAGGAGGGGGATCCCAAACGGCACTTCGGCCGGTCGGGTCCTGTTGACTAAACGGCGGTTAGTGGGGGATGAAGGAGGTTTTGCTGCTTCCACAGAGGAGCTACTTACTGCAGGAGCTGGTCCACTTCAGCCCTCAGTTTGGCCGTCTCCTCTGGGGAAAGCTTCTCCACTTCTCGGAATATAGGCGGCGGGAAGTCCATCTCTCCCTCCTCGGAGCTCTCGCCGTCCCCCCTCTCTCCCTTCTCGACGCCGGCGCTCGCCCTCTCTCGCTCCAGCTCTCCAAAGGCTTGAACCAGGACGTCCCGGGACAGTCCGGATCCCAGCAGGGCCCAGATCAGCTGCTCCTGCAGCGCGGTCAGGCGGCTCGGCCTGGCCTTGGCCGCCCCGGCCCTGTCCTCTATCCTCTCGTCCATTAGTGTGATGGCTTAGCTCGCTGCCGCCCGGCAGACAAACACTGCTCTCATGTGCTCTGCCTCGCTCAGACGACAGCCAGCCAGGCAGCGCTGGGCCTCATGGTCTCTGCGGTCCCTCTTCAGCCTCACAGAACGCGTACTTTCATTTTGCCTGGCTTGACTTTCCTCTCGATGCGTCCTGAGCTGCCTGGTTTTAGCTCTCCACCTGCTGTTTTGCTTTCAAAGGTCAATTTTCTTTTTTTTTAACCTTCCTCCTCTTCACCCCCTCCTCCTTACATGCTCCCTGTGAACTTTGTCCCCACTCCCTCAGTCCCCAACACTGACCAAAGTGCAATTTAAAAACAATAAATAAAAGTGAGGGGGACGTTTCGGCTGCACGCCGCCCTGCAAAGGCTGCACAAAGCAGACAAAGACGTCGAGTAAAGAAAAGGCGACAGAAGCGTTGAGGTGTATTTCAGGTTCAGGTGCTTCTGACCTGACGGTGAAAAAGGTTCCCGGCCCTCACAAACACGCTCGTCTCAGCCATTTGTTTGAACCATGAATGTTCCAGACTTTGATTTTGAAGCATGTCATGAAAAATGTCAAAGTAAAGACACAGAACAGCATTAGAGGAACTGAGCAGAAACATGTGTCATGTGTCCTCTGAGCCACTGGAGGGCGCCATAGTGCCACGTTTGGCTTTATGTCACTGCTCACAGTGTTTGAGTTCAGGGAGAACAAGAGACAAGACAGAAGAGACCAGAAGAGACGAGACGAGACAGAGAGCAATACTGTGACTGTTGTTCACCTTTCATCAGAACTATTTCATTTAGATCACTGTGTCCCCTGTGTCTGTTGTCCTCTTGTCTCTGGTCTGTTTAGATCATTGTGTCCCCTGTGTCTGTTGTCCTCTTGTCTCTGGTCTCTTCAGATCATTGTGTCCCCTGTGTCTGTTGTCCTCTTGTCTCTGGTCTCTTCAGATCATTGTGTCCCCAGTGTCTGTTGTCCTCTTGTCCCCTGTGTCTGTTGTCCTCTTGTCTCTGGTCTCTTTAGATCATTGTGTCCCCTGTGTCTGTTTTCCTCTTGTCCCCTGTGTCTGTTGTCCTCTTGTTTCTGGTCTCTTCAGATCATTGTGTCCCCTGTGTCTGTTGTCCTCTTGTCCCCTGTGTTTGTTGTCCTCTTGTCTCTGGTCTCTTCAGATCATTGTGTCCCCTGTGTCTGCTGTCCTCTTGTCTCTGGTCTCTTCAGATCATTGTGTCCCCTGTGTCTGTTGTCCTCTTGTCTCTGGTCTCTTCAGATCATTGTGTCCCCTGTGTCTGTTGTCCTCTTGTCCCCTGTGTCTGTTGTCCTCTTGTCTCTGGTCTCTTCAGATCATTGTGTCCCCTGTGTCTGTTGTCCTCTTGTCTCTGGTCTCTTCAGATCATTGTGTCCCCTGTGTCTGTTTTCCTCTTGTCCCCTGTGTCTGTTGTCCTCTTGTTTCTGGTCTCTTCAGATCATTGTGTCCCCTGTGTCTGTTGTCCTCTTGTCCCCTGTGTTTGTTGTCCTCTTGTCTCTGGTCTCTTCAGATCATTGTGTCCCCTGTGTCTGCTGTCCTCTTGTCTCTGGTCTCTTCAGATCATTGTGTCCCCTGTGTCTGCTGTCCTCTTGTCTCTGGTCTCTTCAGATCATTGTGTCCCCTGTGTCTGTTTTCCTCTTGTCCCCTGTGTCTGTTGTCCTCTTGTCTCTGGTCTCTTCAGATCATTGTGTCCCCTGTGTCTGCTGTCCTCTTGTCTCTGGTCTCTGTAGATCAGAGTTGCTTGAGGTGGAGCTCATTTTAAACTAATGATTCTTTTCATTCTGTATCAATCTGCTGATCATTTTCTCCAAAGCACATGATTACAAACACATTGAGATCATTCAGATCATTGAGAGGAAAAGCAGCAAATCAAACATGTGAGAAGATCAAACATCAGATGATTCGGCAGGAAATGAATGAAATGACGAATCGTTTCTGTAAAAAAACTGTCGGCGAAACACGTTTTAGAGTCTTCACATGTTTGTGTGTAAAAATCTTAATTGATAAATCTGTCAGATAAATACAGTGTTTCCTCTGAGATGTGGTGGAGTAGAAGAAGAAAGAAACTACTCAAGTGAAGTAGAAGTACATCAAATTTATACTTAAGTGCTCAGATCACTTACTCAAATAAAAGTACAAATACCACAAAGTGACAGTACTCCATTACAACCTGAAGTCCTGCATTTAGGCTCTTATTAAAGGTCCAGCTTGTAGGATGTAGTGCCATCTAGTGGTCAGGTTGCAGGTTGCAGAGCAGCTGAATGCCCCTCGTCTCACCTCCCCGACGGTGGCTGCAAAACATGTTTGGTTTGTCTTTCTGGGCTCCTGTAGAAACGTGGTGGACTGTGGACGAGGAGCTGCTCCCTCTGTGGACGTAAAGACTCACTCTGAGAGAGCAGAAGACGACTCTGAAGACTGACCTCAGACAAAGACCAGACCTCCTTCCTGTCCAGAGAGGCCTCGTAGACCTGCAGGGTTCGACCTGTCGTCAGAGTCCAGGTTCAGGGACCGAGCGCTCGCCGTCCGTCTGCCGCTCAGAGCTCGGTCCTCTGACGCGTCTCTGCTTTCCATCCGGTCCAGAACCAGGACCAGATCTTTGTCTGTGTGACTCTTCTTCTTCTTTTGATTATTGGTCGAGCTGCTGACACTCAGAGACACTTGAAATGTGACGAGAAGACACGAGTAGACACTGGAGTACACACGAGTACTAAAGTAACTTGAGTAAATGTACTTAGTTACTCTACAGTGGTGTGTGTTTGATGTATGACTGGTTTTAAATTGGACTTTGTGTTTCTTCTTCTTCTCTTCATTTCTCTTCTCTTCTTCTTCTCGTGTTCTTCGTCATCTCTGCTTTTGGTCCGTTCAGTAACTTCCTGTTGTTGTTGTTTTGTCTGCTCACCTGTTCCGTCAGTGACGTCGTCTGTGGGCGTGTCTGCGCCTCCCGCCGCCTCCACAGGTGGAGTTAACTGGGAGTTTGTGTTCGCTCAAACTTCTGAGCTGAATCAGATCTCTCTCTGAATCTCTGCGCTGAGGGTTTCTTTGTGTTTGGTCCCCCTCTCGGTTTCCGTCGGAGAGTTGTCTGGAGTGATTAGTTGGAGGCGGGCTGGAGAGGAAGGAGGACAAAGTGAATGGGAGAAAACCTCTGAGAGTTAATGTCGTGCTTTATCTTTCCTCCTCTCTCTGTGTAAAACGCTCACTTTCTCTGCCTGGATCACCTTATACCGCTCTCAGGTTCAGCCTATCAGCACCTTTTTGTGTGGCGCTCTTGTTACCGCACCCCACCCTTGGGAAGATGGCATTATACTGTATTTGGAAGGGTAACAGAGCTCCCTCTATCTCCCTGAGACATGCCACTGACCTGTAATTAAGTCCCATTGTGCTGCTGAGAGAAAACTCGGCACCAAAGCGGACAGAGGGCGATGTGTGTGGATTTCCAGCAGCTCAGATACGGCGGTGACTAATGCTCCGCCACACAGGCGGGGTTTATCGAAACGGGCCACATGCAGCACACTGGAGCTCGCATTCTGCTCTCCAGAGAGCTCAAAGCTGCGCTGATTGGTAATGAGATACAACTGTCCGTCCCTCATTAGTGAGCCATTGCTGGCCGCCTCTGTCTGTGTTCTTACCGCTCCCTCTCTGTCTCTGCCTGGGCCCGGAGCCCCCCGCCCCACCCGGCCCCCCACCCCGTCCCCATCCCTGCCATTCAACCCCATTGATCATGCATGCAGAAATTTAACACACCCCTTAATTCCTGTCCAAATAGCCCCTGTCCCACTTCCAGAGCTCGGTGTGCAGAGGACGGAGCGGGCCTGCGAGCAGGCCGGACCCGGGCGGCGGCGCCCGGCGAGGGCGAAGCGCCTCAGAGAGGATGACCACAGACGTCAGCGTGTGCACAAACAGCACGCAGCGTGCAGGACGTCTGCCGCCACGAGACACTTTCAGAGGGACAAACCTCCATTTTACAGCCGCCGTAAGTCGGAGCTGCGGCTGTCTCTGAGGCGCTCAGGCTGGTGATTGGCCTCCGCGTCGGTTACCAGGTCACATGTTGAGTCAGTGTTGAGAAGATTAGCTGGAGCTGGCTTTGCTGCTAATTAAATACTTAAACCCCGGCGATGAATGAGCACACAAACCTCCTGTTATTCCACGTTGTGTAAGCAGGTTTGCAGTATGGAAGGTGTGTTAAAACACACACACACACACACACACACACACACACACACACACACACACACACACACACACACACACACGATGAGGTTATAGTGAACAGACGAGTTCAGTCAGCAGACATCAGTCAGACACTCTGAGGTTTTATGAAAGCAGCTTCATGTTGACTTCACGCTGCTTAAAGAGGCAGTATTGATAACTCATCTGACTCATGGCCAATCATCGAGAAACTGATTGATCTGCACATTTTCCCATGAACGCTGTAACCACAACACAGCCGCAGAGAACACAGCGCGGCCTGCGAGGAGAGCGTTGGAGTCGGTGACGTTTTTTAACTGAAGGCACATCGTGAACTTCCTGATGATGGAAGCAGTTTGTGTGAGATTTCATTTTAATCTGACGTTTGAACGTGTGGAAGAAGATGATCAGTTTGATTCCTCTCAATGTAAATCATGCCTGTTAACACTTTACCCTAACTGGGAGGGAAGTTACATCAAGTGGTCACATTTAGGCGGCAATTGACAGGAAGTCAGGAGATTTTGCCTTCATAATAAAAGCTTAATGTTTGGACTGGTGAGCACAGGGTGGAGCTGGAGGCCTCAGGCTGTGGATTGTTTTAAATGAATTCAGTTTTACATGAATCCACAGCTGCAGGCTGTTCTGCAGGTGTGATGCTTCTTTTCAATCCTGATAGGCTTTAGAGATTATCTTTAATTATGAAAAGTGACTTTTTTGACCAGGATACACAATATTCATAAACTATGTGAGAATACTGATAAAAGGGCTTGTGGTTTATGTTTTGAATCAGGTTTATTTGGTTGTTTACAAAACTGAATATAACAGGTGGACTCTGATTGTTCATGTTTTGACATAAATAAAAACTACATAGACAAACTCAGAGTGTGCTTCATTTAAAACTGGTCATATCTCCAACTTTGACATAAATAATATGGAGTTTGGTGCATTTGTTGTTCTGTAAATTCACCTCAAAGAGCACCAGAATGCATCGTAGGACAGAGAACAGATCACTCAGATCAGATGAAATGAAACAAGCAGATCAATACAGGTCCATTGATCAGCAGTGAGGAGCAGTGACGTGGTCATTTATCTGTATGGATCTTTACGTACTGATTGGCAGGTTGAGCGTGTGAATTGTTCAATATCCTTTATTGTTTCCTAACAGCTAGTTAACTCGTTTAAGATAAACTACAATCAACAGTGAAATTTCAGATTAATTTCATGATGCTAATTAGTCCCAGATCGCTTTGAGATGTTTTGGCAATAAAGGATAAAATGGCAGAAACCATTGGTCTTGTTAAATGTTGCCGTTTCGTAAATCCCATCGGTTGTTTTTACGTTTCTCTGTAAAGACTTTTCCTCTCATCCCTACCTGTGAAAACACCTGCGGGCTTTGTTGGCGCTGGGTTTTTATTTTGAAAGGCAGCAGCGGAAGCGCTGCGGCTGAGAGCCGCGGCTTGACGCCGAGCCGCGCGCCTCGGCGGTGGGATGAGGGAGCGAGCAGCCGGGAGGAGGTGGAGTCTGTCCCAGCCTGCATCTGGCCCGCTCCCCTCTCTGTCACCCCGGGCCAAACCCGCCCAGCTCCTCTCACTCACTCTCCGCCTGTTCTCCCGCACGGCACGGCTCGGCTCGGCTCGGACACACACACACTCACACACACACACGCACACACACACATACACACGCAGCGCGAGGACACGGAATGGAGACTGAAGGGAGCCAGAGCAGCCTGTCCGCCGCGGACTCCCCTCACGACCCCTGGTAACAAACTTTCTGCCGCTCCGCTCAGAAACAGAGCCGGTATTCTGCGACGGGACGGTGGTCTCACACACACACACACACACACACACACACACACACACACACACACACACACACACACAGCCTGCATGTTGAATCTGAGAGACTCACTCTTAAAGTGTCTTTCCTCTTCTTTAAGCTCAGTTTTAACTTAATTTCAGCGCGTGAATGAATGAATCTGAGTCTCTCTTCAAACGTGTGTTTCTCATATTTTCTCTCTTTTCTTCCACAGTAAAATGTTCATTGGAGGACTCAGCTGGCAAACAACACAAGGTAAATCTTTTCCCAGCAGCTCTCATAAAACGCCGCTGTGTGTTTAAACTTCCTGGATGTGTAACTCATTTGAAAAACTGGATTTCTCAATATTTCTGTTTGCTAACGTAGAATTTGTTTATTTGCTATTTTGAGTTTTGAGGCGTGAATGAAAGCTCTCATTCAGCCGTCCGCAGAGTGGACGAGCCGCTCTTTAAAGCTCGTTAAAAAGGCTGAAATGAGATGATTCACTCTGGAATAAGACGAGGGGTTTTAGCAGAAACGATCGTTTTATTGGAGGTTTTGTTTTTTGGTCACATTTCGGGTTTGACGGCTGAAAATTGTCTGAACTCCGGTGGAGAAACTCGGACTCTGCTGCCAAACTCTGCAGATTTCCTATTAAAAAGTTGTCATTTGTGGTTAAGCGCTTGATTCATCAAGTCACGCGTCCTCTGTGCGCCTCCTCCTGTCTCGCAGAGGGTCTGAAGGAGTACTTCTGCAAGTACGGCGAGGTGAAGGAGTGTATGGTGATGCGGGATCCGGTTACGAAGCGCTCGAGGTGAGGGAGCCGAGAGCCGGCTGAAAGTGTATCTGACCTCCGTGATTCCTCCCTGCTCATCACATGTCAACATCAGTTTCTGTGTCACTAACCCCCCCCCCCCCCCCCCCCCCCCCCCCCCCCCGTGTGTCCGCAGAGGCTTCGGATTCGTCACCTTTGTCGATCAGGCCGGCGTGGATAAAGTTTTGGCTCAAACCAGGCACGAGCTGGACTCCAAAACAGTGAGTTCTCTGTATTTATTCCACCGCCGGCTAATCCATCGCTGCTGTTTGATGAGTGGATTTCCAATAATCCGCTCCACAGGTGTAACTCTGCTGCGTGTCACTGTTTACTGAGGTTCCAGCACGCTGATGCGTCCTCACGCCGCGCCGGCGGCCACGCCTCGGCCGCGCGGAGACGCGTGCGGAGCGCGCTGCCTCCTCGCGACGCCGGCGCGGCGCGCGCTAAGAGGAGGAACAAAAGTTTGTTTTCACTCCTGAAGCTGAAGTGACAAACAAACAAACAAACAAACAAACAAACAGCTTCCTGTCGATCTCAGGTGAAGTCAGAGTGACAGTCAGGCCTCTCACCTGAGTCCACTGTGTGTGTGTGTGTGTGTGTGTGTGTGTGTGTGTGTGTGTGTGTGTGTGTGTGTGTGTGTGTCTTTTTGTCGGAGTGAATGTGGGCCGTCTGGGAACAATGTGGCCCGTTGGTCGCCATAGGGACCGCTGCCCCCCCTCCCTCCTCTGTGGGAGTGGTGATGGCTGCTGGTTAGTCAAAATGAGGGGGGGCCGTTTCTGTCCCGCTTTGTGCTGTGAGGATGCACCTCCTCCTCCTCCTCCTCCTCCTCCTGCAGGAGCAGCAGGAGCTCAGAGGAGGTGTGAGTGTGGAGTCAGGCGTGCAGGAAGTCGTTCGACGGCGAACTCAAACTGACTTTCCGTGTTTTTGGCGTCCCCGCTGCCGTGGTGTCACTCGCAGGCACAACAGCTATGACAAGTAGCGCCATCATGGTTGGACGCCACAAACTCGCCATGGGGCTTGTTTCCATAGTGACCCCCCCGCCCCCCCACAGTTGAAAAATGACTCTGTCAAATGTTCAGAGTCTTTCCTTTGGAGCAGAAACAGTCACAGATATTGGAGGTGGTGGCGTTTACGCTCCCCCCGGCGGGTTGCTCCTCTCAGCCTGGGGGGCCGCGGCGGGGCCCCTCGTGGCCGGCCATCGGGTGCGTCGGTGGCGTGGAGAGGGCTCGGCGATCAGTGGCGAGCAGAGCAGGCCTCTCAGGCTGCCCGCCCTGCCCCCCTCCCTCGCTGACAGGTTATCCTGTTAGCAGGAAAGTTCTCCAGTGGCAACAGAAAGAATGTGCCACGCTGTGAGCGAGCGAGCGCCGCTCAGCCCAGAGGCTGCAGAGCAAATACAGTGCGCAGGAATTTATTGGTACTTGTTGTGCTGAAGGACAGATGCAGCCTGGTTTTGACCGGCATGGGGAGGCAGCCCCCCCCCCGCGAACCCTCCCAGCTCCCTGCTATCTGTGACCGACGCCGGCTGCACCTTTGTGGGACAAAGTTTCCATTCAGGTGCACAGCGGAGAGCTTTACAACAAAGTCTCTCAGCTCTGTGCAGCTCCATCAGCGTATTCGTGGCCCCCGTTAACCATTTCCATGCTGACCTCAGTGGAGGGGGGGGGCGGGGGGGTGTAATGACCCCATCTGTGATTAGTATGGCTCTGTTAACTAATAGGATTGGAGTCAACAGGCTTGAGTTGTTCCTCGCAGAGGTTGAGCGCGGTCCAATGGGCGCGTTGCGTGCGGCGTGTTCCCGGCTCAGGCCGTGACGGGCAGCGAGCTCGGCCAATCGCGGCACGGCCTGGATGGAGCCGGTCAAAGGGGATTGCCCTGATTTCGTAAACCTCTCTTGGAATTACGCTCAGCTTCTCCTCTGTTAGCGTGCGGAGAGGTTCGGCCTCTGACGCCGTGAAGTAACGTCGAGCAGGTTTCTGAGGTTTCCACGCACAAACACACTTCACAACGTCCACATTCCTCCTCCTTCTTCTCCCTCACTGAACTGCTTTCTCACTGTTTGTTGTTGTGAGCTCAGCTGCATACTGAGCCCTGATTGGCTGCCACACCTGACGCTCATGCATGAAGGCCTTATGCTCAGAGTTTGGGTAAGTATGAAGGCGTTGAGTGTGAGAGCAGGCCTTCAGCCGCACACACCGACGCTTTGACCACGTCTGCCGTCAGCATCGGGCGCTCTGTGTGTCTAACGTCCACAGCTTCCTCCCCTCCGATGTGCCGTGTGCTGCCATGTGTTTGACTCTGTTTGTTTGTGTGTGTGTCTGTTTGTTTTTGATGTGCACAGGAGTGTTGGACATCAGGAGGGTTGGTGACCGGAGGTGACTATCAGAGTAGTCTAGCCACCATAGACACTAAACAGTAGACTCTGCATCTGATCCTCCAGTCTTAGTCTTAGTCCTCTCACTCGCTCTCTAGAAGAGAAGAAGAAGGAGAAACGTGGCGGTGATGTCGACTCTCGTTCGAGTAGAAGCAGCACTGTTAGCACTGTTAGCACTGTTAGCCGTGCTCTGGTAAACGCATGTGGTTTACCATAGAGGCTGTAGCTCTACTGTAGTCAACTGAACCCTCTCATGGTTACGGACTAATCTTAGCGCTGCTCTGTCTCACATCTGTTAGTGGACTGCAGGACAGTGTGGACTAGTCTAGTTGTTGTAGCTCTCTTAGACCAGCGTAGACTAATCTAGAGGTCTCAGCCCGTCTACGATCGCATCCTCGTGGCACGGTGGGCTCCTCTCTCCCATCGTGACCTTGGTGACATTCAGTGGGCTCGGCCACGTTCTCTGTCCGTTCGTCTGTAACGTTGAGGTTCAAGGCGTGAACGCGAGGAGCTGCAGGTCAGAGGACGCCCCCGATGACAGGAAGCTGAGGGAGGCAAAAACAAACAAACACACACAAACAAGCCTGTGTGGGTCTGCCGGCGGTGTGCTTTGACTGACAGCTCCCTCTCCCCTGTCCCGTCCTCCTCCCCCCTCCACGTGTCCCCCCACCCCCACCCCCACTCGGGCTCTCCCTGCCCAGCTGAGGTGTGTTTGTGATTGTAGCGCCTGTGCGAGATTCCAGGAGATCACATGTCACATGACGGTGGCGAGAGAGGCGGCGGCTCGCTGGACGTTCCCAGACATTCCCCCTGAGCGCAGCCGCACACACACGCACACACGAACACACGGACACGCACGCACGCACACCCCTCTTTTAAACAAAGCTCTGTCCTGATGTAAACACCACACACTGATGTCCGGTGGGTTCTGTGGAGGCTGATTATGACAGCAGAAGAAGAATGTGGTCAGCAGCTACCTGAGCAGGTGGTTTTGAGTCTGTGGATTTTCTAGTGGACGAGCCAAAACTGAAGCCACGTTTTCAAAACTCAGTCTTCATCAGCGACCTGCGTCTCCAGCAAACAGTCAGACTCCATGGACGCCGACATGAGTTTGACTTTCACGAGTCGCTGTTTGAGAAGAGAACGACGACTTTACACTGAACCCAACCTTCCTCCAGCATTTAGTCATTCACATGTGAGAAAAAAAAGTAAAACTGCACAGAGCTGTCAGGGTTCTAAGATAAGATAAGATAAGATAAGATAAGATAAGATAAGATAAGATAAGATAAGATAAGATAAAACTATTGATCCCATGCTGGGGGAAATGAAGTTGTTACAGCCAGCGAAGTATTAAAGAGATCCAGATAAAACATCCATCCTCTGCTCATCTTAAATTACGATCAGCTGTTTGAATGATCGTTGTCTCATTGTCTCAGGTTTTCTCTGTGTTTGTGTCGTTGCTGCAGAAATACATGAAATTTGCCATCATTCTGCATTTTTAACTGTTTTTAAATAGCGTGCTAGCGGGTGGTGGATGATGAAGAAAAGAGCTCACAGACTTTGGAAAAGTCATTTCACGTGAAGGCAAAGAGACGCTTCACAGTTTGGTCCACAGAGACTTGAAGGCTGACGAGTTTTGACGACGTGGCTTCAGAAATGGAAGCAGGACGTCATTAATTCACAGTCGTTTCAGCTTCTTTCTACCAGACGAACAGTTCAAACGTGGCTCATTCAAACTCAGAGCGACTGGAGAAATAAAACCAAAACCATCAGCAGTGAGAAGCTACCAGAGGAAACGTCCGTTATGTCACAGCATCGGCGTCAGAACAAACACACGCATCATGGCAGCAGTGCGTCGATTCCAGGACGTAGTCAGAGCCCGGTCTACTGTCTGCAGGGACCATCTGTTGGCTTTAGCGCTGATTTGAGGACATTCTGTCCATCTCATGTCAACTTCCTGCAGGTTTTCCTTCGCCGTTCTGAGCGGCGTGAAGCTCGAGCGTGATAATCCTCAATGAACAGGTGTCTCTTCATCACTGCTTTGCTGTGATTGGCGCAAACACTGAGCCAGGCCAGGAGGAGGATATGTTACACCTTCACCGAGGAGCCGTTCAAGATGAGGCTGTGATGTCACCAGGGGAAGGAGACAGGTTGCTGGCTCACCTGTGTCCTGACACAGCACTAACCCGTCCTTCTTCTTCTTCTGTCCTCTCTCCTGCAGATCGACCCAAAGGTTGCGTTCCCTCGCAGAGCTCAGCCCAAGGTGAGTCCACCCGCCCCCTGTCAGGTGTGTCTGCAGCAGGTGTGTGTGTGTGTGTGTGTGTGCAGCAGGTGTGTGTGTGTGTGTCTGCAGCAGGTGTGTGCGTGTGTGCAGCAGGTGTGTGTGTGCCTGCAGCAGGTGTGTGTGTGTGTGTGTGTGTGTGTGTGTGTGTGTGTGTGTGTGTGTGTGTGTGTGTGTCTGTCTGCAGCAGGTGTGTGTGTATCTGCAGTAGGTGTGTGTGTGTGCATGCAGCAGGTGTGTGTGTGTCTGCAGCAGGTGTGTGTGTATCTGCAGTAGGTGTGTGTGTGTGTGTGCGTGCATGCAGCAGGTGTGTGCGTGCGTGCAGCAGGTGTGTGTGTGTGTGTGTGTCTGTAGCAGGTGTGTGTGTGCGTGCAGCAGGTGTGTGTATGTGTGCAGCAGGTGTGTGTGTGTGCGTGCAGCAGGTGTGTGCGTGCAGCAGGTGTGTGCATGTGTGCAGCAGGTGTGTGCGTGCGTGCAGCAGGTGTGTGCGTGCAGCAGGTGTGTGTGTGTGCGTGCAGCGCTCCTCATCGTACGCTGAAGAACAGGAAGCTGAACTGTCATGTGATCGTGTTTTAACAAAAAGCTTCGCAGCTTCAGGGACGCTCTATTGTTAAAATGTCCGGATTGTGTTTCAGGTTCACTCTGTCCTCATGTTAGACAGTTTGTCTCCTCCGTCCACAACAACACGGGACAGTTCAGTGAGACATGGAGGACGTCATGTGTGGCCTCACTTTAACGCAGCAGATTAGATAAAAGGCTGTTTTTGCATTGAGGTGACTCACGTGTGCTCGTTCTAGCTCACCTGGTCAAGCGCGATGCAGGTGTGAAGGTTTCGCTGCACGAATCCTTTTTAAATCCCATGATGCAATGCACAGTGCCATGAACGAGTGAATCGTGCAGGAAGTACAGAAAACAGCAAAATGAAGGGAGGAAAGTATTTGAATTGTGATGCTTTAATGTGAAACATAGAACACGTGAAAGCTTCAGATCAAGAGTCAAAGTAGAAAAAAACGAAGGAGAACTCTGTGACCGAGCCGCTTCATCTGTCCAGCTCGTCACAAACACAGGACAGAAAGCCACGCGGAGGAATGTTCGTAGTTTGCTGTAAGTCAGCGAACGCCACACGGACCAGAGGAGACATGAAATTATGGACCTTGTTGTTTCACGTCTCGTTCATAACGAACGTTCACCAATGAGCCGTTTTCTTTCCCGTCTGAAAACTACAGAATAAAACCAGGAAATATTCAGGGTCTTTTTGCAAGTTTCCACCTGAAGAAAAGCTTGAAATTTAGTGAAAAAAGTGAGAATTTTAAGAGGTTATTTTCTGTGCAGTTCAGTAACAATTACAGTAATAACACAACAGCTTTATTTCATAGTATTAGAGCAGTAGAATGAAGTACAGTTGTGTGTAATTGTACTCAGTATTCTTGACTTAAAGACGTGCAGACGGTGTGTTCATCAGCTCTTTCCTCCTCTTACAGTTAGTGACCCGAACCAAGAAGATCTTTGTGGGGGGGCTGTCCGTGAACACAACCATCGAGGACGTCAAGCAGTACTTTGACCAGTTCGGGAAGGTGAGTGGCGTTCAGCAGAGCGTTAACGCGGCGGCGGCGTTCATGTTAGCATCAGCAGGATTGAGCAGAGTGAAGCGAGGCTCAGTTCGTCAGTTCTGATGGATTTACATGAACTGGGCCGAGCACGCAGCAGCACATCCCACCAGTTCACCCAGTCGACTTCAGCTCACATGAGCCCAGAGAGACTTCAGACGGAGCGGCTGGGAGTGAAGGGGTTACTGCGAGGAGGAGGAGGAGGAGGAGGGCGAGAAACGCTGGGAGAGGGAAGGAAGGGAAAAACAAGGAGGCTGAGAGGCTCCGGGAGCAGCAGGCCAACTTCAGAGGGAGGGGGGAAAAGTTTTGTAGTGAGTGTGCGGCGATGGCGAGGAGGGAGGAGGGATTATCAGAATCTGAATTAATCTGATGTAACAGCTGCTCCTACCCACAACCCCCCCCCCCGGCCCGTTACCGTGGTGACCTGGCCTGCCCATTGTCCCCCAGTCTTTCTGTGGGTGAGGGGGTTTTGTTCTGAAGGAGGAGGGACGAGGTGGTGTTAGCATGTGAGTGTGTCGGGTGGGGGTCAGCTCAGGAGTTTAGGGGCGATAGAAACGAGCCAAGCGGCGCTGAAAACGTCTCGCTCGGCCTTCGTCCTCGTCTTCAGCCTGCGTTTGTCTCTCAGTGTTTGTGCGTAAAGTTTAGTCAAAGTTCTGTTGAAAGACGGCGGCAGAGAATAGATGACGGGCTGACAAAGGCGGCGAGGGGGGGCTGATGGAGAGGGGGCTGTGGAGGCGTAAGGGGGGTAACTGGGGCAAAGATTTTTTTTGGTGGGGGGGTTACGAGGGCCATTATGCCTCAGGACAAAGACAGACAAACAGTTAGTTTGCTCAGAAGTTGGAGGTCTGCAGAAGGTTCTGGACTCTGAGCTCGTCAACACGTCGAACTGAAGCGTGTCGATGAGACCGAACTGTAAGAATCACAGGAAGCTTCTGAGGCGTCACCTGAGAAACTTCTCACGTTTCCAGCCGCCGTGTTGTGTCCGAGCGGCGCCGCGGGTTCGGCCCTGCGCTCCCTCCTCAATCATAGCGTCCAGATGAATTTTGTCCAGAGAGATATGGAGGACGGACGGTGAAATGGAGGCTCCAGCCATCCATGGAAGTTCCTGATTAGACTGCCTCACTGGACCTTTTGTGTCCCGTCCTGGTGAGGACAAAGGAGCGCGGAGAGGGATGGGCAGGGGACAACAGGGAAGATGAGAGGTGGAAAAAAAGGATGGGAGGGAATATTGTCGGGCAGCCGCCATTAAAACGCTCAGCGTTTGAAATATCGAGCAGCGAGGTGAATAAACGCAGGAGGTGCAGCGTCGCCATGTTCGACGGCGCAGATTGGGTTTGTTTTGGAATCGTGTCACTTCCTGTGTCTTCGCTCTGATGAGTCTGGTCTTTACCGTCAGCTCAAAGGCAGATCTCAGTTGTCCTCTGTCCATCTTCTGTCCTCAGACATTTGGACCAAACTGCAGAAATAAAGACTGACTGCAGGCGTCAGAGGAACAGGTCCTCTTTCACACCGACGCTCCGCGCTCACCTTTGACCTTTCCGCAGGCAAACTGCCCCTGGGGGTCCACACACACACACACCCGCACACTGTGTTCTTCGCTGAGTATGTGCGACTATGTGACTATGATAAATTGTCCGGTGGACCATGTCCAGTAAACTTATTATAGACCGAGAGCACTGATTCGTTTACCAAATGTTTATTTGGACGTCTGAGTGCAGCCGGACTGTCAACATGGAGTGGGGGGGGGGAGAGGGGAGAGAGAGAGGGAGAGAGAGGGGAGAGAGGAGAGAGAGAGGAGAGAGAGGGGAGAGAGGAGAGAGGAGAGAGAGAGGGAGAGAGGAGAGAGAGAGGGAGAGAGAGGGGAGAGAGGAGAGAGAGAGAGGACATCAACTTTGACAAAAGAAACTGTGCGTGCGTGTGTGCGTGTGTGTGTGTGTGTGTGTGTGTGTGTGTGTGTGTGTGTGTGTGTGTGTGTGTGTGTGTGTGTGTGTGTGTGCGTGCGTGTGGAACAGACACCTGTGTCTTGGCTCCATAAAGGGAGGCCGGGCCGGAGGGAGAGGTCAAAGGGAGACGAGGAGGAGGAATTATGGCTGACTGTGCCAACAAACAAAGCCTGCAGGCCTCTTTGTTCTCCTCTGCCTTTGTCTCCTCTTTCTCCTCCCTTTCCACTTTGACCCAATCTTTTCTCCTCCTCTCTCTTGCAGGACTCTCTGTGCTCTCTTTCACCGTATCTCCACCTGTCGCTCTTCCTCTCCCTATCAGCTCCCCCCTCTCATCGCGCCTCCACCTGCCCACAGGATTCACCTTTCTGCTCTCTTTCTCTCCCTCCCACTCTCTCCCTCTCTCTCTCTATCTCTCTCTCCCTCTCCCCCCTCTCTCTCTCCCTCTTTGTCTCTCTGGCGCTCTCCCACTATTCATAAGGCATATTTGATGTTGGCTCGAGCTCTTTTATATGGACTTTTTGTCCAGTTGCCACGGGAATGTCAAACTTTGGAGGGGGGACAGGCCGAGGACTGCGGCCCCTCTGTGAGGAGGACTGTGACTCAGGCCGAGGACTCAGGCAAACACACCTTCCAGCTTTCAGTGCCCCCCCCGTCGGTCTGTTAGCCACATCCAGCAGCAGCCTGTCGTACAGCGTTTCTTCATATTTTCCCGTCCTCGCCCCCTCGGCCTCCTCTTTGTAACCTGTCGCTCGTCTCCGGCCCCCTCCCTCGCCCCCTCCTCTCCGTCCATCTGTTGCGAGCCTCCCTGCAGAACTTGAGAAGGGCTGAGGTCAGGCAATATGCCGCGTGGAGAGAGCGAGCGAGCGAGCAGCTAAAAATCTGTGTTTGTCTCCCCTCAGGTCGACGACGCCATGCTCATGTTCGACAAGACCACCAACAGACACAGAGGTGAGACGGCCCGGCCCGGCCCCTCGCTCCCTTCTCCTCTTCCTCCGGCCTTCCTCACTATCTATTGATCCCCTCCGCCCCCCCGCGGGCCTCCTTCCTGTGGGCTGAGCTGGAGGAGACGAACGGGGCTAGTCTAATTAGCCAGTCCGTTAATCTGGATCAGGATAAAGCCTCCTTAAGCGCCTCCTCCCCACCCTGGGACTGATCGATTATGACAGCCTACCAGCTTTGCCCAGCCTTCTGGCCAGGAAGGGAGGGAAGAAAGGATGAGTGCAGGATAGCGCTGGGGGGGTAGGGTGGGGGTTGGGGGGGCAAATGTGTTAAGCAGCTATTACAGAACTGATTACTGGAGGCCGTTAGCCGCCCTGAAAGGCCCACATCTGAACCCGCCGTCTAAACCCGCCTTGTCCTCTCCAGGGTTCGGCTTCGTGACGTTCGAGAACGAGGACGTGGTGGAGAAAGTCTGCGAGATCCACTTCCACGAGATCAACAACAAGATGGTGAGCGGCGTTCGTCTGTGACGCCTGGCGCCACCTACAGGCCAGAGGTGCTGATGTGTCTCCTGTCTGCAAACAGGTGGAGTGTAAGAAAGCTCAGCCCAAGGAGGTGATGTCCCCCACGGGCTCGGCCAGGGGACGCTCTCGTGTGATGCCCTATGGAATGGACGCCTTCATGCTGGGCATCGGTATGCTGGGTAAGCTGGTATTGATCGGGAGCGGAAGGATGTGGCTGCACGCGTGCGCTGCTGCCTCAAAGGTCACATGACGCGTCGTGTGGAGAAGCTGACCACGGAGCTGGAGCTCTGCGCCGTGCAGTCCAGATCAAAACTAAAATCTGCTGCCGTGTTTCACCTTTCCACACCTGCAGCTCAGTGTCACAAACACTTCCCACAATGCACCTCCTCAAACCTCCACTGTGCAGCCCTCATGACACCACGATGACATCACCAGGGCGAGTTCTTTTGAGTGTGTTTTCCCGTCCTCCTGGCAGATGAACTGAAGCTCTGGTGTAAAAATAGCTGAACGGGCCTCTGGCTGCTCTGATCCTCTCGCTCCCTGAACGTTATCCTCAGCTCCTTCAGTCGTTCAGCTCAGGCTTCACCTGCTGCACCGATGCTGCCACCTGCTGTTCAGTGTGAGAACAGCAGCTTTGAGCAGACTGCAGATCAAAGGCTGAACAAACACTTAGAAACATTAAAAATCTAAAACTAGGAGCTCGTACCAGAAAACATGATGGCTGTGTGTCTGAGCTCTCAGGTGTCCTCCAGGTATAATCTGTAAAGTGCACTGCTGAGAGTGACACAGCAGACAAAGTCCACAGGTGTAGGATGACGCCCACCTGCACAGACAGTACCAGGCTTCACAGTTAGGGGGCGGTGAGCACTCGTTCACCCGTTCGCCCTGAATGTGTGCAGGTGTGTCGTTGACGGCGGTTCTTGTTTCCGCAGGTTACCCGGGCTTCCAGACCGCCACCTACACCAGCCGGAGCTACGCCGGCATCACTCCTGGATACACCTACCAGTTCCCGGGTAATCACAGCACACTCTGCCGCTGGCACACTCCGCACACACAGCCATATTCAGTCAGCAGGCGCAGGTGTTCACTGTAGATGCACGCCGACAGGTGAGACGGAAAGGAAAGGGCTCACCTGTGATTCAGTGAAAGCGCTGACACCGAACTCATCGTCGTGTCAGTGTGACTGAAGAGTCAGAAGAAGGAAACACGCTTGCTCTGAAGGCCGTTCGTCTTAAATGCTCAGCGGTGCTCTGTGCTACATGCTAACATGCTTACATGCTGCAGTTTATAAAGTTCTCACAGTTCAGAAGCGTCCCAGCTAACACAAACATTCAGGGATCGTCTGCAAATGTTTTTGGTCAACTTTCCCCAAATGTTCTAATAACACGGGAGGAAACGTTTCTTAAGGTGGTTTAACAGCGTTCCCTGCTGGTAGCCTTTAAGCTAACCTTTCACAACGTTCAGGGAACAATAACGTCAATTTTACATCAGAAAAACTGATTTTGCTCACTGGGATGCTAACATTTGCTAATTAGCATTAAAAAGATGCAGAGCAGAGGCTCATGGGAACGTCCTTCATTGACCATCAATCAAAGTTTTGGACAAACTGAAATCATTCAGGCTGAGAATTTATCCTCTGAGGACCCTGAACATCTGTAACAGTGACCTCATGGTGGCGCTAGAGGGAAGGTCAGAGTGAAGGTCAGAGGAAATGTCAGGAGGAGTCGTCCTGTGAGAAGAGAGTGTCTCGGCGTGGACGCCGCAGAGGACGGGTTGACGGACAGACGAATCTGTTCTTACTCTCTGTGTGGCGGCGAAGCGTCAAGTGAAGACAAGATGACTTTGGTGTCGGCGCTCTCGTGAAACGAGGATGAACTTTGACCTCTGCGGCCGCACTGTCACAAATACAAACATGTTTCCATAGAAACACGTGACACACTGAGAGAGAAATGGCTGCTTGTAAATATCAGGGAGCGGAAATATGTGTGTGTGTGTGTGTGTGTGTGTGTGTGTGTGTGTGTGTGTGTGTGTGTGTGTGTGTGTGTGTGTGTGTGTGTGTGTGTGTGTGTGTGTGTGACCGTGAGAGAGCGTGTGTGTGTGTGTGTGTGACCGTGAGAGAGCGTGTGTGTGTGTGTGTGTGTGTGTGTTAGGGGTGGGCAAAAATATCGATATGG
Organism: Chaetodon trifascialis; assembly: GCF_039877785.1. Classification (NCBI taxonomy): domain Eukaryota; kingdom Metazoa; phylum Chordata; class Actinopteri; order Chaetodontiformes; family Chaetodontidae; genus Chaetodon; species Chaetodon trifascialis. The sequence goes on from NC_092061.1 coordinate 1,345,943, forward strand.
CAGTATATCGTGATACTTTGTCTTCCAATTCAATATCAATATTCAAAATTTGAATATTGATATTTTTTCAATTAATAATCATATTTCAGACGGGTTGTAAGTCCAGTACGACTTCCTCATCATCTGATGTACATACAACTTGGATTTTAAGATGCATAATGCCTTTTACATTTTTCAGTGAACTATGTAGAATATTGCAATATATCGCAAAATTTGGATATCGCAATAACATATTGTAACGTGACTCAAGTATCGTGATGCGTATCGTATCGTGAGGTCCTTGGCAATACCCACCCTTAGTGTGTGTGAGTGTGTGAGCGTGAGAGAGCGTGAGAGAGCGTGAGAGAGCGTGTGTGTGCGTGTGCAAGAGTGTGCGTGAATGTGCATGTGTGTGAGTGTGTGAGCGTGTGAGTGTGTGCGTGTGTGCGTGTGTGTGTGTGTGTGTGTGTGTGTGTGTGTCTGTGTCTGTCTGTCTGTCTGTCTGTCTGTCTGTCTGTCTGTCTGTGTGTGTGTGTGTGTGTGTGTCTGGTGTGTGTGTGTGTGTGTGTGTGTGTGTGTGTGTGTGTGTGTGTCTGTCTGTCTGTCTGTCTGTCTGTCTGTCTGTCTGTCTGTCTGTCTGTCTGTGTGTGTGTGTGTGTGTGTGTGTGTGGCGTTGAGGCTGACTCAGGATCAGCCGTCCTGCTGCTGATGAATTGATCTTTGCTTTGTGATCTAAGTGATCAAACTGTAACGTTTGCTGTTTCTGCTCGTCTGTCGTGACTTTAACTCGGTGAACTATAAACATTCGTCCGTCTTCCTGGTTCCCGTGTGTGTCCATGTGTCCTCTCCGTACGTCCTGTCCTCACCTCTGAGGTGTGTCCCTGCCTGTGTGTGTGTGTGTGTGTTGTGCTCGCCGGCCGTGGTGTGTGTGTCTCACAGCACTCTGATGTTTCTGTTTTAGAGTTCCACTTAGAGAGGACTCCCCTTCTGACTTCACCCCACCCCCCTGAGCTCACAGGTCAGTCCGTCCCTCCTCTGGACTTTACAAGCAGCATGTTGTCGGTCGGCTTCACGCCTCGTGGACGGCTGACCGTCTTTGGTTTGCATGTTTGTGTTTGTCGGTCCTCCTCGGCCTTGAGCCGAAGGCAGGACTGCTGACAGTAATGACGAAGGTGTTGCCCATTTGAAAGTCTTCCTCCAGTGACGCTCTGTCTTTGATGTCTTTCATCTCCACTGTCTCATGTCTCACATTGTCTAAACTTCCTGTGTCACTGGAGCGAGACTTTCTTTCTGTTATTAGCGGTTTCGTGTTGGCACACCTGCACATTAACCTTCTCTTCTCCGTCTCTTCAGCCATTCCTCTCACAGCGTATGGACCAATGGCGGCAGCGGCGGCGGCAGCAGCAGTAGTTAGAGGTACCAGAGCGGCTTTGTCTGTCTGAAATCAAGATATTCAGAATTCAACAGAATATTGAACTTTTCGGCCCCACTCTCTGGTCTCGCTAACGGCTAATTCTGCTACATGTAGCATCCTGATGCTCTGCTGTGTTGTGTTAGTTAGTGTTAGTGTTAGTGCTGTGTGTAAATATGATGCTGCAAAATATTCCACTGAAACAGAATCACAATGAGGCGGAAATATAAGAAACTTTAAACCTGCACTTTTGGCCACTGGGGGGCAGCAGAATCAAGCAACACCATTACTCTGCATTAGCTTCTTTTCAGTCGAGAGCAAACTTGTTATCTTATTCACTGAGCAGAAACTGAGTGACATTAGCATTTATTTGGAGTTTGTTAACTTTCCTTTTAGCTCCATGTTTGGTCTCCACCTTCAGACATCTCACTGCTAACGGCTTCAGTCAGATGTCCTGAAATGCCTTTGATTGAATTGCTCGAGCAGTGGTTTGGAGAACTTCACGTCGTGGTTGTTTGTGGTCTCCTTTTAGGCTCCACTCCGTCTCGCTCAGCTGGGTTTTTGGGGACAAGCAGCCCGGGCCCGATGGCGGACCTTTATGGGACAGCCAGTCAGGAGTCGGCCGTCAGCAGTTACCTGAGCGCCGCGAGCCCTGCCCCAAGCACCGGATTCAGCCACAGTCTGGGGGTGAGCTGACCTCGCTGCTGATTACGTGTTTCTGTCCCTTTAACAGTAACATATTTAATATTTAAACTACTTGGATTTTTTCTCCATCTGCACTTGCTGTGGCTGCGCAGACTAGCTGTTTCCAGTTTTTATGCTAAGCTAAGCTAACCAGCATTGTATTTAACAGACAGCCGTGTAACATGTTGTTTCACTCTCTGCGAGAAGGCGAACATTCCCAAAACGTCTGCATGTCATTTATTGACAAACCATCCACCTTTTCATTGACACTGTGTCCAATCGGCGAACCTGAATCTTGAATGCTTGCTCTCACAGGGCCCTTTGATCGCCACGGCCTTCACTAACGGCTACCACTGAGAGCGTAAGTCGGCCATGTTGCCCCTGGCATCTTGTTCTGAGGCTTTCAGGCCGGCCTGTGAGTAACCAGGTGGTTTCTGTGTCCGTGCAGAGCTGCAGAGCGAGAGCTGGAGGGAGCTGAAGCTGCTTCGGATGTGGCTGATGTGGCCCGTCTCTGTCCAGCCCACCCCTCCACCGCGGGCCGACCCTTCTGACGCCTCACTAAACTCCACCTCCTGAGAAAAGGAGCTGAAGTGTCACTACGTGTAATAGCAACACCCACAGATGCTGTATTTTTAGTCTTTTCTTCCTGTTTTGTTTGACCTTGCTGTTTTTTGTGATGGCTGCTTGTTTCTTTATCTGTTTGGGCTGTTTTATGGGCTCCTTTGACCTCTGACCTCTGAGATGAGGACAAACGTCTCCAGCTGAAGCTTGTTTAAGGTCAGGAGCTGTGATTTGTACTGCAAACCTGTATATTTGTCACTAGTTCATACTGAATTTTAACAGAACGTGTGTGATTACTGCTGTTTGTTGACAACGTGTCACGAAGTGTATATCTCTGTAGCTTTTTAACTCGTTAACACTAATAACGCTCAGTCGACAAAGGTCATTAGTCACAGTTACGTAATAGGCCAACGTGAGCTGTACAATTCTGTAAAATACTGTAAATATGACTCTGGTTTCTGGGGGGGCTCTGCTGATTTCTGTGCGGGAGGTGGGAGCTTTTTGGACGAGCGGTACGATTCTTATGGAAGCAGAAAGCTGGGAGGTCGGGAACGTTCGGCTGTTTGATGTCTGCAGAGTCGAGTCGGGACGCCGCGTCCGGCCGTGAAGTCGTGCCGTTTTCTTACTTTGTCTTTTGTCATTTTAACTGTGACGTTCAATCTGTGACGACTGTCTGTGAAGGAACACGAAGGCCTCGCACGGCGGCGAACGCTGCGGGTCGCCGATGTGGGAGCTCTTCTGCACGCTGTCCGGTGTGCCACGGGCTGTTTTGGGGGAAGGTACCTCAGTTTCAAATGTGAAGTTTTAATCTGATTTTTTTGTTGTTACATTAACATCTTTGTCAAAGTGTGGGCGGTCGAGCCTTTCAGAGAGGCGGCTTCAGACAGGAAGTGGGTCTCAGTCTACCTGTCACCTTCCTGTCCGTCGCTGGTGAGGTGACGGGCTGCAGCCACGTGTCGGCTGATTTTAGACGAAGATGCGCAGAGCGAACACAACGCTGCGCCGCCTGGCTGCCCGGCCGCCGGCGGGTTTCTCCTTTAGACGCCGTCACTGCTGCGAGCTGCTTCATACTTTGATGCTGTTTTCACTGAAAAATAACAATCCTGTCGACACTGTAACATTTTCTGATTTTCTTTTCCTGTCATGTTTATTCCTTCGAAAAAAAAAAACTTTTTAAAATTCCTAATAAATTATTTTAAAACATTCCATCAACGTGTCCCGCGTGACTTCTTCTGTGGTTTTTCAATCAGAGCTGAACATGAATATTATCCCGCTCTCACTCTTCATCACTTAAAGCCTTCATAAAGAACAGCTGAGGTTTATTGAAACTTAAACTTTGCATTTTTATCCATGAATATTTAAAGCTCCTCTACACAGAAAACACTCTGCTAATAATAATAATAATAATCTGTGTCTGATGTCATTTTTGGGCTTTGGGAAACACTCTAATAATAATAATAATAATAATAACAATAATCTGTGTCTGATGTCATTTTTGGGCTTTGGGAAACACTGATCAACACTTTTCACCATCTTCTGACATCTTATAGATCAAACGACTGATCGATTCACTGAGAAAATAATTGACCATGAAAATACTTGTTAGTTGCAGCCCTAAAATTAACAAAATAATTTACTCTCATTTCTTTGCTAAATGTCCCATTTTCCGACACATTTCCATACTACAACGTACATTTTGTTCTAAATCACAGAGTTCTGTTCTGGATGAATCAGAATTTGCTCTAATTTACTGTAAATTTGCCATAAATGAACTGAACAATGATAAATGCATCGTATGAAGCAGTGAAATGTGATTTTTCTCTTCGTCCTCTGGACACTGTCTCATTCTTCGGTCGTCCTCAGCGTCCCTCTCATATCTCCGCTGGCTGATTCCTCTCCTCCATCATCACTGCTCTGCTGCCTCCACCTCCACCCTCTCAGCGTCTCAGCTCCGTCGCTTCACCTCTGCAGTCTGTCATGAGCGCAGAGCCCCTGAGGAGCGGGGGGGCCCGGGAGCCCCCCCCCCCCCGAGGAACTACCTGTGTCTCAGCATGCTCACCTGTTTCTGCCCGCCGTGGCCGTCAGCATCGCAGCGCTGGTTTTCTCTGTGCTGCTGAGTCAAAGTGTGTCAGTTTACGTGATGCTTTCAGGTGTCGTCTGTAGGCAGTGTGTCAGATCACATGGAGGACTGGTTTACAGAGCAGACACAGCGGGGACGGGGACGGGGACGGGGACGGGGACACGTCAGAGGCTGGATTTACAGTAAATTACCACTTGAATGCATTTATGTGTCTCGTCTATCTGCTGATCAAGCAGCAAACGTGTCTCTGTCCAAGTAAATAACAAATACTTCAGATCAGATGATTCCAGCTGATGCTGAACCGGCTTCACGGCTGCTTTCTGTGACGTGCAGGTTCGTCTCTCTGAGGGGACGCAGACTCGCGTTGAGTCCCTGTTCCAGCAGCAGCTGTTGGGTCTTCGTAGCTGTGAGTAACAGGAGAGGCAGCTGCAGAGGAGCCGTGCAGGGAGTCGCTGCCTCAGTGGGATTCAAATGTCTTCAGATTAAATGTGACCTTTCACTCACCTGCAGGCCCAGAAGAGCTGCGACGAAGAGGACTATGATGGCGTTGAGCGGCCGGGTCGGACAGCTCAGCTGGGCGTGGCGTCTTTTGCCATTGGCCTTCTGATCATCGCGGCGTGTACCGTCTCACATCACCACGGTATGAATGCTCCAGACAAGAAGCAAAAATCAACACGAGGCAGCATCTCAAGTATCCTTTCCCTCCACAGCAGGTGGTGTGAGCTGAGGAGGAAGAGGAGGAGGAAGAGGAGGGATGCAGTGAGGCTCCGCTCAGCTTGAGCTCTGCAGGTTTGCAGAGAGCTGGAGGCCTCACTTTGCTGAATACAGCACACAACACACGTACAGGATGAAGGTGCATGAAGGAAGATCCACCAATGAAAAGAGAGGATTCATTTAACTAAAGGACAGTTTGATCAGAGATTATCGGCTGACTGATGTTTGAAAAGTGACAAAATAAAATGAAAAATGGTTCAAACTTGATCCAAATGTGTATTTTAACAGTGACAGTTTGTCTGCTCTGATATTTGATCTTAACTCTGTTAAGAGGCTAAAGACGGAGTTTATACTCTGACATCATTACAGAGAAAACATGAGTTTAATCAACCTGCAGTGACCCTGAAGCACCTCTGAAAGCACCAGACCTCCTTTTCCTGCAGCTTCTGTCTGAGTCCAGCAGGAGATCACCAACGTGTGACGTCCTGTCGATCACCTCCACGGGGACGAGCAGCTGATCACCACCTGGGGGGAGCCGGAGGAGACGGGGGGGGGAGCTGCCGGCAGCAGAGACCTGAGCTGTCCAATCATCAGCTGCCACTGAGCCACTCAGCATGTCCTCTGAGGACACGGAGGACGTACAGGAAGCCTTGTCCATCACAGTGGACCGTCTGGGTCGGCAGTCCTGTAGTTGTGCAAAGAGCATAAATATCTTGTAATTTAACCAAGACATTTAAGCAGCATCATGAGCGGAAGAACAGGAAGCTGAAGCACAGTCAGACAGCGTGGAGCAAGATGTTAGAGGGTCAAAGGTCACCCAGAGTGAGTCTGAAAGCAGCAGAGTGAGTCTGAAAGCAGCACCATCAGCTGACACCAACAGATAACTGGACCCTCTTTGTTGATGCTGGAGCCTGATGAGTGTCAGATTCCAGGTGCAGCAGCTGTGCTGTGTGTGTGTGTGTGGGGGGGGGGGGGGGGGGGGCGGGGGCGGGCTCAGGTGATCTCTGCTCACCTCAGATACTGAAGACTGTTTCCTTCAGGCTTCAGACTGACGTGACTGACATGAAACAGGATCACCGTGAGAACGCCGACTGGAAGCAGGCTCAAGGACGCAGATTTGCTGAGCTGCAGGAATCCAAAGGGGCGGCCTGAAGTACTGCTTTAAGGTACTTGTATTTTACCTGAGTATTTCCATCTTCTGCTGCTTTGAGCTTCTACTCCACTACAGAAACTAACTAACTAAACTATTCATCAGTGTATGAAGTCATTAAAATGAGCTGCAGCATTAAGGAGATGAACACATGAATGCATCAATAATAATACTCCAGTGACATGTTGGATGATTAGATAATGAGTATTTTAACTTTTTGTACTTTAAGGATATTTTGCTTTGTGTGGAACGTTTGAATGCAGTATTTTACTCTCAGACCTCGTTCACGAAGCAGTCAGTGAACATGGAGGTAAAAGTATTTGATTAATTTGGGATCTGAAGTTGTGATTTTTACAGGAAAGAGTACCAGAAAAAAAATTAAAAAAAACTGTGCGGTGCAGTGTGTGGTCCTCTGGGGGGCCGCGCTCCCCGGGTTGGGCACCACTGATCTGGACTGCTGCTGTTTAATCAGGATTAAACCAGTTCAGAGGTTTTCTTTCTCAGCTCTCAGCTTTTATTTCGGGATGAAAACGTTTCGTTTACCTGTAAATGATCCGCTCACGTGACCGCAGAGTCAGCTGGAAACGGTCGGGCTAAACTCTTCCTGAGCTCGAGGACAGGAGGCGGAAGAGGTGTGTTTTCTTCACCGCACACACACACTCACACACACACACACACACACTCTGAAGTTTCCTCTTAATGGCGCAGGGAGCACAGCTGTCCGCACGAGCCTGAAAGAGGAGGCGAAGCGAGCACACCTGCAGCGAACACACCTGGAGCGGCCGCTCGAGCTCGGAGTCGTTTCTCAGTCCGGCAGGAAAACTTCTGCAGCTCGAAGACGGAAACAGCGACCACAGAAGCAGCAAACGTTTCGTCCACAAACCAGCCTGATGCGGATCCTGCTGGACTCACTTCAGTCCTGAAGGTGAGTCTCAGCTCGTGGTCTGTCCTCTCTCACCTGTTCGACGCACGCGAAGTCAAAACGTTCGTTTTTCTGCCGAGCTGATTCTGCTCAGGGGGGTTATAGAAGGGCCCCTGGCGGTCGGTCCAGGGACCACAGCGGGCTCGTGCTGGTCTGGACTTGAGGACGTTGTTGTGTGTGTTGCAGAGTTTGATGCCGCAGTGATGGGGAACAGCAGCAGCGACAGGTCCAGCGGGGGACAGGGGGACAGGGGGTACAGAGATGGACAGCACGGAGGCAAAGAGGCTCGTCCCAACATCCTGATGGACAGCACAGAGGACGCAGACCTGTTCCAGAGGGAGGACCCAAAGGTATGGAGTCCAGACCAGAACCCAGACAGACGTTTGATCAGGCAGAGCAGAGAGCAGAGAGCCAGCGCTCGGCGTGTTTCTGAGCTTTGATTATGGATCGTTTATCAGGTGGAGTGTGTTTCAGGTGACTGCATGAGACAGGTAGCCCCTCACCCTGAATGTTTCATATCTTTTATTCGTCCTGTAAACCTGCACAGGTGAAGTGAGCAAAGAAAGATGAAACGGTCTCAAAGCAAAACGTGTTGAAAACAGCAAAGACGTGATGATCTGCTCTTTGTTCACCGCAGACCTGCTGAGTCAGGCCTAAACTGAGCCTAACAGATCCAAACCCATGTTTAAAGGTTGTTTGTGATATGAATCAGACACGCGGTCGACGCTGCTGATTAACTGTGATTCACGCCCTGCAGGCGCCGCAGGAAATACAGGAATTTCTGGCCTGGCAGCAGGACCTGGAGAGTGAGAGCAAAAGTCCGACGCACGCCAGGCCGACCGTGTTCAGGTGGTCCGGCGTCGCCAAAGAGGTCTTCGTGTCCGGATCCTTTAACAACTGGGCCACCAAGATCCCGCTCAACAGAAGGTAGTCCGGCTGCTTCAGACGCTTCGCAGCTTTGTCCGTCTGCTCGTGCTCACGCTGTCTCTCAAACGCAGTGAGAAGAACTTCGTGGCCATCATGGACCTGCCGGAGGGAGAGCACCAGTACAAGTTCTGTGTGGACGGCCAGTGGACGCTGGATCCCGCAGGGGTGAGTGAGAGCCGCCGAGGCCGTCCTCCTCTTCATCAGCGGGCGCTCCGTGTGAAAACAGCTGTTTGTGCTCTCTCAGGCCGTGATGACGTCAAAGACCGGGACGGTGAACAACGTCATCCAGGTGAAGAGGACTGACTTCGAGGTGTTTGACGCCCTCAGGATCGACTCGCAGGATTCTGCAGACCTGTCAGGTACAAACGGCGTCAGGTGACTGAGTGAACGCGGCGCAGTGACACTGTGCTGATCTTCTGACGTACGGTTGTTTTAACGTGGCGTCGTGTGGCCGTTCTGTCCAGACCTGTCCAGCTCCCCCCCCGGCCCCTACCAGCAGGATGCATATGTCATCAGATCAGAGGACAAGATCAAGCAGCCTCCCTTCTTGCCGCCTCACCTGCTGCAGGTGCTGCTCAACAAGGACACAGGTGTCTCTGTAAGTACTGCCTCCACGCTCGTGTTAGCGGCGCATCTGTTACGGCGGCGTGCGACGGCGTCGAGTTCACCGTCTCTCTGAATTCTCCTCAGTGTGACCCGACGCTGCTTCCTGAGCCGAACCATGTGATGCTCAATCACCTGTACGCCCTCTCCATCAAGGTAACAGGCTGTAAAGAAGCATGCTAACGGTGTATTTACAGTACAGTACACTTTATTACTGTTAAAAGTATTTCTAAAGTACACGATTTATAATACACTTACAATAAAGTACACTTAGAGTACTGCAGAACTAGTGTATTCATTTAACACCTTTAAGTAGAATGATGAGATCTATTTATGTCCAGTGTACTTTAAATGAACAGTAAAGGTGTACTTGTACTGACTTTTCTGTACTTAAACTCTATTCTTATACTCTAAAGTTTACTTCTGTTTGACTTCCTGTCTGCTGACGTCGAGGAAATCCCAGAGAGCAAAATACAGTGATTCAACGTTGAATTTTGGTGAAATTGTTTGTTTTTGGTTGAAGTTGAAAAATCTATGTTTATTCAATATTGAATTAGAGCTACCATTTCAACATTTGAAAAAATGTTGTTGAATCAGCATTGTATAGATGCTGGGTTTTCAATGCTGAAATGTCAACATTAAATAGACATGGTTTCAATGTATGGCATGCTGTGGCTGTGCACCTGTGCCCCCGCCCACGAGACTTGCTCTCTCCTGAGACCAAACCAGTTCAAACCAGTCAACAGTTGGCAGCGGTTGGCAGCTTTTATTATCTTCGAGTGACAAAAGAAGACAATCTGGTAAGTCCTAATGAGAACACAATGTATTTTCACCAGCATGTCAACTTTGTGAATTATTACCGTGAGGTTGTAGCTTATTAGCGTCATTAGCATTAGCTAGCGCTAGCATTCTAGATAACGCTAGCTAACGCTAGTGTGTCCGTGTGCAGAGGCTACAGACGCGATGAGAGCGATTTTCGCGGCCAACGCGTCCATCGCGCCGCGCATCGCGTCCATCGCGTCGCCCGGCAAAATGACGCTTCAAATCGCGTATGCTTCATGCAATTTGCCTTGCATGAAGCATATTTAAAACCTACAGATGAAGGCTGAAAAGTGCTGTAATGGTCCTTTAATTAATAACATTGTTGCAATGTAGAATCAATGTAATTTCAATGCATTTATAAATGAATCAATATTGATTCTATGTTCAGATTAATTGACAATTCTACATTGTTTCAATGTTGAAAATGATGTAGTTGAATAAATAATGAATCAATGTTTAGACTGATTGAAAATTCAACATTATTTCAATGTTGATCATAACGAGCGCTTTCAATGTTACTTTCAATGTCTGACATCAATGTTGATTCAATTTTAAGCCATGACCATATCTCAATGTTGATTCAATGGATTTTTGCTTTCTGGGAAGCGTCATAAAAACGTGCTTTTCTTCATCTCTGAGGCTGATTGGTCTGTAAACGCTCTTCTCCTCGTGCAGGATGGCGTGATGGTCCTCAGCGCTTCACACCGGTACAAGAAGAAGTACGTGACCACTCTGCTCTACAAGCCCATCTGAGCCCGAGAGCCCACGCCAGGCTCTTATTTTGAAGTCACGATCAGTCTGTCGGTGCTGGGTGTTCGATTGTTTTCACTAAAACTGGACCAAAATGTTTTTCTGATGTGGGTTTGAAGTGTTTTTAGCATCCTGTCATCTCTGTGAAAATGTTCTAGTTAAACTTTCTGCACAATGTTTGTTTGCGTATGATACAGCTGGAATCCGTCAGCCGGCGGCTGTTTGCTTTCTATCCGCACTCCAGTTTTGTTCAGAGGTTTGTGTCGCTCGTGATGAAGAGGAGGAGCGCTCCTGCAGCTCGGCTCTGCTCGACCTGCAGGGCTGAGCTGTGAGAGAAGAGCAGCTGTCAGCTCTGAAGCAGAAGCTCTGCACACGTCAGCAAACACACACGAGCTTCAGCTGAAGGCCTCGAACATCGAGTGTTTATTTCCACAAAATCAGCTTTTCTTAAAGAATCACACAGAAATTAAACTTTGAGAAGAAAACTCCACGTCCCGACTCGTCTTCTTTGGCCTCGTCCCGCTCAGTTGACGCAGTGGACTTTGGGGTCCAGGTTCTTGTAGGCGGGGTTGTACGAGGTCCGAGCGAAGCAGTTCGCCGCCGCCCGGTCGCACTCGCACACGGCGGCCTGGCACTTGTTGTTGGAGGCTGCGGAGAGATGAAGCACGGCCACAGACGGCGAGGTTAAACACACATGGAGAGAGTGTGTGTGTGTGTGTGTGAGTGAAAGAGAGAGTGTGTGTGTGTGTGTGTGTGTGTGTGTGTGTGAGTGTGTGTGTGTGTGTGTGTGTGTGAGTGAAAGAGAGAGAGTGTGTGTGTGTGTGTGTGTGTGTGTGTGTGTGTGTGTGTGAGTGAAAGAGAGAGAGTGTGTGTGTGTGTGTGTGTGTGTGTGTGTGTGTGAGTGTGTGTGTGTGTGTGTGTGAGTGAAAGAGAGAGAGTGTGTGTGTGTGTGTGTGTGTGTGTGTGTGTGTGTGTGTGTGTGTGTGTGTGTGTGTGTGAGTGAAAGAGAGAGAGTGTGTGTGTGTGTGTGTGTGTGTGTGTGTGTGTGGAGGCAGCGTTTCAGCAGAGAGCATTGAAATACAACATATAAATCTACATACAATACAAGTGCTGCAGACGTGGCGTCTCGGTCTTACCTGAGCAGGTCACCTGCTGGTCTGAGCAGGTGTAGTCATAAACCAGAACGTAGGGGAGGTCAGAAATGGCCCTGCATCCAGGAGCCTTCCTGCTCCTTTCGTAGCATTTGTCGTGGACTTGACAGCACCTGAAACAGCGGAGGAGAGGCTGCAGGTCAGAGAAAGCCTCTCCACTCTTTGCCTTTTGAATTGACGGTGGGAAAGTGTCTCCGTCCTACATGTCCACTTCGTCCAGAGGGGTCCCCCTCCCCCCGATGCCGCACCAGCAGCCGTACTCGTTGTACTTGAAGGGACTGATGCCGGGCTGGGCGCACTGGATCATGCTCCCAAACTGCCACAAGGCTTTGGGCAGCGGACCGCCGCTGACCACACAAGCTGCTGAGGAAGACACGCAAACACATGAGAGAAGGAGCGTCCTAAAGCAGAGACACATGTCCTTTTGAGGGGGGACGCTCTGTGTTCTTACCGCTGAGCAGCAGCAGCAGAGACGTCACTTTCATGGCTGCAGACAGAAGAACAGGGACTTGAGTGCAGCCTGTCCTTATATGACAGCAGCTGAGGCGCAGACAGGAGGGAGGGAGCTGAGCGTGGGGGCTTTCATCACTGCCATCAGACGTTCGGACGTCTGTGTTCACCTGAACGTCTGTTAACACCTTCAGCTCCACGTGTGAGAGTGGAAGCACTGAATCAGCCTGCGGGTCACTTTCATGTTTCCTCTGACGCAAACAGCAGCAGTCAGAGTGAAGAGAGTGAAGACTCGAATCTCTTTTATTTCACATTTCAGACTTTCTTCTCGGCTCCCTGCAGGACGCCACACGGTCATGACCGGGGCCTGATGCGTTCAGGGACCAGAGGATTCTCCACACCCTGATGACTGCTGATCTGTCTGATCATTACAGTGATTAAAAACAGGGGGGGTTACATCTTAACAGCACATACTGATGAAGAGCGTGCTCAGGCTGAAGCTCTTCCTCACAGGAAACACAGCGGGACGAGATGAACACATGAGCCCTGCAGAACGCCACGTTCTCCCCTCGCCGCCTCAGCTGGGGACAGACGTGTCCTCCTTTGATCAAACTGTCTGTCTGTTTGTTGTCCTCTCCGCTCGCTCTGCTTTGCGTTTTCCTTCTTTAAATAGAAGCTGAATTTAAAACAACCGTCCGACACACAGCTGAGTCAACACGTCCGTCCTCCCAGAGTCCCCACCAGTTTACACTGGACGTTCCTGCCCAGTTCATGTCCACGCTCAAGAAAACAACACACGCCGCAACAAGCAACGAAGCAAAGGTGTGTGTTCAAAGCAGACGCCTGTGCATTGTGTGTGTGTGTGTGTGTGTGTGTGTGTGTGTGTGTGTGTGTGTGTGTGTGCAGGAAATCAACAGACGACTCATTGTGACATCGTTTTATTGTCCACCACAAGCCTCACACACGCTCTCATGTGTCTCCTCACTGTGAATTGAAATCAGAAACATCTTCTCCATCCTTCTTCCAAGCACGTCAGGTGTGCCGTGCAGGTGAGGCTCCGGCTCTCAGGCTCGGCCTTCGCAGATGTACTGGTACATCAGGTTACAGTCGGCGTCGTTCCACAGCTTCCGTTTGCGTTTGTCGGAGGAGTGAAGCTGCCCGCAGTCCTCGCCGCTTTCCCTGAAGGCCCAGTTATCCGGCTGGCCGACGTCCCAGAACCTGGACACAAAGAGCGGCGGCGGGAGGAAGAGTTCACACGTCAGACACAGCGAAACGCTTGGAAACAACCTCAGCTTTGTGCTCTCAGTCGCCTCCGTGGAGCCTGGTGTTGGTCTTACGTCGGGGTCGAATTGAAGTCAGTCCCGTCCACCCAGCTCCAGTGTCCCTCATGCTGTCGCTCCACGAGTCCAATCCAGTAGTTGTACTGGATCTCAACGATTTTGGAGATGTAGTCCTGGAAATGAAAGAGCGGCAGCACGTTGACACTCTGGAGCCTCGCGCTAACAAATGAGCGGCGCTTTAAAAGGCGTGAAGCTCACCAGCTCCTCCACGTTGTTCAGAACCAGCAGGTGCGCTCCGCGGGCTCGGCACTGCTCCTCGGCTTTGCTCCAGGTGGTGGCGGCGGTGGACAGCAGGTAGCAGCTCCTCTGGAAGGACACCCATCCGGCCTGACACGAGCCTGCAGCGACCGAGGTGAAGAACGGTCACGAGAGGCCGGTCGGGGGAAAACACAGAGTTCAGGTTTATTGATTTTAAAGTGTTTACCTCTGACTGGGACGAGCTTCTCTACGTAGACGTCCTGCGCAGCTGGAAAACAACAACATGGAAGAAAAGCATGAGATGTGCGGCCGCTCGTTAAATCCAGGCCTGAAGCCTTCGTCCCGTCCTGACCTGAATCTGCTCCATGGCCGATTCTCTCCAGCTGAACTTTGACTTCGGCGACTTCTTTGTTTAACTGCGCGACTTTTTGAGGAAAACGACAAAAGCAGACAAAGAAAGTGAGTCGTCGGTGTGAAAGCTGCGCGAAGCTTCAGAGTGTTTCAGTGCGTACATTTGATCCCAGTGACCATCAGCAGGATCAGCAGCAGCAGCAGCAGGACGCCGTACAGGACGTAGACCACGATCCTCCTCAGACCTGTCAACACCCACAGACAGCCTGTCACAGTGTGACACCTGCAGCCGCCCAATCACAATCACAATCAGAGGTTTTACCTGTTTGTGGAGTCGCCGTGCGCTCTGAGTGGACAGAGCCGCCGTCAGACGAGCCGAACTGGTGATACTGAGACTCCATGACTGAAAGACATCAGATTCTCTGGAGAAACTCATTTCTTACATTTCAGTCGCTCACAGTTTGGAGAAGCTTCTGGCTGGTGATGATTCAGTCTGCGGTCATTTTGAGATTGTCACAGTGAAATGACAAATAAGAGGTCACTTAAATCTGCTTTGTTTGTTCTCAAGCCAAACCCGTTAACTATTAACGGCTCAGTAAATAAAAGAGATTTCTGTCATTAAAACGAGTGTAACGCACAAACACGTTGAAAGACGAGCAGCTAATTTCTCCAGAAGCTTCACTGAATTTAAATCGTGACATAAAAGCATCGTCTTCATTAATAAAGCTGATTCATGGTGTCATTGGTGCAGGCGTGACAGTGATGAACACTTCCACACATTTCTATAAACGCTCAACGGAAAGATTTCAAACAACAAACAATCTGCCGAGTTTATCACTTACCTTCATCAGGCAGAATATCTCTGAATTTGTCTGGTTGGACTCTGACCATGAGACCACAGAGCGTCCTCCCCTTTAAAGAGAGACGCTTCTGGACGTCAACCACAGAAAAGCTTTTTTAATCTGCCTTCAGTCATCGTCAGACAGATGCAGGAGGTTTGCACAGAGTGAGGTGTGTCCTGGAGGCAGTTATGAGGCGATGAAGAGGTGATTGCACACATTATATGGGTTTGAATTAACGCTGTTTGTCTGGAAACACGTCCTCCTGCCGGCGCTCGTCCGTCAGGTGTGTGCAGGTGACTTTCCCTTCACACACTGTTTCATGTGGATTAGATTTACAGGCCTGCAGAAGTAAACCGGCTGTAAGAAAATAAGCAAAAATGAGACATTTGTTCAGCCCTGTGACATAAAGCACACACTTCACACACAGTCTGTCATCTGAGGACAAAGATCACTTTGACCTGCTCATAATTTCACTCCCTCAAGTGCATTTTTTTCAGGTACTGAAATACATTTACAACTATTTAAACATTTACAACTCATCTCCTCTTTTAATTTGTGACTGTTTCTAGATAATTTTAGTATTTATGTTGATATATCTAGTATTTTGTGCCTGTCATTATCTTTCATGCTTCATTAGGTGTTTTTAAAAGTCATTTCTGTGTGCATCTGTTCTTGTCCTTACTGCTTATTTATCTTATTTGCTGAAACTCAACAGTGACCACAGAGCTTATGCTGAACTTATATTTGCATCTTCACACTGCATTGCTTTGTGGCATTGTTCTGATTTTTCACAGTTTAACATGAGACGCACGTGAACCTCCAGAGACAGACTAAAGCACATTAAGGTCAGTTTTCCAGAGTCTGTCTGTAGTTCACAGTCTCGCCGCTTGGTGGCAGTAGTAGCTGTTTGGCCTCCACGTGACACCGCCGTTCAAATTGCTTCCGGTCTCTGCGTCTCTTCAGAAAGGAAAATGGCGGCTCTCGGACGGCTCTCTCAGGCTTTGCTGAGGTCCTCTGTGACCCAGACTCGGCGTCAGCTCGCTGCTGCTGCTGCCGAACATGGCGAGCAGTCAGGTAATCATGGCCCCTTATTCTTCACCACTGATTTCATTAATGATTTTACGGCACTTGTTCCGTTTTGACGGTGACCTTGCTCAGCTAGCGCTAGCTGTGTTAGCATTAGCGGTTAGCTTAACATCCTTGAGCGGACAGCGCGGAGGAGAAGCTGCTCAAAACATCAGCTTTCTAACTTTGGGACTTTGTCTCTTCGACCTGCCGCCTCATTAAAACAGTCCGTCTTAAAGTCTTAGGAGGTGGACAAATGTCGTACAGCAGAAATACGTCCTGCAAGCTAACTTAAAGAGCAACAACAAGTGTCACATCAGGTCATAGTTTAGATATTCGTAACGACGTGTTTTTCCAGAGTATTTTTCATGATACAATAAAAAACAGCTTTCAAAACAGTTTGAGGAAGGAACAGCAGTCAGAAATAACGAAACCAGACATAAGATAAGAGTTCATACTGCAGAGAGGACAAAAGGAGAAAGACGCATTTAAACAGCCTCATCACGAGTAACAGAAATGTGTGTTTGTACATGTTAAATACGACATTTTGCCATTCAATAACATATTTTTTGTGTTGCTCATTCGATATAAATGAGATAAAACGGAGCACAGATTAAATGGATTAAAAATGTAAGTGTGATTATTACTCAAAGGGCCAAATGAATAATGAGATGTTCATGTCTTTTACAGGCTCATCAGAAATGTGTCCTCAGCACACTAACAACACGCTGAAGTGCCTTAAAATGACTTAAACGTGACCTTTTAGAGGTCTGTGTGTGCAGCTGGATCGTGCCCTTCGATGGTCACCAAACAGCACGTTTACTGATTATTGATTAAAGCGTTCAGTGTAAACTCTTCACCTCTGTGCATTTTGATGGAAATTGTTTTTGGAAACAATAAAGTCGTTTTAAAGTTTAAAGGTGAAACGTCACAAATGTAATCTGTCTTTTTCAGATAGTGATGGTGGAGCTGCTCCTCACTGTGATATTACTGACATCTTGACAGTCGGTCCTTGAAGAACCGACTCAGGTTCATAAACCTGAACCTTTAAATTGTTCACGTTGTTCCAGCCTTTATTCTTCAGATGTTTATGAGTTGCAGCTTCCAGCGGCGTGAGCAGCTTTTAGTTTGTCAGCTCGTTAACTTTTCTGCTGTCTGACGTTTCCTGATGTTGAACTCTGTGGGTGCAGATGTGAGACAGTCAGCGTAAATAAAGCCACAGTATCGAGGTCCCGCCCATCCACCCACCCGCCTTAGGATTAGCTGTCAATCATGATGTCACAGCCTCGTTTCATTGCATAAAATAATAAATTAAAACCAGACCGATCACAAGAATGAACTCTAACATTCATCACCACGATAAGACCTGCTGAACGTGACAGAAACCGTCTGTCCAATCACATGCAGGGAGCTGAGTTTCTGACCTTCACTGCAGCGAATCACGAGGGTGTGATGGAGATGTCATCAGTCATTGGACAAACCTAAGTCCTAAAGGAGCGTCAACGGTCCAAAGAGTCATTTAACTCTCAACAGTCTTCACTAAACTGCTCGTCGTTTTTTGTCTTCCTCTTCCAGCCAGGACATGGAAGATCCTGAGCTTCGTGGTGGCCCTGCCGGGCGTGGCGGTGTGCATGCTGAACATGTACCTGAAGGAGCAGGAGCACAGCCACCAGCAGCCCGAGTTCATCCCTTACAGTCACCTTCGCATCCGCAGCAAGGTGCGACTCCTCAGCCCTTCGTGGTTCACGGTGAGAACGAGCCTCTGAGGCGCCGCAGTGTGACCGACTCTGTGTTTGTGCTCCACAGCGTTTCCCCTGGGGAGACGGCAACAAATCCCTCTTCCACAACAGACACGTCAACGCCCTCCCCGACGGCTACGAGGGTCACGACGAGTAAGCCCTCCCTCCAGACCTCACGCCTGGGACCAGCCCTCCCTCAGCTCCTGTTACTGGACCACACCTCCACTGGCAGTTTACTCTCGTTTCTCGTTGTTTACCTCCGTGCTCTCCGCGGGGGGGCACCTGAAAACCACCTGTTCATTTCCTCCGGACCACTCAGCAAAATGTCCGCTCAAACTGAGTTCACCTAAATAAAGTAACTATTATTACCTCAGCTCAGCGTCTGTCTTCTGTGTGTCGCCGTGATGAAGAGTTCACCGCAGGTGGACGTGAGACACGATGAGGGACGTGACGGACCAGAGCCGTCCTCCACACTCTCATTTATGACCTTTGGTCCTCTCAAACCTGTCATGTCCTCTGCGTGATCTGTCCTCTTCAGGACTGTCTGATGTCTCCCTCGCTCATGTGTCTTTCACCTGTTCAGGTGAGACTGGATTCACCTGATGCCTTTAAATGTGTGAGTGTGGAGGTCTGGCCTGAAGGAGAATAAAGCGAGTTCACCTGAGGCAGGTGAAAAAGTGGAGGTGTTCAGTCTCTGTGTTCTGTCCTGATGATCATTAAACCAAACTAATGTCCATAAACGTCTCAGTTCAGGCTGCAGGTATGTTTCACGGCTCTGTTCAGGTGTGTCTTCACCTGTGAATACACAGAGTGATTCAGTCATCTGCGCGTGAACAGGGCTTAATACGATCCGGCTGATGTCCGCCTCACGTGACTCTTTGTCGCAGACTCCGCCTCTTTCACGTGAACGCGCCTTAAGCCGAATTAGAAAATCCAGGGTTAACAAAGCTCGCTGTTTTCTAGCTTCATGACGCCGCATGTCCTCCACCACCTTCCCGTCGCGCGCACAGGTATCGCTAACAAGGCGCGAGCCGTGACTACCCGCGGAATCGATCAAGCTCGGCTCGATTTGTCTCAGATTTGATTAATAAATCTGGCATTGAAACATCTCGGATAACTGCGCGCACCCGCTCCGACCGGAAGGGGAGAGCAATCGCGCTCCGAAACGTCGATCACAGCTCATGAACGCAGACAGAGGTGAGACCTCCACAAAATCTCTAAACACAGTAAACAAAAGAAATTTTGAATAAGTCATCATATTTTTTTTTTACTTTTGACTGATTTACATTCTGTTGTGTTTTCTTAGAGTTCCACATGATGAAGAAACACGAGAGGGCCCATTACTTCAGCTCTAAAGAGCAGGAACTCATTTTGAAGTTGTATGAGGAGGAAAGAGAGATACTGACAGCCAAGTCCAACACGACCAGCGCCTCCAAGCTCCGAGAGGAAGCCTGGCAGAGGATCGCTGATAGGATAAACGCGTAAGCAGATGATTCACACACGAGTCGCTCTGATGTTCGCCATCAGCGCCTCACACTAACATCCTTGATTCATGACTTTCCAGGTTGTCGGACAGCGGCTACAACAGGACGTGGCAGCAAGTGAAGGTCAAACATAAAAACATAGTGCAATCAGGTAAGCGCGTCAGTGCAAGTCAGCGTTTGATGATGTCACGTCCAGGTGAGTGATTCACCTGTCAAATCTGTCTGTGCAGCAAAAAGAAGGAGGGTGGAGGCGATGAGGAACGAGGGCTCGCTGACCTCTGCGGAGGACGACCTGCAGCAGCACAAAGGCAGCGGGCTGAGGGTGGAGGTGCTCCCCGGAGGCGCCTGCATCGAGCCGCTGACCGGCTCCGACAGCTCCTTCATCAGCGGTAGGTGAGCTTCATCTCTGAGACTCGAACCCGTCAGGAATGTCCCGTGGTCTGACTCAGTGTTGGCTCCATCACTACAGTCTCAGGCCACCCCGTCCTCCTCCTGCCCGCAACAAAGACCGAGCCGGAGAGCCTGAGCAGCGACGAGACGGACGTCAGCGACACTCATTTTGAGGGGGTGAGTGCTTCTAAACAGGTTTAACGAAGCATTTTTATTCAATCATGAAGAACCACAATCCAAAAAAACAATTAAAAGCTAAATCAAACAAGAAGTGATCACCTGATCTGATCCTGTCTGACACAAACTGACCTGAGAACAGCTTTACCGTTTCTCCTCATCAGCTTAATTGATTTCTGTAAATGTCTCTTATTGTGAATCTGATGCAGCGACACGTTTCACAGCCTGAAAGATGGAACGCTCCAGAAACACCTGTTTGATCATTCCACAGGTAAACAGGCTCAGTGGTAACAGGTGAGAGGATCGTGATCGGTATGAAAGGGGCGTCCTGGAAAGGCTCAGTGGTTCATAGACGATGGAGCGAGTTCACCACTTTGTGAACACATGAAGGATGAAGGAGATGAACACATGAACTCACAGTTTGATTGGAAGCGACTGCATCGTGTTTGTATTCCACACAGTTCAGACGTTTCAGACTCAGACTTGTGAACCTTTTGCAGGACGTGCACAGCAGCAGCTTCCAGGAGAGGCCAAACTCCACGTGCACAGCGTCCGGCGTCAGAGGAGCAGAGGTGAGCTCAGGTGTCCCTGACGGGCTGTGGTAACGACGCAGAATCAGATCAGCGTGAGCACATGTTGACTTTCTCTTGCAGAGGCAGACGGAGGACATCAGAGCTCTGTACTGCTGCTACCTCAGGAAGGAGATGGAGAACCGCGACCAGCAGATGGCGTTCAGAGCTCTGAAGATGAGGAAGCTGGAGAAAGAAATTTTATTACTGGACAAACAGCTGATGTGACCGCAGAGAGAACTGCTGTCCTACAAGCTTCAGGCAATATTTGATTCATTGAAGGTCACACGGTTGTAATATCTCACTTCATTCAGTCATATGAACTCCTATGTTGCCTTTACTGCAGCACACCTGCACAGGTGTGTGTGGGTCGGGGAGGTCGCTGTCATGGCGTCAGACGTGTGGCGGAGCCTTTCTGCTCTGTGTGGCTGCAGTCACACCGCTCAGAGCTCACTTCAGTCCTGTCCTGGTCTCTGAGGGACCCCTGAGGCCAGCTGAGGCCCAGCGAGGGTTCAGGTGGGGGTCAGGGAGGAAGGCCTGTATGAGGAGCAGCTGCGCAGCCTCTTTGCTTCAGGAGGATTCCTCCATCACGAGTCACAGTTTGGCCGTGCTGGTGTTCAGAAGGCTGGATCTGAAGTGAAAGAAGGAAGCGATCGATGTCTTCAGCTTCAGACGAGCAGTGACGGAGCGTCGCTGCATGTGAACACTCTGCACATTTCATATCTGTCTGTAAATCACTGCCGCCGTGTTCGCCTCTCCTTATTTCAGAGGCTTTTTCATGGAGTCTGGTCTGCAGAGAGTCAAACAGGTGCTCCGGTGGGCTGAGGTCAGGTGTGTCCGGCCTCACGTCACTGCTCAAACATTTAACACGACGTGGAAACACAGGAAGCTGAAACTGAGCAGAGGCTGCTTCAGTTACGCTCTGACTCAAAGCCAGTGATTCATCCTCACTGAACCCCGCCCCTCCTCCTCCTCAGCACGCCTTTGGTTCATTTCATTTTAAAATCTTTTTTTTTTTTTTTCAGTTGTCTCATAATCTGATCAGTGTGCTTTTATCAGGACAGCTGATGAGGAATGTGATGTCATAATCATCAATGAGCGCTGTTTTTGTTTATTCTTGTTTTGTCAGATTCAGTTTAACCATCTGTGACGTGAACTCGATAATGTCTCTCAAAGCTCTTGGAAACAACAATAATAATAAAATACTCAATAATTATGATGAAACGTGAGTTTGTGTCTGAAAGCAGCAGAACTGATCTCAGGAGCGCGTCAGGATCCGGATCTGAGTCCCCCGGGCTGCGCGCTGCTTCCTGTCTGATCCGGAACTGTGGTCGCAGTGAAAATGTCGGACTGTTTATTGGGAACACATTTTCCTTCCTGCGACTCAAAGTCCGTCCAGGACATAAACCTGAATCCGGACTTCAGACCCGCAGAGACAGATCCGCAGATCTTCCTCCTGAGCAGCTGATTCCACTTTGATCGAGCCTCGAGCAGCCATTGGCCAGCGCGCGCTCACGGTCCACCTCTGAAGGCCAAATGAATCGAGCGTCGATAAAGAGATTCATCACCGCTTGAAGGGGGGCTGCAGGAAAGACTCATTTATCTTCATTCATGGCGCCAAATGCAGAAAATGTACGATCACGTGACATCTCCGAAGATGAAATGACTTTAAACAGAGTAAAAAAGTGTTAATTAATCCCTCTAAGATCAATTCTTTTTAATAAATCTGAATTCAAACAGGAGAGGTGACGTTGGTCCACATGTTTCTCTCACCGCAGTCTCACTTCAATCAGCTGATCGGAGCCAATCAGAGGCTGATCACATGCTGATTGGAATCTATTCTCATCAATCTGACCTTCATCTTAACTCTGAGTCACAGACAGATTCACAGCTTTCAGGGGACAAATGTCAAATCTGTGGTCACAACCGTCTGTCCCCTCCAGGGACTTCCGTTGTATACTACGTTACACTTCTTCCACATTTCAAAGATAAACGCGGGTTTTTGTGAATGTTAGGATTTAAAATGTGATGATTATCAGCTTCAGTAATATCAGAAAAACAGCTGATTACACTTAACGGACCGATCAGGGCTCATAATGTCAGAGCGGTTTAAAACCGTGAACGTTTCTTCCTCTTTAAGCGCGCCTGGCCGAGCCGCTCTGCGCCAGTTTGTCCCTGCGCGCTCGCCGTACTTTCACATGACTTCCACTGCGTGTGACTGACCTGCATTCCTCGCCGTCAGACTGACGAGCAGAAGCCAAACAGGGGCTGAAAACAGAGTCCAGACCTCCGCATTAACTCAGCGGAGTGAGCGGCTGATCCGCGGTGGTTGGGACCCGTCTAACACCTGAAACGCTCCCGTCTTCAGCCTGGTGCTCGGATATTTGCACGGACTCCAGATAACCGATGACTGCGGAGCACTTGGCTCTGTCTGGGCTTCGTGTCGGTGATGGCTGAGCTTCTGCTGCCGGACTCAAGAAGGTAAGACGAGCTTAGACCCGGTCCCCGTCGAGCTGCAGCCTGCAGGATGGAGGACACCTCCACCCTCTGAGTGATGCTCCCTGTGGTCGCAAACCAAACATCAGTGTTTGTGCAGGAACCCGGACGTGCACGGCGTGCTGCCTTCAGGGTCCACAGTGATGGAATGAAGCAGCAGCCTGCAGCCGTGTTTGCTTCCACGTCACTAAACGCAGCATGAGGACATGTTTGTGTGTGTTTGTCTTGCAGGTGCACGTATTTCTTCCTCTACGATGGATCCAAAGTCAGAGAAGAAGGCGATCCGACTAGAGAGGGGATCTGCTACTTCTACCCTGAACAGGTGTCCAACGCTCCGTGCAGTCGTCGTGTCTTCGTGTTGGTTTGGTTGTGATTCCTGTGTGTTCATGTCATGTGTCCTCTGTCAGACCCCTTTGGACAGACAGGAGCTGCTCTGCGGTCAGCTGGCAGGCGTCTGCCGCTGCGTCTCTGAACTCTCCTTCTCACCTGTCCGCGTCCTGAAGCTTCGCCGCAACAAGTTTGCGATCCGCATGAAGGACGACTTCTTCTGGGTGAGCGAGCTTCTCAGGACTTGTCTTTGTCCTCCGTGAGTCTCAGCCTGCCGTTTTCTGGATGTCTTCTGGTTTGTCCTCGCAGGCTCTGGGCTGCTCGGCGGAGGTCCCCACCGTCAGCGTCTGCCAGCTCCTGGATCAGCTCATAAACCTCTTCTGCTTCTACAACGGCTCCGTCCGACAGAGCTACCAGGTCAGAGGTGCTCTGATTCAATTCAATTCAATTCAATTCAATTCAATTCAATTTCAATTCAATTCAATTTTATTTGTATAGCGCCAAATCACAACAGAAGTTGTCTCAGGACACTTTCCATATAGAGTTGGTACAGACCAAGCTCTTTTATCTACAAAGAAACCAACAATTCTGAGCGGACTCACCGGACACCATTTTCTGTCATTTGAACGTTTCTAAAAGCTGCTTGTTGTACTTTGAACTGTGCTGCAGCTGAACAGTCCGGAGGCTCTGGCCGCTCGATGGGCTCAGTACCTGTCGCACCTGCAGTCGGGGTCCTCGGACCTCCACCACATCTTCAGCTGCTTGAGGACCATTGACTCCACCAACGTACGTACAGCCGCTCGTCACACTTCTGCTTTCTCAGACAGGATGTGAGTGTGTGTCAATGTCCTGTGGTGTTGTGTAAGTCCTCACAGCGCGCACACACACACACACACACACACACACACACACACACACACACACACACACACACACACACACACACACACACACACACTTCTGGCCTGTTGGATACATAACACCTTAGAGACGTCACACACCGTCATTCAGAGTGTGTGTGTGTGCTGAGCTGCTGGAGTTCTTCCTCTGTGAAGCGTGGACGTGTCTCCGCTCAGCTCATGTCTTTTTTACATGAACTGAAGCTTTTGCTGTTGTCTTCTTCAGGTTGACCCACTTCTGCTGCTCAAAGCCGCCCTCATCCTTCAGGCGTGTCAGCGCTGCCCTCTAGTGTTGGCAGGCTGCATCCTGTTCAGAGGAAGGTGAGCTGACGCTTTTCAACGCTTTCTGAGAGTAACAGGTGTGGAAATCTGACGTTTCTGCCTTTTCCCTGCAGAGTTGTGAGCACGCAGATGTTTCCTGAGCTCACAATGAAGGTGATGGTTCATGAGAGTGAAACTTACACAAAGGTAGGACATGACAGAGGACGCAGAGCCGTCCTGAATCTGAAACCAGCAAGCTGTCATTTTTTATCATCTCACTTTAATCTTTAAAGTAACACTTTAAAGTAAATACTGAGAATAACAGAACTTTTATTTTGGTGAGAAGTTTCTCTGAAGCCTTTAAAAGCCTTCACACACACGTCATGTGTCCGTCTGGAGGATGGTGGTAACAACTTGTTAGCTTAGCTTAGCACA
Source organism: Chaetodon trifascialis (assembly GCF_039877785.1). Classification (NCBI taxonomy): domain Eukaryota; kingdom Metazoa; phylum Chordata; class Actinopteri; order Chaetodontiformes; family Chaetodontidae; genus Chaetodon; species Chaetodon trifascialis. Next base: position 1,370,720 of record NC_092061.1, read on the forward strand.
AACCAAAGTGTGAGAGCGGCGGTCTTTTGGGGGCGATGTTGTGGATTCATTCTCTGGAGCTGATGCAGCCTGTTAGCTTTGGATGCTAGCTGTTCCCTCTGTCTCCACTGTGTGTGCTAGGCTAAGCTAACCAGCTACATGCTCACAGTGCAGACATCTTTTCCTTTAACACACGCTGCTGCTTCAACGCTGACGCAGGTCCAGAGGTCCAGCGGACAGAGCAGCTCCAGCTCGTTGGGCGGCGCCGTCACCTCCACCACCGTGTTCCTGACCGTGTCTGAGCTTCAGCACCTGCAGTCCGTCCCCGTCGACACAGACTTCAGGTAGCGTCTCCGCCTCCTGCGCCTCAGCCGCTTTGTTTACTGAAGATATTTCATTCACACAAACACCTACAAACAGGATGTTTGTGCAACATCTCAAACTGTTTTTACCCTCCAGTTTCCAGTCGACCCCCCTCAAAGACACTACCCCAGCGAAGACCCGCCTGTCCAGGACGTTGTCCGACATGCCGTCCTCTGAGTCCGACCCATCCGACCCAGGTTCCTCCCCGTCTCCGCTGAAGGAGACGGACAGCTCCGCGTTCAGTCCACTCCCACCGCAGAGCAGCGCCGATCCGCCCGAGCCTCCTCTCTCAAACGGAAGACACGAAGCGGAGGAGGAGGCGCTGCAGGAGGCGCTGCAGGAGGCGTGTTATCACAGTTTTCACAGCCACGGAGACGCAGAGAGTCAGATGCTTAACGAAGGAGACGCGTCCGGCTTTGAAGACAAGTCCCATCTGAATGGAGGAGAGACGGCGTGCGGGACAGTGTTTGACTTCAGAGGGGCTGGACCTGAGTTGGACGGGTCCAGCAGGGGAGGACACGCAGCAGAGCGTGGAGCCCCTCCTCTGTGCTGCGGCGCCCTTGAGGACAGTCCGCTGGTCCCCATGAGGCTGTACATGCACCGGGTGAAGGGCCTGGTCCTGGCTCTGCTGGTGGAGCCTCACTTCCTGACTGACACGGCGTCTATGGAGGAAGTGGTGAGAAACAGCTGATCACGGTCACTTCTGTCATTTCTGAAACTCTGTGAGTGCAGACCGTCCACTCCATCATAAAGCCTCTGTCAGCTCTTCTTCTTCTGTGGTTTGTGTGCAGTATCACAGCAGCCTGGCGTCACTCAATGGACTGGAGGCCCATTTGAGGACCATCTCTCCGGTGGCCCCCGGAGCTCCGGGACCCTACGTCTTTGCCCATTTTGACTGCGTGCAGAGCACTCTGACAGGTGAGGTTCCGCCATCTTTCCCTCTGGCTCTCTGAGCTCATCTCTGCTCGCTCTGCTTCCTTTTTTCTCACATTTCTGAACTTTCTGTCTCTTCCAGTTTCCCAGCTTTCACTCTCCTTCTAGAGTGAGTACACGCTCTTCTGCCCTCCATCTCTACCTGGGCACAGCGGGGGGGTTTGCTAGTTTATATTTGTCTTTGCATGAGCTAACGGCTAATTAGCGAGCCTGTGATCAGCATTCCTTTGTGCGGCAGGTTAATGCGCCGCTGTGGTACAGAGCCTCTTCTCATTGTGTGTCTCTGCAGCCAACCTGTCTGCTCGACCAGGGGGAGCCCCGGAGCGTCCTTTTGTGAGAGCCGCATCACTTCTCCACTCGCATTTCTGTGACACTGGAACTCTGCAGGAGGCTATTATCAGGTCAGCACGGCAGTGACGTGGTGCTGCTGGTGGTTGGGGGGTTTCTCGTCATTTCACAGCAGTGGGAGTCGGGGGTGGGGGGCTGGATCTGTCAGTTGGTCCTGTTTATCATCACGTCCCACCACGCTGCTCCTCCACTCGCATCGATCACACTCAGGTTTACTGCAGCTCTGTCGTGATGTTTCTTGTGGTTCCACTCTTTTCTCTGCGTGTCCTTCTGGAAAATGTTGACATGTCGATTCATGGGACGTCTTCTCTGCAGGAGCGCTGGAGCCGCCGTATACGGGACCCGCAGCGTGGCTCAGGAGACTTACTTCCAGCAGCACGGCGGCTCGCTGAGGAACTCGGGCATCCCGAACCACCAGGACAGCGCGTTCTCTCTGCCCAGCAAGGCCCGGCACAGGCTGCTGAAGCACGGCGTCAACCTGCTGTGAGCGCGGCGGCCGAGCCCGCAGGAGGCGCCCTGAGAGTAACCAGCAGGGGAAATGTGAGCGCACGGCTCAAAGCGTCCTGTAGCAGCTGCTGTGTTTACCTGCTGGATGAAACCTGAAGGAGGCAGAGCAGGTTCTGTTACAGTGAGCTTTTAGTCCTAGTCCACATGTTTCAGTCTGTTTGAGGACATTTCGTCCACGTTTTATTCCTGTTATGCTAAAACTCTTTACCTTCTGTATCTACAACAGATTTTACAGCCTTTTCTTTTCACTTGTTTCCCTTCAGTCACGTCTCCAACGCAGCGAATCTCATAATTCTGCTTCACTCAGCAGGAACTTTAGATGACAGCCATGTAAAATCTTTCTGCTCTTTAACTGAGTGTATTTGTACAGATTCATGCTTTTCTTTGCTGCACATTCTGCCAAACTGCTGCTTTCTAACACACATTTCTAATAGTCTATTTATTTCAAATCCTCTCTTTGGTGAAAAGTGTCATTTAACTGCTCGGCTGTCAGATCTGCTGTTTATTCCCCTCAAAGTGTCATTTATTAAAAAGATGTGTATTATAATGCAGAGCAGAGACGCGCTGTGATTTGCTGGTGGGAATTAAATGAACACATGATCCTCTGAGCCTTGAGTCTTTTGTGAATGCTTGTTTCAGACCACGGGGGCTGCACGGCCTTGTGAGAGCCCTCAGCGGCCTGTGAGTGACCCTGCAGGCCGGCCCCATTGTTTCCCACCTCGGCCTTAATGTTTGAGAATGGCTCCAGCGGGCCTGCAGGGCGCGCGCAGGACGCGCGCGGGGCTGTTTGAAAAGCCAAACATGCTCATAACATGTTTTTATTCACGTTGTGTCTCAATGTTTCTGTGTCGTAAATAGGCTCGCTGTTGATGATCCAGATCTGGAGTCATTAGAGTCATTAGCTAAGAGCAGCTGAATGTGAATGGACGGGGTCGGCGCTCTTCGGGGCGCCTCATTATGCACGCGCATTAAAAGAAAGCAGTGGGGGGTAAATGGGTGGTTAAAGGCACGAACAAAAAGAGGGGCAGGGTCTGTGAGGAGGGTCAGGATTCAAATTCTAAGTGCTGAGATGTGCCCATTGTCAGCGGGGTATATAGCAGGCGGGTCAGAGCCGCCGGACGGACACTTTGGAGAGCTGCACCGCGGAGAAGCTCAATGTTTTCATCGGTGAAGATCCACAGGCCTCGGCTTAGAAACACCACCATGGCCGCCGCGCGCTGGACGTGGATTGCTCTGTTTCTTCTCTCAGTGATGACACGTGACAGTGGAGTACTTGGTCGCGCGGCAGACACGCTGGGATTTCTGACGCAGTCGTCCAAACCTGCCGCGGAATCCTCCGGATCAACTTTACGCACGGACGCGCTGACGCGGTGGAGGCGCGGGATCACGGACGCGCACCGGGAGCGGTGCGCGGAGCTGGCGGCACCTTGGCAGGAGAACACACGAGGAGCTGCAGAGGAGGACGCGACCCTGCTGCAGCTCCGCGTTCGGCCCTTTTCCCCGAGAGCCTCGCGCGGCCCGGTGTTCCCCGGAAAGTCTCTTTTCAGCTTCGTCCGGCGGGTTTACCGCTGCTGTCAGCAGGGCCTGAGCTGCGGGAGCGTCAAAGGGATACAAGGCCGCCTGAGAGGAGGTAAGACACAGCAGATCCCGCTCAGACACGTGCTTTTCTCTGACTGGTGAGCTGAAGGTGACGGTTATGATGTTTGGTCCTGATGGGCTGCAGAGCTCCACAGAAAACTGGACAGCACGTTTATTTTCCGCGTTAATCCGCTAAAAGCAGCTCAGCTCATCATAATGTGAGCAGCAGCTGAAGTGAAGGCCCAGACCTCCACCACCCAGCCTGCTGTTTGACATGCACCACGTCAGAGAGAGCAGCGTGAAAATGTTCATCACCAGATTCACTGATTCAGGTGATGACGTCAGCGTGGCGTTCAGGTGTCTGACCACGCAGACAGACGTCAGCTTGCAAAGATAATATTTACCAACCAAAAATGACTTTAGGAGATAGAAACGTGCACGACCCCCCTGAAGCTCATCAGGTGAATATTCATGGAGGTGAACGAGTGCGTGATGAGCAGCATGAAGCTGCAGGACTGTCCTGAGCTGTTCATTAAAGCAGCTGCTCAGGATCAGCTCATCTACATACCAATGAGCCTCAGCCTGCTGCCACGGTAACGAGGCGTTCAGGGTGAACATCAGAGCGGGTCCTGACATGAGTTCATGTTCTCCTCTGTGACAGACTCTTCTCCTCCTCTTCCTCCTCCTCTTCCTCCTCCTCTTCCTCCTCCTCCTCAGATGCAGATGTGGAGTTTCTCCTCTCCAGGGAGATTTTATCACTGACAGTGAAGAGCGCAGAGCTCCACCTCCAGCTGTCCAACCCCCAGCATCTGGAGATCCACCCTGTGATTTCATCCATGGCAAAGCGTGACCTTCCTACAAGGTAACACCCAAAAGCTTCATGTCAGTCAAAGCCTCCTGCAGGCTGGGGGTGTCGGGGTCTCTGGGGGTCTCGGGCCTGGTTGTAAACCTGGTGTCTCTCTTCCTTCAGGTTCAGTTCGTGGTCACGGGGCGACACGGTGGAGCTCAGAGTGGATCTGCTGTTCCTGTTCCAGAGTCTGCAGGAGGCGGCGGGTGGTGCTGGAGGGGGTCCCGCCTTGGTGAACATGCGGCGGGCGGGGTTTTCTTCCAGGGGGGATCCACCAGGAGGAAAGCCCGCCTCAGGGGCTCTGCAGGACACCGCTGGCGACGTGTGGGGGGGTGGGGTAGCCGACACGCTGCCTGCTGCGGAGCTGGGCCTGGTGCTGGGCTGCAGGCGGGCTGGATCCGCCGTCCCCTGTGGAACCGGCGGAGTTCACCTGTCGCACACACCTTTCATGGCTCTGTACCACAGGTGAGGTCTGGACCGGGCGCCGCATGGACACATTTCACCCGCCCATTCATCCGCCGTCTCAAAGCTCAGAGGAAATGATGCACTTCAACGTCAAATCTATTAATTTATGAATGTTTTCTTTCTGCTAAATATATATTGGTGTGTAAATAGTGAATATGAGATACTGTAACTTTATGAGTCGTTTATTAAAGCGAGGCGTGTGGCCGCCTGTCCACTCTGTTCAGCTGTGTCCCTCTGTTTCACCTCTGAGACGTGTTTCTGTTTAAAGAGGCTTTCACAGTCGGTGGGAAAAACAACACCTGGCTAAGCAGAGGGCCTGCACATGTGCCGCGACCCGGCTGAACCCAGCTCCACGTTTATCACACGTTTCAGGTGTTCAGGGTTGAAACCCGTCACAGTGAGGACGGACAAAGCCGGCGATGGAGGTGAAGAACAGCAGCAACACATTCTGATAAAATAGCACATTTATTAAAAAGAGACAGCATTTATCAGCATTTCCCATTTTGCAGATATTTGAAACATCTGAGAAAGATCACCAACACGACTCTCAGTCCACCTGCTGCTGCCTGCGGCCCCCAGGGGCCACTTCTTTATCCGACGTGTTGTCTGTACAGTAGGACTCGTATTGAAGCGCTCGGGCCGCTGGCGGGCCTCGGCGTCGTGTGTGCGGCCCGCTGCCCGGACGGCGTCTCGCTGTTGAATTCGTCTCAGTTTAAATTCACACGTTCAGTTGCTTTGAAAACGAGAAACGAGGAGAGGAAGCGACGAAAATGGTCATCAAACAAATTTACAGTAATTACAGTAATTAAAATGACTTTTCGGGTGGGGCTGGGCGTCGTGGGGGGGTGTGATGGCGAGACGTGTTCGCCTCCCCGGGACAGAAGCGTCACGTTAAAGACACCGTGTTTGATCTGATGGAAAGACGGCAAATCTTTGGTTCTCATGTGGAGAAAAGAAACGGCATCAGAGCTGATCTTCATTCCACTCAGTTCACTCAGTCATCTGAGCGTGAAAACGGCTGGCGGAGGTGAACACATGAGGGAACAGACGGTGCGAATGAGTGCCGGGCAGACGCCGCTCAGCTGGTTTCTGATTGGCTGTGCTGGATATTAACTCTGCGTGGAATGAAGATCTGCCCCTGACGGCTGTTTGACAGAGAGGGAACAAAAAGGCTGATCTGAACGAGCCAACAAAGAGCAACCTGAAGGCGGGCGATGGTAAAGCACAATGTATTCAATAATTCAAGGCAACAAAGACACACACGCACACACACACAGACGATTTAAAATACATGAGGCAGTGCAAAATGTCACACCAATAAAATATCACCTTTTAAAAACTCAAAACAGATCCTGAGGAAAAAATTCAAACACACAAATCCAAGCGTTTTCTAAAACACCTCCCGATCGGCCCGCTGCTTTAAATTAGACACAACAGAATGGAAGATCCCACATTTTCAGACATAATCTCATTTATTTGACTGACAGTCAGCTCGTCTGGCTGCCCGCTAAAACCTTTTATACTCTGTACCATCGGCCCTTCCTCCCCAGAAGAAAGGCCACGACGTCTTCCTCAGGAGAAAAGTAAAAACACCCGAACACCTCGGCCACAGCACAGAAGTGATGAGGACAGAACGAGCCACGCCGCGACGGCGCGGCCTTGTACCTTATATACAGACGCAGCTGTGAAGACGGACAGAGGGACAGGAGACGCTGACTTTGGCGCTGAATTAAATGAACTTTCTGCATCTTTTCAGAGGAGAACAAAGGTGCCTATATGGTCTTAAACATGAGTTAACAACTTAAAAAAATAAAAGAAAGAAAAGCAAGAAAACCCACAAAATCGACCAACTGACTGAATTTTTTCTGGCACGAGCTTCCCGCCCAGCATCGATCACAGCGGGGAGGGGAATCGAGAGGAAGGATCCACAGCACCTGAATTATTAACCGATTTTCAAGCACTGCATATGGCAACAGCAATACTGGTGGTGGGGGGTCGGGGGACGTTTAAGATGCATTAGTGAAACAGGCCGAGTTACAAAATCGTCCTTGGAGTCGAGCTCAGCACTTAAGGGACGTAACCAGATACATAAACAGGAGGGTTCACGACACGACTCACGAAACTGAGGAACAAAGCTGCTTTTCAGCCGCGTGGAAGCAGGAAAGAGAGTCATCGTCCAGAAGAGGAGACTCGAACACAAAGAGGAAAAAAGGCTCAAAGACAAAAATTTGTCCCCAGTTTGTTCAATCGAGGCGAAGCTCAGAACAAGCAGCTTCAAAACGGACAAAACGGTTCGGTGTGCGCGAGAGGCTGAAGGACAGTAACAGAAGGCTCATTTAAAGGACAAAGACCGTCCCGGCGTGTCGCTGCAGGTGGACGAGCTGCGGGACGGACCAAACGACACCGCGACGCTCAGCTTCAGGTAACACAAAGGGCTGAAGCTCACGGCCCGCCAGCGTCAAACACGCGTTTGTGACAGAACACCGATTTCAACCATGGGCCACAAACGCATCACAGAACCACGGACAGGCCGCCGGGTGACAAACTAAAAAAGACATTCTTTGGTGAAACAAAAAGGCAGACATGCATGAGTGATGGATAGAAAAGGCAAACGATGGAGCAGAGGTCCTGACCGGCTGTTAGCGGCTGAAGCTAACAGCTGTGGCGTCGTTACTGAGAGGAGCTGGTAGAGGTTCATCGCTCTCCTCTGTCAGCTTCAAATGGATCAAAGAAAGGACTCTGAGGACACTTTCATGGCCCTGAATCAGTATTTGGTGGGAGAACGCAAACTCGCCTATCATGCATCGCCACACAAAACCAACCAATAGAATTCATGTAAAGGCAGACTGATCAGACGGCAGCTGGTTCCACACAGATCACTTTCTTCTTCTATGGCAAGTAGACGATGGCACGTCGACAGGATGAGCTACAGCCGAGCGGAAAGACACGAAATGTGAGAAAAAAATGGCAACTGCATCTCCACCACCCGTCTGACGTTCTGTTCTATCTGACCAATTTCTAAAGAGCACCGTGTCCAATCAGAAGGGAGCGCATCCGACCAGACGCTGAGCGCGGACGCCAAACAGAGGGCGCCTCCATGCTACAGCCAGTAGAAAACAAGGCTTTTAGTTTCGACCAATCGCTCCTGAGCAGCTGCTGGAACTGGAAGGACCGGCCGTGGAAACGGCGGCCGGCCTCTGGGTGGAAATGACTGACATAGTTCATCAGAGGTGGATGCGAACACATTCACAGAGAAGCGCAGCACTCTCGTCCTCGTGTCCTCGTCCCTCCTCGGCGGCGCTTGCTTCGTCGCCTGCGGCTTCCTGAAAAGTTATTGTGTCTTTTTGTCCTCTGTCATAATGCTTTTACCTGTGCTGCTGTTGTCACCTGGACCCCCCCCTCCCCCTCCCTCCCCCTCTCTTCATAGTCCTGTCTGTTCGACGTCTCGGCGGCGGCGGCGGCTCACAGCCGGCAGAGGCAGAACAGCGTTGGGATGAACACCCCAAACGCCACCAGGATGGGAAACATTAGGCTGCTGTTGTCGGCTGCGTATGGGTTCGGCGTTCTGGGGCCTGACTGGACCCTGTACTTGGAACCTGCCGGGACCTTTTTCTTCCCACCTTCCTCGCCTCCCTCGCTGTCCTCCTCTTCCTCGTCCTCGTCCTCGTGCTTCTCCAAGCCGGGGTGGGGCTGAAGTTTTGGCACATCTGTTGAGGACAAAGGAGAGCGAGGTCAGTTCAAATCACACAGGTGTCAACACGACAAATACGTGCTAAATGCTAACGTGTGACTGAGCGACGTGTTCGAATGCAGCTAACGCACAGACTCTGGACTCACCTTCTAACGTCCCCTTCATCACATAGAGGGCGCAGACTTTGGGGTTGTCGTAATAACCCTGGAACACAGAGAACATCAGTGAAGCAGCAGAGAGCTGAACACCAAACCGCTTAGCTTAGCACGATGCTACACGCAGCCATTAAAATGCCTTCCTGCTCCGTTTCTACTCTAAATTTATCACGGCGTGCAGGTGGATTTCCACTGGACAGTCAGGAAGTGCACAACATACGCCTGCGTGTCCCACTTTCATGTCTTCATGGTAACGTAGAAAAAATAAAAAGGAGAAAAAGGTCACTGCAGACCAACTTCTATGGAGTTTGACGGCCTACAAATTCAGCCTCCAGCCACACGGTCTACAGACCCACGGGCAAAATCTTTCAAGTGAAGGCCTTTCAGGGAATGCTGAACACCCAGAGGAGAAAAACACACCATCCTACGGCCTGCAGCAGCTCCTCAGTGTGTGTGAGCAGCTCCCAAACTACACGACCAACAGTCCTCTGACTGACGTCCACGAGCCGAGAAGACAAGTGCTGACAAGCTCTACCTGAGAGTCACTCTCAGGTAGACAACTACACGTCTTAACATAACGTATTCCTAATGTAGTCGTGGGTATTTTCACCAAGTTTTACAGCAGCAGATGAAATGAAAGCATCCATTTCTGCACCGCACGGCCAATAAAAAGTCACGACAGGTGAAGCGACAAACACACGAGGCTGCAGGAGTTGATGCTGGACAAAATGGAGTGACACTTGAACCAATTACCAAACAGCACCGCCGCTGCAGGCGGGAGGTGACAGACGTGAGACGAGCTGGGACAGAATCACCGACCTCGTCACAAAGACAGCGACAGATCAACGTGATGCGTTCAAGGTCCTCAAAGTTTACTTAGAGCCGGACTACAGGCTCCACAGTCATCCAACCTAAACAGCACGACTCTCTAGATGTTGCAGTGGTCCTTCCTAAACCCCAGCGAGCAGCAACCAGATCGACAAGAAATGGAAATGAAGGCGACCAACTTGAAAAACAGGTAAACCGAAGACAAACTGGACGCTGATTCACAGACTGGAGCTGTTTGGTGAGAACCGCAGAGCAAAGGTAAGTGCTGCTCCACATGTCAGTCATTTGCATGGCTCATACACTCCAGCTGGCTGCCAGCAGCCCTTTCAGACTCTCACTTCATTATGGAAATGTGCTGTCGCTTTTACATGTCGCTCTCATGCTTGAATAAGTCCCACGCACCACTTTCCTGTACAAACGATGAAAGTCATACCCCACACGGCTCACGCCTGAGAGGAAAGGCGTCATATTAAAGGTTCACATTTAGGAAAATCCTTTTATTAACTTCATTATGTCTCATTTGTCTGATGCACAAAAGCCAAAGTGTAAAAACGACCACTTACTGTCTTTACACAGACCGAACAAACCTGACATAACATGTTATCTGGGTGCTGACAGGTGCTTTTGTTACCTTTGGACAGAACCTGGTTAGCCGTTTCCACTCTTTATGCTAAGCTAAGCAGCTTCTTACTGTTCCTGGAGCAGTTATTTACATGACGACGCTGCTGATCATCGTCATCCTAAAATAATAAAACACTAAAGGAAATAAATGAAACTCTTGCTGTTACTGTTGTAATGTGACTGCCATGATACCATGTTTTCAGTTCTGCTTCTCTAACCTATAATCACCGTACATCAACACAACAGGAACAAATCTAACCAGAAAATCAACGTTTTCTCAGATCAGAGCACTCGCTCAGTGAATGACATCGCAGCGGTCGACGTTTCTGAACAATCTGCTCCTGCTTTACGTTCCGCTCAACCAAACTGTTTGAACAAGATGAACCAATCAGGGAGCAGCTGAATGCTATTGTTGGCTGTTGCAATCAGTGCTAAAGGAAGCGAACGGCACTCCCACGTGTCCCAGAAACTTCTCCAAAACTCAAATAAAAGCAGCTCACCTTCACAAACTCCACAGTGAGCTTGCCGTTGAAGGTGGACACCTCTCCCTGCACGCTCAGCTTGCCACGCCGGATAGAGAAGGGGACGATCTCATCGTGAGCCGTGCTGTGACCCACTCGATCGAAGATGTCCAGGTCCTTCACCACCACGTGGCCGTTCAGACGGACGTCGAACACCTGGACAAACATATTCCCTGAAGGTTAACGGCTAATCCACACACACGCGCACATGCACGCGCGCGCGCGCACGCGCACACACACACACACACACAGCCTCACACTCATGGTGCTATCAGCACTGATGTGTATTCAGTGCCTTTCAGAGTGAGTCTGATCTGAACACAGTGAAGTACGTCAGCACATGAGAAGTTTAAATGAAGCACACATTTAAAAAACACGCTCAGTGCAGTCATTGTCCCTTAAAACTGTGACACCTTCATTAAACACACACTCACACACACACACACACACACACACACACACACACACACACACACACACACACACACACACACACACACACACACACACACACACACACACACACACACTACATGAGAACGTTTCTCTGTGTTTAATCGTCATACCTTCTGCTGCGACTGGGCGAAGTACACTTCTGCATACTTCATTACTAGTATGTAGTCTCCTTCCTCACGAATGGGAATGTCATATCCGAAGGTGTCCTCGTTGTAGCGCTCTGTCTGGTACAGGATCTGGTCCTCTGGACTGGAGCGCAGTATTGGCAGACGCACTCCATAATCAGATGCTACAGAGGAGAACAGCGTCAGGTTCAGGGCGCTTTGCTCACAGGACCATCATTAACCAGCTGCTTCACTGGAAAAACTGAGCATGTTTTCGATGAAGCAAAGCAGCAAAATCCAACCAATTGCAATTACAGATCTCTGTCTCAAAACCGAGAACGGGTCTCCAGTGGATGTGATCAGATCATCACCTGCTTCCTCCACGCGCTGAGAGGGGCGGAGCTGCTCCTCTGTGCTGACTCCTCATTAGTTTGTGGTTACATGCGGAAGCCAGAGCATGCAGGAGTTTCTACTGAAATGTCTGGTCCTCTGAGGAGCAGCTTTTACCTTCACAATGTCACTCTCTGCAGCCCCTCACAGGTGAAGCCCGGAGGCACTCATTTACGCATTTAACCGCTGATAATGTCGACTCACCTTTGCCAAGCTTTCCTTCCAACGGGTCCTTTTTGAAGTGAATACCGTGCACGTCTACGTGTGATTCACCCCCGGCATTTACAGCCCAGATTACCCGTTCAGCGAGACTGGGGCCCCCGCCGTCCGCCCAGCACTGCTCCGCCAGCAGCGACAGCACCGCTGCGACCAGCCCGACGAGGAGCTGCGCCGTGACCCGCTGCATCGCCACACACAGCCCGGTCCTGCACACCCACAGACAGACACACACACAGACAGACAGGCTCGGTATCTGCTTGGCTGCAGCACAAACTCAGTTACTGTGCGGAAGTAACCCCTCTACATTTAACATTAACCACATAAGGTTAGCTAGCGAGAGCAGCTAGCCAGCTTGTCTTGATGACATGCAACATGATATCTGTGACTTAGCAGCATGCTAACGTTAACAGCACCAATACCGGCAGCAGCATTAGCACAAAAGCTCACACAGACCCACAAAATGACACAGTAATCACAAACACGTATCTTAGCTCAGTGCTAACAAATTCATGGTACACCGCCTGTGTTTTAGACAAACATTCAAAGATAAGGAGAAATTAGCAGTGAGTAACGCTGGTCGATCAGGCTAGCTAAGTTAGCTAACCTACCTGTCTAACCAGAAATACTTGGTCTGTGAGAGCCCGGCTAACGTTAATGGACATGTCTCTTACCTTCCCCTTCAACAAATGTCTTCTGCCCGTCTTTGGTCAATGTGTGAGCTTGTCTCTGCTGATGCAGTCTCACCAGGTGGTCGTCCACTGTAAGGTAACTTCACTGAGTGCAGATAATCTCAGTCACCGGTGGCCACAGCCTGCTACACTGACTTTCATTCAATGTGTGCATCCACAGCAGCGGTTGCTCTGCTAGCGACAGCGGCTGGCAGTTTGCAGGAGGCGGGACGGCGCAACCTAACATGAGACTTCCTACAGCCAATCAGCGATAGACGCTATGTCGAATCACACACTCCTGCTGATTTCCTCTGAGCACCGCTTCACACCAGAGACCAATCACGTCGTGCTTTGTCATAACAATGTACAAATGACTAGAATGTCACAAGTCATATCTGATGAGGACTGTAAACAGTTTATGCTCACATTCAGCACTGATTGACGGACGCGAGCAGGCGGAAGCCCTCTGTCTTCTTTCCACGTCAAGTGAGGATTTGGACAGTTTGGCTCCCTGGGTTTAGCCTCACGGGCAGCAGCTCCAGTGTGCGTACACACCCCCTCCTCTACACGGAATCACAAATCTAACGTTAATCATCCACAGCCAGAAAGATTATCGTTTACATTGTACAGCTAGTTCAGTTTTAAGTTAAGAGCTGAGTTGAAAAAACGTGGGTTAGATCAGGCCAATAAACCCGCTGAATGCTAAAGAAATGACGTTTTATAGTTTTATAACTGCCACTTCCACTTCCATTATTTATCGTCTTACAGTTAGAAAGTGATTTCATCAATCACTCCAAACACACAGGAGGGGGGTTGTAATAACGTGGGTCGGGTCAGTCACCAGTTCAACTCACACTGGCAGCCATAAATCAGACATCTTCATCGTCACATGTCCGACATTACCATTCCAGGGACTCAGGGGTATTTTTAAAGAGCACAGCGTTACACTTGTTCTTTAAGGGAGTTTCACGCCCCCCTCCTTCCGGTTTGGTATGGTCCGAATCTTGTCCAATCAGGAGAGTCCAACGCAGCGCGCACAGGGTGCACTCAAGGGTTGACCAGAAAGGAATGAATGGAGATAGCTGCCATGGCAACAGCAATACCTCTGTCGACGACAGGTGTTTTGTGACTGTTTTTTTTTTCCTTTTTGCATAACACAGCGTTGGTACGATGAAATACCTGAAGATGAATGCAGCCTGTGTACTTCAAATATCTGCTGGTGGATACATGCAGTACATATGCAGATAGATGGTGCTGTAGAGTTGTCAATATTTACAGTAAATTTACAGCAAACTTCTATAGAGTCATAGTTTCCAGCATGTACTTTACATGTTAAAACACCCTGCAGTCCTTCTACATTAAGTCTAAGTCTTGCTCTGAACATTATAGGTTATTTTACAGTAATGTACACGTTAGCAAATACGTTTAGCTGTAGCAGTGAACAGTGAACTAAAATGACTGCATTGGTTTGGTATGTAAGAAAAGCATGTACACACTGTCTGTCACTGCAGCCCTAATGATGAAAAACATCTATTCACGACACATTTTACACCTACTGTAAACTAACTGATGCGTCTTTAGTAATGAGTCACAGTTGATTCTGTTTGCCAGTAAAATGACGCCATCAGAGCAAAGTTAGTCAAAGGTCACGCAGCTTTTTGCAATTAATTTTCATTTTATGACTTGCACAGTGACAATTCTGCAGTTCTGCTGCAGGTAAAGCAGCCTGCAGTCTTTGCAGAGACATGTATGAATAATAGATATGATGAGGACGCTTGTCCTCAAGACATGCAGTGACAGCACACGCTGCTATGCTAATATACCCATAAAGCCATTTTGACACAGCAGTAAAGATGAAAAAGTAGAGCATGAAATTCAAGGTAAAATAAGCCAATAACAGGTTTCTGAGTCTGTATCAGTCCGGGCTGAATTGTCTTTGGTAACATCACCAGAAAAGGGCTCAAATGTAAACACCTTTTATTTTTCTACATTAACTTGGCAAAATGTTTTGTTGACTTTGTCAGACAAAAAATGCAAATGTGCATACTGAATTTAATAAATGTCTGTCTTTGGCATGCATAAAAATTGCTTGGACGACACAGATGTGTGGAATGTTACCACAACTACAATCATAGTGACACTGACATACAGTACAGGTACACGACACAACCACGACCGCTGCACGCCGGAAACCTGTTTCAGAGTTCAGTCTCAGTGTATCGGACATCTTTGCCGCATGCGGCTGTCGGACAGCGACGCTTTCGCAGGACTGGACTGGCACAGTGAAGAACCACAGATGGTCACACAGTCACAATACAGGTGTTATATTGCCACATGGTTTCCTGGGAGGAGCACCAATGTCACACAGAGGACATCCCACGAACAATTTCTAATATAACACAAACTGTGAGGAAACGCTGCACTGACCTTTCAGGTACGTCTGCTCTGCAGCCGTTCACTCTCTCATCCTGACTTTGTTGTATATCAAAGGCGACATTTTGCAAGACACTTATTTTTACCACATAGAGGAGGAGACAAGACACCAGCGACCTATCCACACAGGAAGTTATTTAGTGAGAATTAAAGTGCAAAAACATAAGTTGGACAATCATCAGCTAGGCTACAGCAAATTCTGCCTCAGTTGAACTGGAGACGTTTCAGGAAGAACACTTATTGACTGAAAGTGTGAGGTGACTCCTCGCTCCATAGCTTTCAAGGAGTTTTAATTCCAGTGTCATTCAGATGTGGGTGGCTCAGAGATCTTAGCATGTCCTCTGTCCTCTGGAGGAGGACGAGCTTCACATTCAGGAGCGATCATGTTACGATCTTAGCGAGACATCATTCGAACAAACTCTGCGAAAGAGAGGAGAACGACTAAATGCACGAGCTGCAGCAAACCCCACAGCAGACCTCCGATAAGAGCTTTATACGAAGCAATTTACCTTCAAAATCCACGAGCCCATCGCCATTTAAATCAACGTCCCTCAGGATGTCTTCGACCTCCTTCAGACCCACCTGGGAACAAAAGCTTGGTTGTATTCACACGAAGGATTTAGACTCTCTGCTCGCTCTCTCATCCACATTCTTACCTGCTGGCCCAGCAGCTTCCTCATTGCATCCCGTAGCTCAGATGTGCTTATGGCACCATCTCCATTAGTGTCAAACTGGGAACAAAAAGCAGAGGAACAACACTGGAAATGTGACAGTAAACAGTAAAACGCTCACAACACGACCTGAGTGACAGGAACCGTGTGAACCGCGAGGCTCTTACCTCCCTGAACGCCTCTTTTAGCTCTTTTATTCCGATCATGTCTGCGGTCTCGGCGAGGAGTTTTGGGCCCATCAACTCTACAAAATCCTCAAAATCAACATGACCTCCCACTTAAGAAAAAGAGATTTTGGCACAGAATTTCAAACCACATTACACACACAGGCGGCAGCTTTAATCGTGACACACAGACAGAGGCGGCTCGGTCCTTACGGTTCATGTTGATCTGCTGGCTCAGTTCAATCAGCTCCATCTCAGTGGGCATGTATCCCATGGTTCTCATGCAGTTGCCGAGGTCCTTACAGCTGATGAAGCCGTCCTTGTCCTTGTCAAACTCTTTGAACGCATCCCGCAACTCTGTTCAGCAATAACAAAAACACTGTTAGTGAGGGAGAGCACGGCTCTCCGGCAGACCTGTGCTGTTTGAAGACAGAGACACTTACCGTCCATTTCCTCTGGCCGCAGCTCTCTGTCCTATGGAGGAAGGACACTGAATCACTGCTCAGTAAAAACGATCACATCATAACAAACACACTGTGTACGAGCTGCATGCAAACGCACCGCTGACAACGCTGTGACTCGAATGATCCCCAAACCTGAATCAGAAACCTTCTCCATGACAGTTGTGAACTACTGGACGCCTGACAGTAAGAGATGTTAACAGTGGACTGAAGTTATCTCACATCTTGATGACAAAACCTCCAAGTATAAATAAGCTGATTCCTATCAAGCCTGACTGGGAACCACAACCCCCAAGTTCACAGAAGAATGTGACTGGTTCTATTTTTTCAGCGCTTGCTTACAATGAATGCAACCTTTAAAGGGCAGAGAGAGACGCAGACATGTCCCAGAACCCTCAGGGGTTAACCACAGGAGCAGCGAGAAGTCTAAACACGACACAGAGGCTTGACGTCACGCAGGGCTGAGAAACAGTCCGACCAGAACCGCAGACATTAAAAACACAGGCGGTGCACGAGCAGCCAATCCAGCACCATCAGCACTTCAGTCTGTCGGTGCATCACCGTCAGTTCATCCGCCATCATCTCTGACGCTGACGGTCCCCGGCCTCACCGGTTCACTCGTCACAGCGCAAGAAACGCCACAACAGCGCCATCAGATCTGATCAGTAACCATAAAACAGTGTCGACGAGGAGACAAATGAGCTGTGGACTGAGCAGGTGAGGCTGTAAAACCTCAAAACCACTTTTATTTCTGCACAGTAAACATGAAGCTACAGCCAGTTAGCTTAGCTTAGCACAAGGCGTGGAAACAGGGTAAAAGCTGGCCTAACATCCAGATAACCAAATGTCGTATGTTGTTCCTTTAAACGTCGACTGACGACCTCAATGAATGAACAGCAGCTGGTTTAGAAACAGTCCAGCATTCAGCATCCTCTGAAAACCACGACATGCCGCTCAAACACTACTGATGTACTAATTAAACAAAAAAGATGTAATTTGTTAACCAGCGAGTGTTAGAGGTGCTGGTAGGTGGAGTTTGTTAGCTTTGGACAGAGACAGGCTAGCTGTTTGCCCCCATTTACAGTCTTGGCGCTAACCTAAGCTATGCTAAGATATGCTAATCGGCTGTTGGTTCCAGCAACATATTTAACTGACAGACTTGAGGGTGGTATCAGTCTTCTCTTTGAAATACTGGGAAAAGAGCAAATCAGTGTATTTCCCAAAGCGTCAAGATGTTCTCTGTGCAAAGTGCAGATGAGCAGACCCTGAGTGTCTGAGAGAGGCGGCGGGTGGCGACCTCTGAACTGAATGTGGAAAACACGTAATGAATGCTGTGAAAACTGCATTCACGCACAACCTCCAAAACACTCCTGTGGTCGTTTGCGAGCTTGTAATTTTCCAGCGCCGTGTTCCCTGCTGGCAGCTGGCAACATGCCAGTCAAAAGCAGCAGGAGTGGAAACAGTAAGAGATTATGATAAATAATAATGGAAAGGTCTCATCAGCCGAGCCGAGGCGGCAGCTCGTTCGGTAAAGACAGACATCCTATCCAGGTTAGCTTCAGTGCTGATACAAATACAGACAGATGGAGATAAAAAGGGATGTTTGTCCAGACTTACGTACAGCCTGCCTGCACGAGGCCATGCCTTTACTCAGGAAGACACTGGGCTGCCCCAGTATGCTGCTCACGAGAACGCAGTTTTGTGTCATGGGAACAATGGACTCCTGATAAGGCCCAAGATACCCTGCCTGGCCCACCTCCTCACAGGACAGCACCCCTCTGAATCTCCTCTCAGCATCCTGGAGCATCTTTCCAGAGGGGTGCAGAGACAGTGTTAGAGACGTGAAGCAGACTCGGAGCAGAATGAGACGCTGGGACAGAACTGAGCTTCTCTGGAAAAGCATTACGTATGTGCGCTGGTGTGAGAGAGACAATGTTGAAAATATGAAAACATGGCAGAAATGTAAATGCATCAATAAAGCAGCATGTTGCCAACTTTCCACTCATCCTTCATAACAGTTTACTTGCCACATTGTAGGGACTGGCACCTCACACCTATACACTGTCACAGGAGCAGTAAACATAGAGGCAGAGAAAAGACGAGCGGAGCACCTGAGGACAGGCTGCACATGCAGCGACTGGAAAAGACGCGATGCTCGAAAGACGCGGGGAGCTCACCGTCGTCTGCGGGGCACACGCTGCTTTTCAGGAAACAGCCCCTGTTGCACAGCAAAGGTCTGCCAAAGACTGAAGCCATTAATCTCACATGTTTAACAAAGTGCACTCGAGAGCAAAGCAGCAGCAGTGCAGCATCATTCATGAAGGAATTTCCAGAGCAAACCACAGAGTGGACGTTAAAACTCCAAGCTGAAGCTGTGCTCATGAAAAACACATGCAGATAAATCCGTTTGAGCAGAAAGAAGAAACCTAATTATGCAGAATAATAAGCAAAATATCAGAGAAGAACATGACTGAGGAAGATGCATGACACTGAAGGCGAGCCTACCGTTCGCAGAGGCCGGTCTAAGCAGTTTCCCATACCAAAGGAGAGAAGAGGCACTGAAAAGGACCATGAGGACTTTCTCTCTGTTGAGTTTGGATTTTGAGAAGAGTGCAAACTCCGGTTTCAACAAGACCCATGAAGACTGGGGTGCTGAGCGACAGTCTGTTGAAAAACAGCGACCTGCACTGTGCTGCACGATCCGGACTAAACGAAGGAGGCGCCGGTACGAGCGCCGACGACCCAGAGAGAGAGGGTGAGAGACTGAAGGAGAGGGGGAAGTGGACCGAGGAGGGAAACAGAATTATGCCTATTAAAGGAAAAGAGGTTGAACCCATGTCTGTGACATAATTCATCCAACTGTCACGCTGACCAAACTGTTGTAGTTATTCTGTGAACAACAGCAACTATTCAGCGCAGATTCACAGCCAATAAACACACGAGTACAGAAGAGAAAGGGGACGCGGTGCCAGCATTCCTGCAGGAAAACACACCGTGAGCAAACGTGCACCTGAGTCAGCGCCGCCTCGGGGTCACACACACTTTGTGAGGCGTTTGCTCTTCTAAGCTGTGAAAGTCTCCAGCAGGCGAGTTTACAGGAACACTCTGTGATGACCTATTTCCAGCGCGTCGTCCTCCTCAGCTGCACTCTCACTCTCAAGTGCTAGACTCATTTGTCAATTTGCAACCCTGAATTCATGTATTACACCTCACATTTCTGCATGTGCATTTGTTTTCCTGCCTTCCACCCCCACACACCTTCCTCTGCCCTCCAGAGGCAAAGACAAGGTCACTCTGACCTGCAGCCGCCTCATGGCGCTGAACGCAAACACACAGCATGGTCCATCTGTCGCAGTGAAATGTACGTGTCCATGCATGTATCTGCAGAAGAATAAAGAATAAAACCAGTACACAGATACTGGGATTATCTATCATCTGCACAGAAGACGATCCTCATCCCCAGGTACCTGATCACCATCTGCTCACATGCATTTCCATTCTGGCTTGTCAAAACATGACTTCCAACCAGAGCAGCCAGCACAGAGCAAACGCTGCAGGCGGAGTGTGTGTTCCTCCAACCGTTTCTTACATGGCTGCATGTAATTGAACTCCTCTCCATCGAGCTGTCTCATCAAAGACCATCTTCAGGTCACGCTAATGTTTTCACAGAGCTGACTCACAGGTTATTTGTACAATAGGCTTTCATACTATAAGCACCAGAGGATGTTTCTCTCGAAGCCACAATAGATGATCTCCGTGTTCTCGTAAACCTGTTTATGAGCGAGAGCTTCCTACTTCGGCAGCTTACGGAGGAGGAAACGAACCCAACATGGAAAGAAAGCAAACTCTGGCTTCTGAGGAAGAGACGATGCTGTCAGTGAACACCAGTGTCATCAGGAGTTTAAGCCGCTTTGTGTGGATTTGTCATGTAAAACTAAAAGCAGCTGCGTTAACAGACTCACATCAGTGACAAGACGCATTCTGGGCTGAGCTCTTGTCTTTTATGTAAATAAGTTTTAGGCTCAAAATAGAAGCTCCAGCAGCAGCATCAAAGTGATTTCCTCCAAACCCGACACAACAATCACTGCAGTATCCTGCCTGAATAATGCAGGAACGTCAACATCAGTCTTCACCCAAATGCACATTAGCACATGAGAGAGGTGCAGCTGTGTGGAGCAGAAAGGGCTGCCTGGTGGAGAAGCTCTGTAGGAGGCAGTACTGTATTTACAACTTACATAAGAAATGAATGTGTAGAGGAAGCGCTTCCCTCTATAGTCTGTCCAGAAACGACAGTGTTTGCAGGCTGCATCACACGGTGCATCAGTGTATATTGATTGTAAACAGGATGTCAGTGGAGCCAGTTAACACTTCATATCTGTGTGCACTGATAACAAAGCATCATCAGACCTGTTTGGGTTTATGACCCAGTTCTGGTTTGGCGGTCCAGCCACAGAACAGGCTGCAGACTTTTACATGAAACATAAAATGAGATTCAGGTTTTGGGATGTCGCAGCCGGTCAGGGGCCCATCATCTCCAGGAGCCTTCAGATTCATTCAGTCAGCTGATGTGATTTATTCAGATTAAAACCTGTCCAGGTATCCGTGAATCCCCTGCATGCCGGGGCCTTACCTGTCCGAACAGTGAGTTGAGGATAGTGCGTAAGTTGATGTCGGATGCAGAGGAAGCAGCGCTGGACCTCCGGGAGCGGCGCGAGGACCTGCTGGACAGCGGGACCAGGGAGCAGGAGGACGGGGACGGACTGCTGACCTGACCGTCGCTATTTGCCAAACTGGCCCCTTTGTGGTCCCTCGGCGCACAGAGAGGAGCCCGGTCGTCGTTGCTGTCCGACAGAGAGGGCACCCTGGGGACCGGTCGGGAGTGCGTGTGGCAGCGGCGGGGACGCTCGGGCTCAGGAGGTCCTGCTGCCGGCGGACGGTCCTCCCGGTTGTGTTTCCGGCGGTGGTGGTGCCGGTGCGTGGGCTTGGATGACCTGCAGCGCTCCCTCACACCTCGGCCCGCCTCGCCGTTTGGCTCCGGCGGGTCTGGAACTTGGCTGTGTGGCGCATGTGACTTACACTTGCCCCGAGTGGCTGCATTATTACTACTGTCGTGGGCGCCGATGAGGGACGGGTGGCACAGGGGTCTCCGGGCACTGATGTCGCACTCGGCCGACCAGAAGGACTCCTCGGCTTTGCTGCTGCTCTGGAGGGCGGCGGGACGGTGGTGATGCTGGTGCTGATGCTGATGGTGATGCTGACTTTTTCGGCTTCCTGCTGTGCGTTCAGGGAGGTGTGTTGGTCTCCTCGCCGCGGAGGATGATTTCAGCAAGGAGGTCGTGGAATCCGATTTTGGAAAGGAGGCGCTCATCGCTGCGGATGCGGTCTCGTCTGTGTCGGTGGATCGATCGTCGGCATCACACACCGGTTCCTCCCCATGTTCGACCCATATTAGCTTAGCAGAGCCTGGCCGCGTTAAGTTCGGCTACATTTCAGCACCTGATCGCTGTGCGGCAGCGCAGCCGGTGCGCGCGCAGGCAGGGCACACACGTCGCTGCAGAGCGCGTCACCTTTTCATTGATGTGGATGCTGCTCGGTGGCCGCGTGGCGCTGACGTGGGGTGGACGGTAGTAAGACAGAGTCCACCAACTTCTCCTTGACAGAGAGACCAAACAGATTTAAAACTACACCACCCGCGGATGGAAACGGGCTCATGAGGAGCTGCTCAGATTCTGCTGCTGCAGGACGGAGGTGCAGATCCAGAAAATCCAGAAAGATCCGACAAAAAATAACAAGAACTGTGGAGGGAAGCGCAGCATCCTCCGAAATAATGCCGACAGACTGCAGCAGTAACAGACCTGTCTGTCTGTCTGTCTGTCTGTCTGTCTGTCTCTCTCTGTGAACTCAGGTCCTTTAGGTTTTCGTTGTGTTTGTGTTGTGTGGG
Source organism: Chaetodon trifascialis (assembly GCF_039877785.1). NCBI lineage: Eukaryota > Metazoa > Chordata > Actinopteri > Chaetodontiformes > Chaetodontidae > Chaetodon > Chaetodon trifascialis. The sequence continues at coordinate 1,393,063 of NC_092061.1, forward strand.
ATAATAATGGACAGTATGAACAGTGTTTCTGTGACACACCATCCAGGGCCAGACCAACCTGACGGGGCCTTGGGGCTAAAATGAGTCAAGGGTCCCCCTGAGCCCCCACACCTGTCCCCTCAATGCATTTTACCCAGAATCCCAAAAACCTAGCAGTTCCTCTCCAGTGAAATGCTGCAGTGGAGCTCCAGGTTTGCTGGTCATGTGTTCATGTGTTCACCGTGCGAGCATGAAACCAAAGAAACGTGAATGTTGTTGAACTGTTGTCCCAGAGAAGACAGACTCAGCTGTCCTCACCATGTCAGAGCTGGCTTGTGCTTCAGTGTTTCACATTACCAAACCACTCTGTACCTGAACGCATCACCTCAGAGTGAGGCAGACTTCAGAGACCTGCAGGTCTGAGGTCAGCTTTGGTAGTTGAGTTTCAGTATCAGAGAAACAACTAAAAACTGCATCGTGCTCAGAGTGAAGACTGAGCTTCATCGCTCGTTTCAGGGCGGCTGTATTTCATGAAACGTCATGTTGTTCAGGCTGTCGTCGTCTGCAGTGAGCTTAAAGTCAAACGAAGCCATTCTTCACTCCGTCGGGGGCACAGAGGACCATCAGCTCCACCTGCTGCAGCTCATCAGCCCACAGCTCATATTTCTTATTACTGAGTGATCTCTGTCACTGTGCACAGCTCAGCGCATCGTTCCTTCACACGTATGTCTGAGTGTTCAGCAGTTCTTCTCCCAGCGAACTGCACTTTCCTCCTCTTCCTCAAACACAGAGCTTCACTCTCACCTCTGCTCTAATTAACACACTAAGCAGTATCTGAACGACTGTAATAATTCAGATCTGTGACACTGAGACAAACACATCTGAGCCGATGAAACGGGCAGCTTGGTGTGCAAAGGTCTCTAAATGAGTTTATTATTACTGGTGATTACTGGCATGGGCCTCACAGCACAGCCTGCAGAGGCAGAAACACCGTGTACTCAAACACGGTCAGAGATCTTCTCAGTGAAGGATGCTGCTTGGTGTATTAAATATGAGCATTTATTCATGAACCCGACACGTCTTTTGTTCAACATGATGGGATTACTGAGCGTTTCGGTGCTTCTGGCCTCGTGTCCTCCAGAGACAGCACAGGTCTGACAGGAAATACCTGCTGAGGAAAGACCCTGCATGGCGACGCCTCCTCGTGCCGCTGCTGGAAAACTGCATGTGCTGAAAGAGGCGACACTGCTCATCTTTTCTTTCTGCAGGAGCTTTTATTCTTCTGCAGCTCTGAACTGTCAGTGTGAGACACAGTGTGATGTCCACCTCGTCTCTGATCTGTGATCTCTGCGTGAAAGTGACACTTCTGACAACAGCTGGTTAAATAAGATACTTGACCATTTATTAAATGTACAGAAATACTGTTCAAAATCCACACAAGAACGTGTTAAAGGACAAACCCTTGATCAAATGTAAAGAAAATGGCCGCCCGCCGTGTACTGCATGTGGAAAGCAAACGCTTTGGGAATGACAGTCTTCATACTCCAGTGGATCAACAGCACTCTGGACTTCGAACCGAACGGTGGACATCTCAATGTGAGCGTCGTGTTGTCCCATGTTGTAAACAGCTTGTAAATAATCAGACTTTTGTAAACATTAAATTGAATCGATGGCGTCTTGAACCGCGATGGAGCCGTGAGGCGGCTGCAGGTTAATTTTCACTACCGTACACGCTGAAGTGCTGCTGGGGATGAGCGGTGGCTTTAATAATGATCCCGTGTGGAGCTGCAGAATTACAGAGTGATTAAAAAGAAATACATCACAGAACAACAGAGAGTACTTCATAAACATCTCACAGAATCTACAAATCCAGTCTATCAAAATGATTGGTGGGGGGCTGGCGGAGGATGAAATGCTATCGCTGCAGCTGCAAATCAGGACAACACAATAGTTAGAGCACTGAGGACAATCAGACGTTCCCTTTTTTACCTCAACCCTATTTACAGAAATACAAACCTGATATCAAAGACGACCGAGTTACAAGAGTTTAGTAAATTACCAAAAGCGCTCCATCTGCAGCGTCACAGCACAGGCCGACTCACACAGCTTGACCTAAAAATGTGCTTATCTAACCATGTCTGCTGAAAGCGGGACTGATTTCCGAAGGGGAGCACAACGAACGAGCACGCCGGCAGGAGTCATGACGAGACGCGAGCTGCGTCTGTAAACACTCACGTCGAGATCGACATTGGACCTCCGTTATCGAAAGACGAGGACAAGTCCGGACGGGCGACGCGAGCCTCAGATTTCATGGCGCCGCTGAGAGACGTCCTGTCGTCCCGTCCATCAGCGTCTCCGATTAGTCATAAAGGCCCAATCAGGCATCCTGGAAGTAACTCAGCTAAAATTAGACTGACGGAACGACGCTGCAGCCGGCGCTCATCAGCCACCTGAACGGTGCTGGAGCATCGATCCGCTTCAGCTGTACGACTGATGCATGATGGGTAATATATAAGTACAATCACTGAAAACACCTCCACTGTTTTTGACTGTTTCTGAACTGAAACCTCAGGCTGGGTGTGCTGATCCACAGACAAAGTTAAAAGATCAAATTTCTTAGCCCTTGTGGAAACGCGTGGAGGTGCTGCAGAACGTCAAAGAGCGTCAGGCGTGAAGCAATGCCAACAGGAAGCGTGCCGCCTGGGAGGAGTTCAGGGCCAGAAATGATTAACGCAGTGACTCCAGCTCACGAGTGACGACAGGAAGAGGTTTTAGTTAGCGATACTTTGGCTCGCTGAGAGTCAGCCGTCACTTCTGTAAAGCTCTTCATCAGCGTAATCGACCCAAAATTAAAGGGAAACGTGGAGAAGTATGATTGGTGGGAGCTGCTGCTTCACTTCTACTGTTCAGCCACATCGTTCATCTACAACGCTGATCCCAGAGCAGCCTGGACTCCATCCAATCATGTGTTCACAAACCTCGACTGAGCCCTTCCAGGACGCTTCTTTCATACCGATCACGGTCCTCTTGCCTGTTACCACTCAGCCTGTTCACCTGTGGAACGATGCAAACAGGTGTTTGTGGAGCGTTCACAATACGCAGATATTTATTTGATTTGTGCTGTTTTCAGCTGACTCCATGTTAAAAATGATGACAAACAGTGTCCCAGCTGTTCTGGAATCAGGGCTTAATGCGTTGATCACTGATGGATCTGAAACATCTGCCACAAACACGCTGACAGGTCGCTGCCGTGGAATCAGAACAGATAATAAAATGGCTGCATGAACGCCGGAGGACCGCTGAGCTTTCACAGACGGGAGCGTGGACACGGTGATAAAAGAGGTCCAATGTTCGGTCAACTGCTCGAAGGACTGATGACGGATACTGTATGAGGCGGAGATTATGTACACAGTGAGTGTGCGAGCTGGTCTGGAGGCAGGAAAGAGTTGCCCCCCAGTCCCACAGACCCCCCCCCAAACGCCTTCTCTCGGTCAGACATGGTTTCTCACTCACACCTATTTCCCCTCCTTGTCCTCTAAGCGGCCTGGAGTAAAAATGTAGTCCAAGGCTTGTCTCTCAGCGGCGGCCACGTTGGGGTGCCAGAGGTCCACCATGAAGACCACCCTGGGGCCGTCCTCTGCGCCGCCTGCAGACACACAAACAGGAAACCAGACGCCCATTTTGTCACGACTCTGACCTGAAACCACGACCGCGCTCCACTAAAAAGGCTCTCGGTCCTCTTCAGCACCACTGGATTAAAGCATTTTCGGGTCAGGCCTCCTTAAAGGAGAAAATAAAAGGACAGATTAAATTTTAATCCCCTCTTACCCTCGTGGAAGGCCCTGTGGAGGAAGGAGTCATCGAAAAGCAGACAGCTGCCCTCAGACCAGCACTGCGGCTCTCCACCGACGACGAGCTCACAGGAAGGGGGCACTCTGAGACCTGCCAGAGAAGAAGAGCCAGCCGATGCCATTACGGGCCTTACAAAATAAAAGCATGTATCGTGTTACTCAGCAGTCCCTGCCTGCTCTGAGGGCCTGTGCTATTATGGTATGCTATTTTAAAGCACACAAAAGATCCAGCCAACACATAAACATCACTATTTATAGTCAGCTGAGATGGAAACAGAATCAAAGCTCAGGTAACAGCTAAAATGACAGCCTCTGTGAACTCTGTGAGCCGGCAGGATGCGAGTCGTGTTTCTGAAACGTGAGGCTGAACACACGGCGAGCCTCAGACGTCACGTGCTTCATCACTCGCAGCTCGCTGAGCGGTCTCTTACCCAGGTGGCAGCGCAGCCGGACGTTCGTTGGACCGTAATGCTCGGTGATCAGAGCTCCGGGCGTCAGCACAGAGAAGCAGGCGTTTCCGAACACGTTGTTGGCGATGAAGGTGCGCAGCTGGCCCAGCACCCTCCAGGCCCGGGGACACCTCCTGACGTTGAGGACCAGCGGGGTGC